>NW_027480733.1:0-316821 GCF_051401765.1 Calliopsis andreniformis | reverse complement strand
ATTGAGAATTGAGGATTGAGGATTGAGGATTGAAGATGGAGGATTGGGTATTGAGGATTGAAGAATGAGGATTGAGGATTGGGGATTGACGATTGAGGATTGAAGATTGAGGATTGAGAATTGAGGATCGAGGATTGAATATTGAGTATTGAGGATTGAAGATTGAGGATTGAGGATTGAGTGTTGAGTATTGAGGATTGAGGATTGAGGTTTGAGGGCTGAGGACTGAGAATTGAGGATTGAGGATTGAGAATGAGGGCTGAGGGTTGAGGATTGAGGATTGAGGATTGAGGATCGAGGATTGAAGATTGAGGATTGGGTATTGCGGATTGAACATTGAGGATTGAGGATTGAGGATTGAGGATTGAGGATTGAGGTCTGAAGATTCAATATTGATGATTGAAGATTGAGGATTGAGGATTGATTGTTGTGGGTTGAGGACGAGGACTGAGGGTTGAGTATTGATGTTTGAGGTCTGAGGATTGAGGATTGAGGATTGAGAATTGAGGATTGAGGATTGAGGATTGAAGATTGAGGATTGGGTGTTGAGGATTGAAGAATGAGGATTGAGGATTGAGGATTGAGGATTGAGGATTGAAGATTGAGTATTGAGGATTGAAGATTGAGGAGTGAGGCCTGAGGATTGAGGATTGAGGATTGAAGATTGAGGATTGTGTGTTGAGGATTGAAGAATGAGGATTGAGGATTGAGGTTTGAGGATTGAGGATTGAGGATTGCAGATTGAGAATTGAGGATTGAAGATTGAGGTTTGAGGATTGAGGATTGTGGATTCAGCATTGAGGATTGAGGATTGAGGATTGAGGATTGAAGATTGAGTATTGAGGATTGAAGATTGAGGATTGAGGATTGAGGATTGAGGATTGAGGATTGAAGTATGAGGTTTGGGGATTGAGGATTGATTATTGAAGATTGAGTATTGAGGATTGAAGATTGAGGATTGACGATTGAGTATTGAGGATTGAGGATGAGGGCTGGTGGTTGGGGGTTGAGGTTTGAGAACTGAGGAATGAGGGTTGAGCATTGAGAATTGAGGATTGAGGATTGAGGATTGAAGCCTGAGGATTGAGGACTGAGTATTGAGGAATGAGGGTTAAGTGTTGAGGTTTGAGTATTGAATCCTGAGAATTCAGGATATTCTGTTGAGTATTGAGAATTGAGGGTTGATGCTTGAGTATTGAGGATTGAGGATTGAGGATTGAGGATTGAGTATTGAGGATTGAGGATTGAGGAGTGAAGATTGAATATTGATGATTGAAGATTGAGGATCGAGTACTGAGGGCTGTGGATTGAGGACGAGGACTGAGGGTTGAGTATTGATGTTTGAGGTCTGAGGATTGAGTATTGAGGATTGAGAATTGAGGATTGAAGATTGAGGATTGAAGATTGAGGATTGGGTGTTGAGGATTGAAGAATGAGGATTGAAGATTGAGGATTGAGTATTGAGGATTGAAGATTGAGGGTTGAGGATTGAGGATTGAGAATGTGGGCTAAGGTTTGAGCATTGAGGATTGAGGATTGAGGATTGAAGATTGAGGATTGGGTGTTGAGGATTGAACATTGAGGATTGAGGATTGAGGATTGAGGATTCAGGATTGAGGATAGAAGGTTGAATATTGATGAATGAAGGTTGAGGATTGAGGATTGAGGGTTGTGGATTGAGGACGAGGACTGAGGGTTGAGTATTGATGCCTGAGGTCTGAGGATTGAGGATTGAGGATTGTGAACTGAGGATTGGGGATTGAGGATTGAAGATTGAGGATTGGGTATTGAGGATTGAAGAATGAGGATTGAATATTGAATATTGATGATTGAACGTTGAGGACCGAGGATTGAGGGTTGTGGATTGAGGACGAGGACTGAGGGTTGAGTATTGATGTTTGAGGTCTGAGGATTGATGATTGAGTATTGAGGATTGAGGATTGAAGATTGATTATTGGGTGTTGCGGATTGAAGAATGAGGATTGAGGATTGAGGATTGAGGATTGAGTATTGAAGGTTGAGTATTGAGGATTGAGGATTGAAGATTGAGGTCTGAGGATTGAGGATTGAGGATTGAAGATTGAGGATTGGGTGTTGAGGATCGAAGACTGAGGATTGAGGGCTGAGGATTGTGGACTGAGGACTGAAGATTGAGGATTGGGTATTGAGGATTGAAGAATGAGGATTGAGGGTTGAGGATTGAGGATCGAGGATTGCAGATTGAGTATTGAGGATTGAAGATTGAGGGTTGTGGATTGAGGATTGAGGATTGAGCATTGAGGATTGAGGATTGAGGATTGAGGATTGAGGATTGAAGATTAAGTATTGAGGATTGAAGATTGAGGATTGAGAATTGAGTACTGAGGATTCAGAATTGAGGTTTGAGGACTGAGGACTGAGGATTGAGGATTGAGAATTGAGGATTGAGGATTAAGGATTGAAGGTTGAGGATTGGGTATTGAGGATTGTAGAATGAGGATTGAGGATTGAGGACTGAGGACTGAGGATTGAGGATTGAAGATTGAGTATTGAGGATTGAAAATTGAGGATTGAGGGTTGAGGGTTGTGGATTGAGGATTGAGGATTGAGGATTGAGGATTGAAGATTGAGGACTGATAGTTGAGTATTGAGGACTGAAGGTTGAGGATTGAAGATTGAGTATTGAGGATTCAGAATTGAGGTTTGAGGACTGAGGACTGAGGATTGGGGATTGAGAATTGAGGATTGAGGATTGAAGATTGAGGATTGAGGATCGAGGATGAGGGCTGAGGGTTGACGATTGAGGTTTGAGGACTGAGGACTGAGGATTGAGGATTGAGAATTGAGGATTGAGGATTGAAGGTTGAAGATTGAGGATTGGGTATTGAGTATTGAGGATTGAGGGTTAAGTGTTGAGGTTTGAGTATTGAATCCTGAGAATTCAGGATATTCTGTTGAGTATTGAGAATTGAGGGTTGATGCTTGAGTATTGAGGATTGAGGGTTGAGGATTGAGGATTGAGTATTGAGGATTGAGGATTGAGGAGTGAAGATTGAATATTGATGATTGATGATTGAGGATCGAGGATTGAGGGCTGTGGATTGAGGACGAGGACTGAGTGTTGAGTATTGATGCCTGAGGTCTGAGGATTGAGGATTGAGGATTGTAAACTGAGGATTGGGGATTGAGGATTGAAGATTGAGGATTGGGTATTGAGGATTGAAGAATGAGGATTGAAGATTGAATATTGATGATTGAAGATTGAGGACCGAGGATTGAGGGTTGTGGATTGAGGACGAGGACTGAGGGTTGTGTATTGATGTTTGAGGTCTGAGGATTGATGATTGAGGATTGAGGATTGAGAATTGAGGATTGTGGATTGAGGATTGAAGATTGAGTATTGGGTGTTGCGGATTGAAGAATGAGGATTGAGGATTGAGGATTGAGGATTGAGGATTGAAGGTTGAGTATTGAGGATTGAAGATTGAGGATTGAGGTCTGAGGATTGAGGATTGAGGATTGAAGATTGAGGATTGGGTGTTGAGGATCGAAGACTGAGGGTTGAGGGCTGAGGATTGTGGATTGAGGATTGAAGATTGAGGATTGGGTATTGAGGATTGAAGAATGAGGATTGAGGGTTGAGGATTGAGGATTGAGGATTGAGTATAGATGATTGAAGATTGAGGATTCAGGATTCAGGATTCAGGATTGAGGTTTGATGACAGAGGATTGAGGATTGAGGATTGAGGCATGAGGATTGAGGATGGAGGATTGAAAATTGAGGATTGAGGGTTGAGGATGAGGGCTGAGGGTTGACGATTGAAGTTTGAGGACTGAGGACTGAGGATTGAGGATAGAGAATTGAGGATTGAGGATTGATGATTGAAGATTGAGGATTGGGTATTGAGGATTGAAGAATGAGGATTGAGGAATGAGGATTGGGGATTGAGGATTGAAGATTGAGTATTGAGGATTGAAGCCTGACGATTGAGGATTGAGGATTGAGGATTAAGGATTGAGGATGGTGGATTGAAGATTGAGTATTGAGGATTGAAGATTGAGGATTGAGGATTGAGGATTGAGGATTGAGTGTTGAAGATTGAGGATTGGGGACTGAGTGTTGAGGGTTGAATGATGAGAATTGATGTTAGTGGATAGAGATTTGAAGATTGCAGATTGAGTATTGAGTATTGAAAACTGTGAACTGATTATATTCTATTGATAATTGAGAATTGACAACTGATTGTTGAGGACTGAGTTCTGAAGGTTGAGGATTCAGGTTTGAGCTTTGAGGACTGAGGATTGAGGATTGAGGATCGATAATTGAGGATTGAGAATTGAGGATTGAGGATTGAAGATTGAGGATTGGCTATTGCGGATTGAACATTGAGGATTGAGGATTGAGGATTGAGGATTGAGGATTGAGGTCTGAAGATTGAATATTGATGATTGAATATTGAGGATTGAGAATTGATTGTTGTGGATTGAGGACGAGGGCTGAGGGTTGAGTATTGATGTCTGAGGTCTGAGGATTGAGGATTGAGGATTGAGAATTGAGGATTGAGGATTGAGGATTGAAGATTGAGGATTGGGTGTTGAGGATTGAAGAATGAGGATTGAGGATTGAGGATTGAGGATTGAGGATTGAAGATTGAGTAGTGAGGATTGAAGATTGAGGAGTGAGGCCCGAGGATTGAGAATTGAGGATTGAAGATTGAGGATTGTGTTTTGAGGATTGAAGAATGAGGATGGAGGATTGAGTATTGAGGATTAAGGATTGAAGATTGAGGATTCGGTATTGAGGCTTGAAGAATGAGTATTGAGGATTGAGGATTGAGGATGGAGGATTGAAGTTTGAGTATTGAGGATTGGAGATTGAGGATTCAGGATTGAGTATTGAGAATTGAGGACTGATAGTTGAGTATTGAGGACTGAAGGTTGAGGATTGAAGATAGAGTATTGAGGATTCAGAATTGAGGTTAGAGGACTGATGATTGAGGATAGAATATTGAGTATTGAGGATTGAAGATTGAGGATTGAGGATTGATAATTGAGGACTGAGGATGAGGTCTGATGGTTGAGGATTGAGGTTTGAGGGCTGAGGACTGAGAATTGCGGATTGAGGATTGAGAATGAGGGCTGAGGGTTGAGGATTGAGGTTTGAGGACTGAGGACTGAAGATTGAGTATTGAGTATTGAAAACTGTGAATTGATTATATTTTATTGATAATTGATAATTGACAACTGATTGTTGAGGACTGAGTTCTGAAGGTTGAGGATTCAGGATTGAGGATTCAGGTTTGAGTTTTGAGGATTGAGGATTGAGGATTGAGGATCGATAATTGAGGATTGAGGATTGAGGATTGAGGACTGAGGATCGAGGACTGAGGATTGAGGATTGAAGATTGTGGATTGGGGACTGAGGATTGAAGACCGAGGATTGAGGATTGAGGACTGAGGATTGAGGATTGAGGATTGAGGATTGAGGATTGAGGATTGAGGATGAGGGCTGAGGGTTGACGATTGAGGTTTCAGGACTAAGGACTGAGGATTGAGGTTTGAGAATTGAGGATTGAGGATTGAGGATTGAAGATTGAGGATTGGGTATTGAGGATTGAAGGATGAGGATTGAGGATTGAGGATTGAGGATTGAAGATTGAGTATTGAGGATTGGAGCCTGACGATTGAGGATTGAGGATTGAGGATAGCGGATTGAGTACGGAGGATTGAAGATTGAGTATTGAGGATTGAAGATTGAGTTTTGAGGTTTGAGGACTGAGGATTGAGGATTGAGTATTGAGGATTGAGGATTGAGGATTGAGGATTGAGTATTGAAGATTGAGGATTGGGTATTGCGGATTGAACATTGAGGATTGAGGTTTGAGGATTGAGGATTGAGGATTGAGGACTGAAGATTGAATATTAATGATTGAAGAATGAGGATTGAGGATTGATTGTTGTAGATTGAGGACGAGGACTGAGGGTTGAGTATTGATGTTTAAGGTCTGAGGATTGAGGATTAAGGATTGAGAATTGAGGATTGAGGATTGAGGATTGAAGATTGAGGATTGCGTATTGAGGATTGAAGAATGAGGATTGAGGGTTGAGGATTGAGGATTGAGGATTGAAGACTGAGTATTGATGACTAATGGTTGAGGATTGAGGATTGAGGATTGAGGATTGAAGATTGAGGATTGTGTATTGAGGATTGAAGAATGAGGATTGAGGATTGAGGATTGAGGATTGAGGATTGAAGGTTGAGTATTGAGGATTGAAGATTGAGGATTGAGGTCTGAGGATTGAGGATTGAGGATTGAAGATTGAGGATTGGGTGTTGAGGATCGAAGACTGAGGATTGAGGGCTGAGGATTGTGGATTGAGGATTGAAGATTGAGGATTGGGTATTGAGGATTGAAGAATGAGGATTGAGGGTTGAGGATTGAGGATTGAGGATTGAGTATAGATGATTGAAGATTGAGGATTCAGGATTCAGGATTCAGGATTGAGGTTTGATGACAGAGGATTGAGGATTGAGGATTGAGGCATGAGGATTGAGGATGGAGGATTGAAAATTGAGGATTGAGGGCTGAGGATGAGGGCTGAGGGTTGACGATTGAAGTTTGAGGACTGCGGACTGAGGATTGAGGATAGAGAATTGAGGATTGAGGATTGAAGATAGAAGATTGAGGATTGGGTATTGAGGATTGAAGAATGAGGATTGAGGAATGAGGATTGAGGATTGAGGATTGAAGATTGAGTATTGAGGATTGAAGCCTGACGATTGAGGATTGAGGATTGAGGATTAAGGATTGAGGATGGAGGATTGAAGATTGAAGATTGAGGGTTGTGGATTGAGGATTGAGGATTGAGCATTGAGGATTGAGGATTGAGGATTGAGGATTGAGGATTGAAGATTAAGTATTGAGGATTGAAGATTGAGGATTGAGAATTGAGTATTGAGGATTCAGAATTGAGGTTTGAGGACTGAGGACTGAGGATTGAGGATTGAGAATTGAGGATTGAGGATTGAAGATTGAAGGTTGAGGATTGGGTATTGAGGATTGTAGAATGAGGATTGAGGATTGAGGACTGAGGACTGAGGATTGAGGATTGAAGATTGAGTATTGAGGATTGAAAATTGAGGATTGAGGGTTGATGGTTGTGGATTGAGGATTGAGGATTGAGGATTGAGGATTGAAGATTGAGGACTGATAGTTGAGTATTGAGGACTGAAGGTTGAGGATTGAAGATTGAGTATTGAGGATTCAGAATTGAGGTTTGAGGACTGAGGACTGAGGATTGAGGATTGAGAATTGAGGATTGAGGATTGAGGATTGAAGGTTGAGGATTGGGTATTGAGGATTGTAGAATGAGGATTGAGGATTGAGGACTGAGGACTGAGGATTGAGGATTGAAGATTGAGTATTGAGGATTGAAAATTGAGGATTGAGGGTTGAGGATTGAGGATTGAGGATTGAGGGTTGAGTATAGAGGATTGAAGTTTGAGGATTGAGGATATGAGGATTCAGGACTGAGGATTGAAGATTGAGGATTGGGGACTGAGTGTTGAGGGTTGAGTGATGAGAATTGATGATTGTGGAAAGAAATTTGAAGATTGCAGATTGAGTATTGAGTATTGAAAGCTGTGAATTGATAATATTCTATTGAGGATTGAGGATTGACGTCTGATTGTTCAGGTCTGAGGTCTGAAGATTGAGGATTCAGGATTGAGGATTCAGGATTGAGGTTTGATGACTGAGGATTGAGGATTGAGGACTGAGGCATGAGAATTGAGGATTGAGGATTGAAGATTGAGGATTGAGGATCGAGGATGAGGGCTGAGGGTTGACGATTGAGGTTTGAGGACTGAGGACTGAGGATTGAGGATTGAGAATTGAGGATTGAGGATTGAAAGTTGAAGATTGAGGATTGGGTATTGAGTATTGAGGATTGAGGGTTAAGTGTTGAGGTTTGAGTATTGAATCCCGAGAATTCAGGATATTCTGTTGAGTATTGAGAATTGAGGGTTGATGCTTGAGTATTGAGGATTGAGGATTGAGGATTGAGGATTGAGTATTGAGGATTGAGGATTGAGGAGTGAACATTGAATATTGATTATTGAAGATTGAGGATCGAGGATTGAGGGCTGTGGATTGAGGACGAGGACTGAGGGTTGTGTATTGATGTTTCAGGTCTGAGGATTGAGGATTGAGGATTGAGAATTGAGGATTGAAGATTGAGGATTGAAGATTGAGGATTGGGTGTTGAGGATTGAAGAATGAGGATTGAAGATTGAGGATTGAGTATTGAGGATTGAAGATTGAGGATTGAGGATTGAGGATTGAGAATGTGGGCTAAGGTTTGAGCATTGAGGATTGAGGATTGAGGATTGACGATTGAGGATTGGGTGTTGAGGATTGAGGATTGAGGATTGAGGATTCAGGATTGAGGATAGAAGGTTGAATATTGATGAATGAAGGTTGAGGATTGAGGATTGAGGGCTGTGGATTGAGGACGAGGACTGAGGGTTGAGTATTGATGCCTGAGGTCTGAGGATTGAGGATTGAGGATTGTGAACTGAGCATTGGGGATTGAGGATTGAAGATTGAGGATTGGGTATTGAGGATTGAAGAATGAGGATTGAAGATTGAATATTGATGATTGAAGATTGAGGACCGAGGATTGAGGGTTGTGGATTGAGGACGAGGACTGAGGGTTGTGTATTGATGTTTGAGGTCTGAGGATTGATGATTGAGGATTGAGGATTGAGAATTGAGGATTGAGGATTGAGGATTGAAGATTGAGTATTGGGTGTTGCGGATTGAAGAATGAGGATTGAGTATTGAGGATTGAGGATTGAGGATTGAAGGTTGAGTATTGAGGATTGAGGATTGAGGATGGAGGATTGAAGATTGAGGATTGAGGATTGAGGATTGAGGATTGAGGATTGAGGATTGAGAATTGAGTGTTGAGTGTTGAGGTTTGAGTATTGAATCCTGATAATTCAGGATATTCTATTGTGTATTGAGAATTGAGGATTGATGGTTGAGTTTTGAGGATTGAGGATCGAGGATTGAGGATTGAGGATTGAGTATTGAGGATTGAGGATTGAGGATTGAAGATTGAGGATTGGGTGTTGAGGATTGAAGAATGAGGATTGAGGATTGAGGATTGAGGATTGAGGATTGAAGATTGAGGAATGGGGATAGAGGAGTGAAAGCTGAGGATTAAGGACCGAGGATTGGGGATTGAGGATCTAGTGATTGGAGATTGATTATTGAGGATTGAAGATTGAGGATTGAGGATTGAGAATTGAGTACGAGGGCTGAGGGTTGAGGATTGCGGTTTGAGGATTGAGGATTGAGGATTGAAGATTGAGTATTGTGGATTGAAAATTGAGGATTGAGGATTGAGGATTGAGGATTGAGGATGAGGGCTGATGGTTGAGGGTTGAGGGTTGAGTATTGAATCCTGAGAATTCAGGATATTCTATTGAGTATTGAGAATTGAGAATTGATAGTTAAGTGTTGAGGATTGAGGATTGAGTATTGAAGATTGAATATTGATGATTGAAGATTGAGGATCGGGGATTGAGGGTTGTGGATTGAGGACGAGGACTGAGGGTTGAGTGTTGATGTTTGAGGTCTGAGGATTGAGGATTGAGGATTGAGGATTGAGGATTGAAGATTGAGGATTGAGGATTGAGTATTGAGGAATGAGGGTTAAGTGTTGAGGTTTGAGTATTGAATCCTGAGAATTCAGGATATTCTGTTGAGTATTGAGAATTGAGGGTTGATGCTTGAGTATTGAGGATTGAGGATTGAGGATTGAGGATTGAGTATTGATTATTGAGGATTGAGGAGTGAAGATTGAATACTGATGATTGAAGATTGAGGATCGAGTATTGAGGGCTGCGGACTGAGGACGAGGACTGAGGGTTGAGTATTGGTGTTTGAGGTCTGAGGATTGAGGATTGAGGATTGAGAACTGAGGATTGAAGATTGAAGATTGAAGATTGAGGATTGAGTGTTGAGGATTGAAGAATGAGGATTGAAGATTGAGGATTGAGTATTGAGGATTGAGGATTGAGGATTGAGGATTGAGGATTGAGGATGAGGGCTGAGGGTTGACGATTGAGGTTTCAGGACTAAGGACTGAGGATTGAGGTTTGAGAATTGAGGATTGAGGATTGAGGATTGAAGATTGAGGATTGGGTATTGAGGATTGAAGGATGAGGATTGAGGATTGAGGATTGAGGATTGAAGATTGAGTATTGAGGATTGGAGCCTGACGATTGAGGATTGAGGATTGAGGATAGCGGATTGAGTACGGAGGATTGAAGATTGAGTATTGAGGATTGAAGATTGAGTTTTGAGGTTTGAGGACTGAGGATTGAGGATTGAGTATTGAGGATTGAGGATTGAGGATTGAGGATTGAGTATTGAAGATTGAGGATTGGGTATTGCGGATTGAACATTGAGGATTGAGGTTTGAGGATTGAGGATTGAGGATTGAGGACTGAAGATTGAATATTAATGATTGAAGAATGGGGATTGAGGATTGATTGTTGTAGATTGAGGACGAGGACTGAGGGTTGAGTATTGATGTTTAAGGTCTGAGGATTGAGGATTAAGGATTGAGAATTGAGGATTGAGGATTGAGGATTGAAGATTGAGGATTGCGTATTGAGGATTGAAGAATGAGGATTGAGGGTTGAGGATTGAGGATTGAGGATTGAAGACTGAGTATTGATGACTAATGGTTGAGGATTGAGGATTGAGGATTGAGGATTGAAGATTGAGGATTGTGTATTGAGGATTGAAGAATGAGGATTGAGGATTGAGGATTGAGGATTGAGGATTGAAGGTTGAGTATTGAGGATTGAAGATTGAGGATTGAGGTCTGAGGATTGAGGATTGAGGATTGAAGATTGAGGATTGGGTGTTGAGGATCGAAGACTGAGGATTGAGGGCTGAGGATTGTGGATTGAGGATTGAAGATTGAGGATTGGGTATTGAGGATTGAAGAATGAGGATTGAGGGTTGAGGATTGAGGATTGAGGATTGAGTATAGATGATTGAAGATTGAGGATTCAGGATTCAGGATTCAGGATTGAGGTTTGATGACAGAGGATTGAGGATGGAGGATTGAGGCATGAGGATTGAGGATGGAGGATTGAAAATTGAGGATTGAGGGCTGAGGATGAGGGCTGAGGGTTGACGATTGAAGTTTGAGGACTGCGGACTGAGGATTGAGGATAGAGAATTGAGGATTGAGGATTCAAGATAGAAGATTGAGGATTGGGTATTGAGGATTGAAGAATGAGGATTGAGGAATGAGGATTGAGGATTGAGGATTGAAGATTGAGTATTGAGGATTGAAGCCTGACGATTGAGGATTGAGGATTGAGGATTAAGGATTGAGGATGGAGGATTGAAGATTGAAGATTGAGGGTTGTGGATTGAGGATTGAGGATTGAGCATTGAGGATTGAGGATTGAGGATTGAGGATTGTGTGTTGAGGGTTGAAGAATGAGGATTGAGGATTGAGGTTTGAGGATTGAGGATTGAGGATTGCAGATTGAGAATTGAGGATTGAAGATTGAGGGTTGAGGATTGAGGATTGTGGATTCAGCATTGAGGATTGAGGATTGAGGATTGAGGATTGAAGATTGAGTATTGAGGATTGAAGATTGAGGATTGAGGATTGAGGACTGAGGATTGAGGATTGAAGTATGAGGTTTGGGGATTGAGGATTGATTATTGAAGATTGAGTATTGAGGATTGAAGATTGAGGATTGACGATTGAGTATTGAGGATTGAGGATGAGGGCTGGTGGTTGAGGGTTGAGGTTTGAGAACTGAGGAATGAGGGTTGAGCATTGAGAATTGAGGATTGAGGATTGAGGATTGAAGCCTGAGGATTGAGGACTGAGTATTGAGGAATGAGGGTTAAGTGTTGAGGTTTGAGTATTGAATCCTGAGAATTCAGGATATTCTGTTGAGTATTGAGAATTGAGGGTTGATGCTTGAGTATTGAGGATTGAGGATTGAGGATTGAGGATTGAGTATTGAGGATTGAGGATTGAGGAGTGAAGATTGAATATTGATGATTGAAGATTGAGGATCGAGTATTGAGGGCTGTGGATTGAGGACGAGGACTGAGGGTTGAGTATTGATGTTTGAGGTCTGAGGATTGAGGATTGAGGATTGAGAATTGAGGATTGAAGATTGAGGATTGAAGATTGAGGATTGGGTGTTGAGGATTGAAGAATGAGGATTGAAGATTGAGGATTGAGTATTGAGGATTGAAGATTGAGGATTGAGGATTGAGGATTGAGAATGTGGGCTAAGGTTTGAGCATTGAGGATTGAGGACTGAGGATTGAAGATTGAGGATTGGGTGTTGAGGATTGAACATTGAGGATTGAGGATTGAGGATTGAGGATTGAGGATTCAGGATTGAGGATAGAAGGTTGAATATTGATGAATGAAGGTTGAGGATTGAGGATTGAGGGTTGTGGATTGAGGACGAGGACTGAGGGTTGAGTATTGATGCCTGAGGTCTGAGGATTGAGGATTGAGGATTGTGAACTGAGGATTGGGGATTGAGGATTGAAGATTGAGGATTGGGTATTGAGGATTGAAGAATGAGGATTGAATATTGAATATTGATGATTGAAGGTTGAGGACCGAGGATTGAGCGTTGTGGATTGAGGACGAGGACTGAGGGTTGAGTATTGATGTTTGAGGTCTGAGGATTGATGATTGAGTATTGAGGATTGAGGATTGAAGATTGATTATTGGGTGTTGCGGATTGAAGAATGAGGATTGAGGATTGAGGATTGAGGATTGAGGATTGAAGGTTGAGTATTGAGGATTGAGGATTGAAGATTGAGGTCTGAGGATTGAGGATTGAGGATTGAAGATTGAGGATTGGGTGTTGAGGATCGAAGACTGAGGATTGAGGGCTGAGGATTGTGGACTGAGGACTGAAGATTGAGGATTGGGTGTTGAGGATTGAAGAATGAGGATTGAGGATTGAGGATTGAGGATTGAGGATTGAAGATTGAGTATTGAGGATTGAGGATTGAGGATTGAGACGTGAGGATTGAGGATTGAGGATTGAGTATTAAGGATTGAGGATTGAGGATTGAAGATTGAATATAGATGACTGAAGATTGAGGATAGAGGATTGAGGGTTGCGGATTGAGGACGAGGACTGAGGGTTGAGTATTGATGTTTGAGGTCTGAGGATTGAGGATTGAGGATTGAGAATTGAGGATTGAGGATTGAGGATTGAAGATTGAGGATTGGGTGTTGAGGATTGAAGAATGAGGATTGAGGATTGAGGATTGAGGATTGAGGATTGAAGATTGAGTATTGAGGATTGAAGATTGAGGATTGAGGTCTGAGGATTGAGGATTGAGGATTGAAGATTGAGGATTGTGTGTTGAGGAATGGAGAATGAGGATTGAGGATTGAGGATTGAGGATTGTGGATTGAAGATTGAGGATTGCAGATTGAGTATTGAGGATTGAAGATTGAGTGTTGAGGATTGAGGATTGAGGATTGAGCATTGAGGATTGAGGATTGAGGATTGAGGATTGAGGATTGAGGACGGAGGATTGAAGATTGAGTACTGAGGATTGAAGGTTGAGATTTGAGGTTTGAGGACTGAGGATTGAGGATTGAGTATTGAGAATTGAGGATTGAGGATTGAGGATTGAGGATTGAGGATTGAGGATTGAAGATTGAGGATTGGGTATAGCGGATTGAACATTGAGGATTGAGGATTGAGGATTGAGGATTGAGGATGAGGGCTGGTGGTTGAGGGTTGAGGTTTGAGAACTGAGGAATGAGGGTTGAGCATTGAGAATTGAGGATTGAGGATTGAGGATTGAAGCCTGAGGATTGAGGACTGAGTATTGAGGAATGAGGGTTAAGTGTTGAGGTTTGAGTATTGAATCCTGAGAATTCAGGATATTCTGTTGAGTATTGAGAATTGAGGGTTGATGCTTGAGTATTGAGGATTGAGGATTGAGGATTGAGGATTGAGTATTGAGGATTGAGGATTGAGGAGTGAAGATTGAATATTGATGATTGAAGATTGAGGATCGAGTATTGAGGGCTGTGGATTGAGGACGAGGACTGAGGGTTGAGTATTGATGTTTGAGGTCTGAGGATTGAGGATTGAGGATTGAGAATTGAGGATTGAAGATTGAGGATTGAAGATTGAGGATTGGGTGTTGAGGATTGAAGAATGAGGATTGAAGATTGAGGATTGAGTATTGAGGATTGAAGATTGAGGATTGAGGATTGAGGATTGAGAATGTGGGCTAAGGTTTGAGCATTGAGGATTGAGGATTGAGGATTGAAGATTGAGGATTGGGTGTTGAGGATTGAACATTGAGGATTGAGGATTGAGGATTGAGGATTGAGGATTCAGGATTGAGGATAGAAGGTTGAATATTGATGAATGAAGGTTGAGGATTGAGGATTGAGGGTTGTGGATTGAGGACGAGGACTGAGGGTTGAGTATTGATGCCTGAGGTCTGAGGATTGAGGATTGAGGATTGTGAACTGAGGATTGGGGATTGAGGATTGAAGATTGAGGATTGGGTATTGAGGATTGAAGAATGAGGATTGAATATTGAATATTGATGATTGAAGGTTGAGGACCGAGGATTGAGGGTTGTGGATTGAGGACGAGGACTGAGGGTTGAGTATTGATGTTTGAGGTCTGAGGATTGATGATTGAGTATTGAGGATTGAGGATTGAAGATTGATTATTGGGTGTTGCGGATTGAAGAATGAGGATTGAGGATTGAGGATTGAGGATTGAGGATTGAAGGTTGAGTATTGAGGATTGAGGATTGAAGATTGAGGTCTGAGGATTGAGGATTGAGGATTGAAGATTGAGGATTGGGTGTTGAGGATCGAAGACTGAGGATTGAGGGCTGAGGATTGTGGACTGAGGACTGAAGATTGAGGATTGGGTGTTGAGGATTGAAGAATGAGGATTGAGGATTGAGGATTGAGGATTGAGGATTGAAGATTGAGTATTGAGGATTGAGGATTGAGGATTGAGACGTGAGGATTGAGGATTGAGGATTGAGTATTAAGGATTGAGGATTGAGGATTGAAGATTGAATATAGATGACTGAAGATTGAGGATAGAGGATTGAGGGTTGCGGATTGAGGACGAGGACTGAGGGTTGAGTATTGATGTTTGAGGTCTGAGGATTGAGGATTGAGGATTGAGAATTGAGGATTGAGGATTGAGGATTGAAGATTGAGGATTGGGTGTTGAGGATTGAAGAATGAGGATTGAGGATTGAGGATTGAGGATTGAGGATTGAAGATTGAGTATTGAGGATTGAAGATTGAGGATTGAGGTCTGAGGATTGAGGATTGAGGATTGAAGATTGAGGATTGTGTGTTGAGGAATGGAGAATGAGGATTGAGGATTGAGGATTGAGGATTGTGGATTGAAGATTGAGGATTGCAGATTGAGTATTGAGGATTGAAGATTGAGTGTTGAGGATTGAGGATTGAGGATTGAGCATTGAGGATTGAGGATTGAGGATTGAGGATTGAGGATTGAGGACGGAGGATTGAAGATTGAGTACTGAGGATTGAAGGTTGAGATTTGAGGTTTGAGGACTGAGGATTGAGGATTGAGTATTGAGAATTGAGGATTGAGGATTGAGGATTGAGGATTGAGGATTGAGGATTGAAGATTGAGGATTGGGTATAGCGGATTGAACATTGAGGATTGAGGATTGAGGATTGAGGATTGAGGATTGAGGACTGAAGATTGAATATTGATGATTGAAGATTGAGGATTGAGGATTGATTGTTGTGGATTGAGGACGAGGACTGAGGGTTGAGTATTGATGTTTAAGGTCTGAGGATTGAGGATTAAGGATTGAGAATTGAGGATTGAGGATTGAGGATTGAAGATTGAGGATTGTGTATTGGGGATTGAAGAATGAGGATTGAGGATTGAGGATTGAGGATTGAGGATTGAAGACTGAGTATTGATGATTGAAGGTTGAGGATTGAGGATTGATGATTGAGGATTGAGGATTGAGGATTGAGGATTGAAGGTTGAGTATTGAGGATTGAAGATTGAGGATTGAGGATTGAGGATTGAGGATTGAGGATTGAGGATTGAGGATTGAGGACTGAGGATCGAGGACTGAGGATTGAGGATTGAAGATTGAGGACTGGGGACTGAGGATTGAAGATCGAGGATTGAGGATTGAGGACTGAGGATTGAGGATTGAGGATTGAGGATTGAGGATTGAGGATTGAGGATGAGGGCTGAGGGTTGAGGATTGAGGTTTCAGGACTAAGGACTGAGGATTGAGGTTTGAGAATTGTGGATTGAGGATTGAGGATTGAAGATTGAGGATTGGGTATTGAGGATTGAAGGATGAGGATTGAGGATTGAGAATTGAGGATTGAAGATTGAGTATTGAGTATTGGAGCCTGACGATTGAGGATTGAGGATAGAGGATTGCGGATTGAGTACGGAGGATTGAAGATTGAGTATTGAGGATTGAAGATTGAGTTTTGAGGTTTGAGGACTGAGGATTGAGGATTGAGTATTGAGGATTGAGGATTGAGGATTGAGGATTGAGTATTGAAGATTGAGGATTGGGTATTGCGGATTGAACATTGAGGATTGAGGTTTGAGGATTGAGGATTGAGGATTCAGGATTGAGGACTGAAGATTGAATATTAATGATTGAAGAATGAGGATTGAGGATTGATTGTTGTAGATTGAGGACGAGGACTGAGGGTTGAGTATTGATGTTTAAGGTCTGAGGATTGAGGATTAAGGATTGAGAATTGAGGATTGAGGATTGAGGATTGAAGATTGAGGATTGCGTATTGAGGATTGAAGAATGAGGATTGAGGATTGAGGGTTGAGGATTGAGGATTGAAGACTGAGTATTGATGACTAATGGTTGAGGATTGAGGATTGAGGATTGAGGATTGAGGATTGAGGATTGAGGATTGAAGATTGAGTATTGAGGATTGAAGATTGACGATTGAGGGTTGAGGATTGAGGATTGAGGATTGAGGATTGAAGATTGAGGATTGGGGATTGAGGATCGACGATTGAGGAATGAGTATTGAGGATTGAGAATTGAGGATTGATTATTGAAGATTGAGTATTGAGGATTGAAGATTGAGGATTGAGGATTGAGTATTGAGGATTGAGGATGAGGGCTGATGGTTGAGGGTTGAGGTTTGAGAACTGAGGACTGCGGATTGAGCATTGAGAATTGAGGATTGAGGATTGAGGATTGAAGATGGAGGATTGGGTATTGAGGATTGAAGAATGAGGATTGAGGATTGGGGATTGACGATTGAGGATTGAAGATTGAGGATTGAGAATTGAGGATCGAGGATTGAATATTGAGTATTGAGGATTGAAGATTGAGGATTGAGGATTGAGTGTTGAGTATTGAGGATTGAGGATTGAGGTTTGAGGGCTGAGGACTGAGAATTGAGGATTGAGGATTGAGAATGAGGGCTGAGGGTTGAGGATTGAGGATTGAGGATTGAGGATTGAGGATTGAAGATTGAGGATTGGGTATTGCGGATTGAACATTGAGGATTGAGGATTGAGGATTGAGGATTGAGGATTGAGGTCTGAAGATTCAATATTGATGATTGAAGATTGAGGATTGAGGATTGATTGTTGTGGATTGAGGACGAGGACTGAGGGTTGAGTATTGATGTTTGAGGTCTGAGGATTGAGGATTGAGGATTGAGAATTGAGGATTGATGATTGAGGATTGAAGATTGAGGATTGGGTGTTGAGGATTGAAGAATGAGGATTGAGGATTGAGGATTGAGGATTGAGGATTGAAGATTGAGTATTGAGGATTGAAGATTGAGGAGTGAGGCCTGAGGATTGAGGATTGAGGATTGAAGATTGAGGATTGTGTGTTGAGGATTGAAGAATGAGGATTGAGGATTGAGGTTTGAGGATTGAGGATTGAGGATTGCAGATTGGGAATTGAGGATTGAAGATTGAGGGTTGAGGATTGAGGATTGTGGATTCAGCATTGAGGATTGAGGATTGAGGATTGAGGATTGAAGATTGAGTATTGAGGATTGAAGATTGAGGATTGAGGATTGAGGATTGAGGATTGAGGATTGAAGTATGAGGTTTGGGGATTGAGGATTGATTATTGAAGATTGAGTATTGAGGATTGAAGATTGAGGATTGACGATTGAGTATTGAGGATTGAGGATGAGGGCTGGTGGTTGAGGGTTGAGGTTTGAGAACTGAGGAATGAGGGTTGAGCATTGAGAATTGAGGATTGAGGATTGAGGATTGAAGCCTGAGGATTGAGGACTGAGTATTGAGGAATGAGGGTTAAGTGTTGAGGTTTGAGTATTGAATCCTGAGAATTCAGGATATTCTGTTGAGTATTGAGAATTGAGGGTTGATGCTTGAGTATTGAGGATTGAGGATTGAGGATTGAGGATTGAGTATTGAGGATTGAGGATTGAGGAGTGAAGATTGAATATTGATGATTGAAGATTGAGGATCGAGTACTGAGGGCTGTGGATTGAGGACGAGGACTGAGGGTTGAGTATTGATGTTTGAGGTCTGAGGATTGAGTATTGAGGATTGAGAATTGAGGATTGAAGATTGAGGATTGAAGATTGAGGATTGGGTGTTGAGGATTGAAGAATGAGGATTGAAGATTGAGGATTGAGTATTGAGGATTGAAGATTGAGGGTTGAGGATTGAGGATTGAGAATGTGGGCTAAGGTTTGAGCATTGAGGATTGAGGATTGAGGATTGAAGATTGAGGATTGGGTGTTGAGGATTGAACATTGAGGATTGAGGATTGAGGATTGAGGATTCAGGATTGAGGATAGAAGGTTGAATATTGATGAATGAAGGTTGAGGATTGAGGATTGAGGGTTGTGGATTGAGGACGAGGACTGAGGGTTGAGTATTGATGCCTGAGGTCTGAGGATTGAGGATTGAGGATTGTGAACTGAGGATTGGGGATTGAGGATTGAAGATTGAGGATTGGGTATTGAGGATTGAAGAATGAGGATTGAATATTGAATATTGATGATTGAACGTTGAGGACCGAGGATTGAGGGTTGTGGATTGAGGACGAGGACTGAGGGTTGAGTATTGATGTTTGAGGTCTGAGGATTGATGATTGAGTATTGAGGATTGAGGATTGAAGATTGATTATTGGGTGTTGCGGATTGAAGAATGAGGATTGAGGATTGAGGATTGAGGATTGAGGATTGAAGGTTGAGTATTGAGGATTGAGGATTGAAGATTGAGGTCTGAGGATTGAGGATTGAGGATTGAAGATTGAGGATTGGGTGTTGAGGATCGAAGACTGAGGATTGAGGGCTGAGGATTGTGGACTGAGGACTGAAGATTGAGGATTGGGTATTGAGGATTGAAGAATGAGGATTGAGGGTTGAGGATTGAGGATCGAGGATTGCAGATTGAGTATTGAGGATTGAAGATTGAGGGTTGTGGATTGAGGATTGAGGATTGAGCATTGAGGATTGAGGATTGAGGATTGAGGATTGAGGATTGAAGATTAAGTATTGAGGATTGAAGATTGAGGATTGAGAATTGAGTATTGAGGATTCAGAATTGAGGTTTGAGGACTGAGGACTGAGGATTGAGGATTGAGAATTGAGGATTGAGGATTAAGGATTGAAGGTTGAGGATTGGGTATTGAGGATTGTAGAATGAGGATTGAGGATTGAGGACTGAGGACTGAGTATTGAGGATTGAAAATTGAGGATTGAGGGTTGAGGGTTGTGGATTGAGGATTGAGGATTGAGGATTGAGGATTGAAGATTGAGGACTGATAGTTGAGTATTGAGGACTGAAGGTTGAGGATTGAAGATTGAGTATTGAGGATTCAGAATTGAGGTTTGAGGACTGAGGACTGAGGATTGGGGATTGAGAATTGAGGATTGAGGATTGAAGATTGAGGATTGAGGATCGAGGATGAGGGCTGAGGGTTGACGATTGAGGTTTGAGGACTGAGGACTGAGGATTGAGGATTGAGAATTGAGGATTGAGGATTGAAGGTTGAAGATTGAGGATTGGGTATTGAGTATTGAGGATTGAGGGTTAAGTGTTGAGGTTTGAGTATTGAATCCTGAGAATTCAGGATATTCTGTTGAGTATTGAGAATTGAGGGTTGATGCTTGAGTATTGAGGATTGAGGGTTGAGGATTGAGGATTGAGTATTGAGGATTGAGGATTGAGGAGTGAAGATTGAATATTGATGATTGATGATTGAGGATCGAGGATTGAGGGCTGTGGATTGAGGACGAGGACTGAGTGTTGAGTATTGATGCCTGAGGTCTGAGGATTGAGGATTGAGGATTGTAAACTGAGGATTGGGGATTGAGGATTGAAGATTGAGGATTGGGTATTGAGGATTGAAGAATGAGGATTGAAGATTGAATATTGATGATTGAAGATTGAGGACCGAGGATTGAGGGTTGTGGATTGAGGATGAGGGCTGAGGGTTGACGATTGAAGTTTGAGGACTGAGGACTGAGGATTGAGGATAGAGAATTGAGGATTGAGGATTGATGATTGAAGATTGAGGATTGGGTATTGAGGATTGAAGAATGAGGATTGAGGAATGAGGATTGGGGATTGAGGATTGAAGATTGAGTATTGAGGATTGAAGCCTGACGATTGAGGATTGAGGATTGAGGATTAAGGATTGAGGATGGTGGATTGAAGATTGAGTATTGAGGATTGAAGATTGAGGATTGAGGATTGAGGATTGAGGATTGAGTGTTGAAGATTGAGGATTGGGGACTGAGTGTTGAGGGTTGAATGATGAGAATTGATGTTAGTGGATAGAGATTTGAAGATTGCAGATTGAGTATTGAGTATTGAAAACTGTGAACTGATTATATTCTATTGATAATTGAGAATTGACAACTGATTGTTGAGGACTGAGTTCTGAAGGTTGAGGATTCAGGTTTGAGTTTTGAGGACTGAGGATTGAGGATTGAGGATCGATAATTGAGGATTGAGAATTGAGGATTGAGGATTGAAGATTGAGGATTGGCTATTGCGGATTGAACATTGAGGATTGAGGATTGAGGATTGAGGATTGAGGATTGAGGTCTGAAGATTGAATATTGATGATTGAATATTGAGGATTGAGGATTGATTGTTGTGGATTGAGGACGAGGGCTGAGGGTTGAGTATTGATGTCTGAGGTCTGAGGATTGAGGATTGAGGATTGAGAATTGAGGATTGAGGATTGAGGATTGCAGATTGAGGATTGGGTGTTGAGGATTGAAGAATGAGGATTGAGGATTGAGGATTGAGGATTGAGGATTGAAGATTGAGTAGTGAGGATTGAAGATTGAGGAGTGAGGCCCGAGGATTGAGAATTGAGGATTGAAGATTGAGGATTGTGTTTTGAGGATTGAAGAATGAGGATGGAGGATTGAGTATTGAGGATTAAGGATTGAAGATTGAGGATTCGGTATTGAGGCTTGAAGAATGAGTATTGAGGATTGAGGATTGAGGATGGAGGATTGAAGTTTGAGTATTGAGGATTGGAGATTGAGGATTCAGGATTGAGTATTGAGAATTGAGGACTGATAGTTGAGTATTGAGGACTGAAGGTTGAGGATTGAAGATAGAGTATTGAGGATTCAGAATTGAGGTTAGAGGACTGATGATTGAGGATAGAAGATTGAGTATTGAGGATTGAAGATTGAGGATTGAGGATTGATAATTGAGGACTGAGGATGAGGTCTGATGGTTGAGGATTGAGGTTTGAGGGCTGAGGACTGAGAATTGCGGATTGAGGATTGAGAATGAGGGCTGAGGGTTGAGGATTGAGGTTTGAGGACTGAGGACTGAAGATTGAGTATTGAGTATTGAAAACTGTGAATTGATTATATTTTATTGATAATTGATAATTGACAACTGATTGTTGAGGACTGAGTTCTGAAGGTTGAGGATTCAGGATTGAGGATTCAGGTTTGAGTTTTGAGGATTGAGGATTGAGGATTGAGGATCGATAATTGAGGATTGAGGATTGAGGATTGAGGACTGAGGATCGAGGACTGAGGATTGAGGATTGAAGATTGTGGATTGGGGACTGAGGATTGAAGACCGAGGATTGAGGATTGAGGACTGAGGATTGAGGATTGAGGATTGAGGATTGAGGATTGAGGATTGAGGATGAGGGCTGAGGGTTGACGATTGAGGTTTCAGGACTAAGGACTGAGGATTGAGGTTTGAGAATTGAGGATTGAGGATTGAGGATTGAAGATTGAGGATTGGGTATTGAGGATTGAAGGATGAGGATTGAGGATTGAGGATTGAGGATTGAAGATTGAGTATTGAGGATTGGAGCCTGACGATTGAGGATTGAGGATTGAGGATAGCGGATTGAGTACGGAGGATTGAAGATTGAGTATTGAGGATTGAAGATTGAGTTTTGAGGTTTGAGGACTGAGGATTGAGGATTGAGTATTGAGGATTGAGGATTGAGGATTGAGGATTGAGTATTGAAGATTGAGGATTGGGTATTGCGGATTGAACATTGAGGATTGTGGTTTGAGGATTGAGGATTGAGGATTGAGGACTGAAGATTGAATATTAATGATTGAAGAATGAGGATTGAGGATTGATTGTTGTAGATTGAGGACGAGGACTGAGGGTTGAGTATTGATGTTTAAGGTCTGAGGATTGAGGATTAAGGATTGAGAATTGAGGATTGAGGATTGAGGATTGAAGATTGAGGATTGCGTATTGAGGATTGAAGAATGAGGATTGAGGGTTGAGGATTGAGGATTGAGGATTGAAGACTGAGTATTGATGACTAATGGTTGAGGATTGAGGATTGAGGATTGAGGATTGAAGATTGAGGATTGTGTATTGAGGATTGAAGAATGAGGATTGAGGATTGAGGATTGAGGATTGAGGATTGAAGGTTGAGTATTGAGGATTGAAGATTGAGGATTGAGGTCTGAGGATTGAGGATTGAGGATTGAAGATTGAGGATTGGGTGTTGAGGATCGAAGACTGAGGATTGAGGGCTGAGGATTGTGGATTGAGGATTGAAGATTGAGGATTGGGTATTGAGGATTGAAGAATGAGGATTGAGGGTTGAGGATTGAGGATTGAGGATTGAGTATAGATGATTGAAGATTGAGGATTCAGGATTCAGGATTCAGGATTGAGGTTTGATGACAGAGGATTGAGGATTGAGGATTGAGGCATGAGGATTGAGGATGGAGGATTGAAAATTGAGGATTGAGGGCTGAGGATGAGGGCTGAGGGTTGACGATTGAAGTTTGAGGACTGCGGACTGAGGATTGAGGATAGAGAATTGAGGATTGAGGATTGAAGATAGAAGATTGAGGATTGGGTATTGAGGATTGAAGAATGAGGATTGAGGAATGAGGATTGAGGATTGAGGATTGAAGATTGAGTATTGAGGATTGAAGCCTGACGATTGAGGATTGAGGATTGAGGATTAAGGATTGAGGATGGAGGATTGAAGATTGAAGATTGAGGGTTGTGGATTGAGGATTGAGGATTGAGCATTGAGGATTGAGGATTGAGGATTGAGGATTGAGGATTGAAGATTAAGTATTGAGGATTGAAGATTGAGGATTGAGAATTGAGTATTGAGGATTCAGAATTGAGGTTTGAGGACTGAGGACTGAGGATTGAGGATTGAGAATTGAGGATTGAGGATTGAAGATTGAAGGTTGAGGATTGGGTATTGAGGATTGTAGAATGAGGATTGAGGATTGAGGACTGAGGACTGAGGATTGAGGATTGAAGATTGAGTATTGAGGATTGAAAATTGAGGATTGAGGGTTGATGGTTGTGGATTGAGGATTGAGGATTGAGGATTGAGGATTGAAGATTGAGGACTGATAGTTGAGTATTGAGGACTGAAGGTTGAGGATTGAAGATTGAGTATTGAGGATTCAGAATTGAGGTTTGAGGACTGAGGACTGAGGATTGAGGATTGAGAATTGAGGATTGAGGATTGAGGATTGAAGGTTGAGGATTGGGTATTGAGGATTGTAGAATGAGGATTGAGGATTGAGGACTGAGGACTGAGGATTGAGGATTGAAGATTGAGTATTGAGGATTGAAAATTGAGGATTGAGGGTTGAGGATTGAGGATTGAGGATTGAGGGTTGAGTATAGAGGATTGAAGTTTGAGGATTGAGGATATGAGGATTCAGGACTGAGGATTGAAGATTGAGGATTGGGGACTGAGTGTTGAGGGTTGAGTGATGAGAATTGATGATTGTGGAAAGAAATTTGAAGATTGCAGATTGAGTATTGAGTATTGAAAGCTGTGAATTGATAATATTCTATTGAGGATTGAGGATTGACGTCTGATTGTTCAGGTCTGAGGTCTGAAGATTGAGGATTCAGGATTGAGGATTCAGGATTGAGGTTTGATGACTGAGGATTGAGGATTGAGGACTGAGGCATGAGAATTGAGGATTGAGGATTGAAGATTGAGGATTGAGGATCGAGGATGAGGGCTGAGGGTTGACGATTGAGGTTTGAGGACTGAGGACTGAGGATTGAGGATTGAGAATTGAGGATTGAGGATTGAAAGTTGAAGATTGAGGATTGGGTATTGAGTATTGAGGATTGAGGGTTAAGTGTTGAGGTTTGAGTATTGAATCCCGAGAATTCAGGATATTCTGTTGAGTATTGAGAATTGAGGGTTGATGCTTGAGTATTGAGGATTGAGGATTGAGGATTGAGGATTGAGTATTGAGGATTGAGGATTGAGGAGTGAACATTGAATATTGATTATTGAAGATTGAGGATCGAGGATTGAGGGCTGTGGATTGAGGACGAGGACTGAGGGTTGTGTATTGATGTTTCAGGTCTGAGGATTGAGGATTGAGGATTGAGAATTGAGGATTGAAGATTGAGGATTGAAGATTGAGGATTGGGTGTTGAGGATTGAAGAATGAGGATTGAAGATTGAGGATTGAGTATTGAGGATTGAAGATTGAGGATTGAGGATTGAGGATTGAGAATGTGGGCTAAGGTTTGAGCATTGAGGATTGAGGATTGAGGATTGACGATTGAGGATTGGGTGTTGAGGATTGAGGATTGAGGATTGAGGATTCAGGATTGAGGATAGAAGGTTGAATATTGATGAATGAAGGTTGAGGATTGAGGATTGAGGGCTGTGGATTGAGGACGAGGACTGAGGGTTGAGTATTGATGCCTGAGGTCTGAGGATTGAGGATTGAGGATTGTGAACTGAGCATTGGGGATTGAGGATTGAAGATTGAGGATTGGGTATTGAGGATTGAAGAATGAGGATTGAAGATTGAATATTGATGATTGAAGATTGAGGACCGAGGATTGAGGGTTGTGGATTGAGGACGAGGACTGAGGGTTGTGTATTGATGTTTGAGGTCTGAGGATTGATGATTGAGGATTGAGGATTGAGAATTGAGGATTGAGGATTGAGGATTGAAGATTGAGTATTGGGTGTTGCGGATTGAAGAATGAGGATTGAGTATTGAGGATTGAGGATTGAGGATTGAAGGTTGAGTATTGAGGATTGAGGATTGAGGATGGAGGATTGAAGATTGAGGATTGAGGATTGAGGATTGAGGATTGAGGATTGAGGATTGAGAATTGAGTGTTGAGTGTTGAGGTTTGAGTATTGAATCCTGATAATTCAGGATATTCTATTGTGTATTGAGAATTGAGGATTGATGGTTGAGTTTTGAGGATTGAGGATCGAGGATTGAGGATTGAGGATTGAGTATTGAGGATTGAGGATTGAGGATTGAAGATTGAGGATTGGGTGTTGAGGATTGAAGAATGAGGATTGAGGATTGAGGATTGAGGATTGAGGATTGAAGATTGAGGAATGGGGATAGAGGAGTGAAAGCTGAGGATTAAGGACCGAGGATTGGGGATTGAGGATCTAGTGATTGGAGATTGATTATTGAGGATTGAAGATTGAGGATTGAGGATTGAGAATTGAGTACGAGGGCTGAGGGTTGAGGATTGCGGTTTGAGGATTGAGGATTGAGGATTGAAGATTGAGTATTGTGGATTGAAAATTGAGGATTGAGGATTGAGGATTGAGGATTGAGGATGAGGGCTGATGGTTGAGGGTTGAGGGTTGAGTATTGAATCCTGAGAATTCAGGATATTCTATTGAGTATTGAGAATTGAGAATTGATAGTTAAGTGTTGAGGATTGAGGATTGAGTATTGAAGATTGAATATTGATGATTGAAGATTGAGGATCGGGGATTGAGGGTTGTGGATTGAGGACGAGGACTGAGGGTTGAGTGTTGATGTTTGAGGTCTGAGGATTGAGGATTGAGGATTGAGGATTGAGGATTGAAGATTGAGGATTGAGGATTGAGTATTGAGGAATGAGGGTTAAGTGTTGAGGTTTGAGTATTGAATCCTGAGAATTCAGGATATTCTGTTGAGTATTAAGAATTGAGGGTTGATGCTTGAGTATTGAGGATTGAGGATTGAGGATTGAGGATTGAGTATTGATTATTGAGGATTGAGGAGTGAAGATTGAATATTGATGATTGAAGATTGAGGATCGAGTATTGAGGGCTGCGGACTGAGGACGAGGACTGAGGGTTGAGTATTGGTGTTTGAGGTCTGAGGATTGAGGATTGAGGATTGAGAACTGAGGATTGAAGATTGAAGATTGAAGATTGAGGATTGAGTGTTGAGGATTGAAGAATGAGGATTGAAGATTGAGGATTGAGTATTGAGGATTGAGGATTGAGGATTGAGGATTGAGGATTGAGGATGAGGGCTGAGGGTTGACGATTGAGGTTTCAGGACTAAGGACTGAGGATTGAGGTTTGAGAATTGAGGATTGAGGATTGAGGATTGAAGGTTGAGGATTGGGTATTGAGGATTGAAGGATGAGGATTGAGGATTGAGGATTGAGGATTGAAGATTGAGTATTGAGGATTGGAGCCTGACGATTGAGGATTGAGGATTGAGGATAGCGGATTGAGTACGGAGGATTGAAGATTGAGTATTGAGGATTGAAGATTGAGTTTTGAGGTTTGAGGACTGAGGATTGAGGATTGAGTATTGAGGATTGAGGATTGAGGATTGAGGATTGAGTATTGAAGATTGAGGATTGGGTATTGCGGATTGAACATTGAGGATTGAGGTTTGAGGATTGAGGATTGAGGATTGAGGACTGAAGATTGAATATTAATGATTGAAGAATGGGGATTGAGGATTGATTGTTGTAGATTGAGGACGAGGACTGAGGGTTGAGTATTGATGTTTAAGGTCTGAGGATTGAGGATTAAGGATTGAGAATTGAGGATTGAGGATTGAGGATTGAAGATTGAGGATTGCGTATTGAGGATTGAAGAATGAGGATTGAGGGTTGAGGATTGAGGATTGAGGATTGAAGACTGAGTATTGATGACTAATGGTTGAGGATTGAGGATTGAGGATTGAGGATTGAAGATTGAGGATTGTGTATTGAGGATTGAAGAATGAGGATTGAGGATTGAGGATTGAGGATTGAGGATTGAAGGTTGAGTATTGAGGATTGAAGATTGAGGATTGAGGTCTGAGGATTGAGGATTGAGGACTGAAGATTGAGGATTGGGTGTTGAGGATCGAAGACTGAGGATTGAGGGCTGAGGATTGTGGATTGAGGATTGAAGATTGAGGATTGGGTATTGAGGATTGAAGAATGAGGATTGAGGGTTGAGGATTGAGGATTGAGGATTGAGTATAGATGATTGAAGATTGAGGATTCAGGATTCAGGATTCAGGATTGAGGTTTGATGACAGAGGATTGAGGATTGAGGATTGAGGCATGAGGATTGAGGATGGAGGATTGAAAATTGAGGATTGAGGGCTGAGGATGAGGGCTGAGGGTTGACGATTGAAGTTTGAGGACTGCGGACTGAGGATTGAGGATAGAGAATTGAGGATTGAGGATTGAAGATAGAAGATTGAGGATTGGGTATTGAGGATTGAAGAATGAGGATTGAGGAATGAGGATTGAGGATTGAGGATTGAAGATTGAGTATTGAGGATTGAAGCCTGACGATTGAGGATTGAGGATTGAGGATTAAGGATTGAGGATGGAGGATTGAAGATTGAAGATTGAGGGTTGTGGATTGAGGATTGAGGATTGAGCATTGAGGATTGAGGATTGAGGATTGAGGATTGAGGATTGAAGATTAAGTATTGAGGATTGAAGATTGAGGATTGAGAATTGAGTATTGAGGATTCAGAATTGAGGTTTGAGGACTGAGGACTGAGGATTGAGGATTGAGAATTGAGGATTGAGGATTGAAGATTGAAGGTTGAGGATTGGGTATTGAGGATTGTAGAATGAGGATTGAGGATTGAGGACTGAGGACTGAGGATTGAGGATTGAAGATTGAGTATTGAGGATTGAAAATTGAGGATTGAGGGTTGATGGTTGTGGATTGAGGATTGAGGATTGAGGATTGAGGATTGAAGATTGAGGACTGATAGTTGAGTATTGAGGACTGAAGGTTGAGGATTGAAGATTGAGTATTGAGGATTCAGAATTGAGGTTTGAGGACTGAGGACTGAGGATTGAGGATTGAGAATTGAGGATTGAGGATTGAGGATTGAAGGTTGAGGATTGGGTATTGAGGATTGTAGAATGAGGATTGAGGATTGAGGACTGAGGACTGAGGATTGAGGATTGAAGATTGAGTATTGAGGATTGAAAATTGAGGATTGAGGGTTGAGGATTGAGGATTGAGGATTGAGGGTTGAGTATAGAGGATTGAAGTTTGAGGATTGAGGATATGAGGATTCAGGACTGAGGATTGAAGATTGAGGATTGGGGACTGAGTGTTGAGGGTTGAGTGATGAGAATTGATGATTGTGGAAAGAAATTTGAAGATTGCAGATTGAGTATTGAGTATTGAAAGCTGTGAATTGATAATATTCTATTGAGGATTGAGGATTGACGTCTGATTGTTCAGGTCTGAGGTCTGAAGATTGAGGATTCAGGATTGAGGATTCAGGATTGAGGTTTGATGACTGAGGATTGAGGATTGAGGACTGAGGCATGAGAATTGAGGATTGAGGATTGAAGATTGAGGATTGAGGATCGAGGATGAGGGCTGAGGGTTGACGATTGAGGTTTGAGGACTGAGGACTGAGGATTGAGGATTGAGAATTGAGGATTGAGGATTGAAAGTTGAAGATTGAGGATTGGGTATTGAGTATTGAGGATTGAGGGTTAAGTGTTGAGGTTTGAGTATTGAATCCCGAGAATTCAGGATATTCTGTTGAGTATTGAGAATTGAGGGTTGATGCTTGAGTATTGAGGATTGAGGATTGAGGATTGAGGATTGAGTATTGAGGATTGAGGATTGAGGAGTGAACATTGAATATTGATTATTGAAGATTGAGGATCGAGGATTGAGGGCTGTGGATTGAGGACGAGGACTGAGGGTTGTGTATTGATGTTTCAGGTCTGAGGATTGAGGATTGAGGATTGAGAATTGAGGATTGAAGATTGAGGATTGAAGATTGAGGATTGGGTGTTGAGGATTGAAGAATGAGGATTGAAGATTGAGGATTGAGTATTGAGGATTGAAGATTGAGGATTGAGGATTGAGGATTGAGAATGTGGGCTAAGGTTTGAGAATTGAGGATTGAGGATTGAGGATTGACGATTGAGGATTGGGTGTTGAGGATTGAGGATTGAGGATTGAGGATTCAGGATTGAGGATAGAAGGTTGAATATTGATGAATGAAGGTTGAGGATTGAGGATTGAGGGCTGTGGATTGAGGACGAGGACTGAGGGTTGAGTATTGATGCCTGAGGTCTGAGGATTGAGGATAGAGGATTGTGAACTGAGCATTGGGGATTGAGGATTGAAGATTGAGGATTGGGTATTGAGGATTGAAGAATGAGGATTGAAGATTGAATATTGATGATTGAAGATTGAGGACCGAGGATTGAGGGTTGTGGATTGAGGACGAGGACTGAGGGTTGTGTATTGATGTTTGAGGTCTGAGGATTGATGATTGAGGATTGAGGATTGAGAATTGAGGATTGAGGATTGAGGATTGAAGATTGAGTATTGGGTGTTGCGGATTGAAGAATGAGGATTGAGTATTGAGGATTGAGGATTGAGGATTGAAGGTTGAGTATTGAGGATTGAGGATTGAGGATGGAGGATTGAAGATTGAGGATTGAGGATTGAGGATTGAGGATTGAGGATTGAGGATTGAGAATTGAGTGTTGAGTGTTGAGGTTTGAGTATTGAATCCTGATAATTCAGGATATTCTATTGTGTATTGAGAATTGAGGATTGATGGTTGAGTTTTGAGGATTGAGGATCGAGGATTGAGGATTGAGGATTGAGTATTGAGGATTGAGGATTGAGGATTGAAGATTGAGGATTGGGTGTTGAGGATTGAAGAATGAGGATTGAGGATTGAGGATTGAGGATTGAGGATTGAAGATTGAGGAATGGGGATAGAGGAGTGAAAGCTGAGGATTAAGGACCGAGGATTGGGGATTGAGGATCTAGTGATTGGAGATTGATTATTGAGGATTGAAGATTGAGGATTGAGGATTGAGAATTGAGTACGAGGGCTGAGGGTTGAGGATTGCGGTTTGAGGATTGAGGATTGAGGATTGAAGATTGAGTATTGTGGATTGAAAATTGAGGATTGAGGATTGAGGATTGAGGATTGAGGATGAGGGCTGATGGTTGAGGGTTGAGGGTTGAGTATTGAATCCTGAGAATTCAGGATATTCTATTGAGTATTGAGAATTGAGAATTGATAGTTAAGTGTTGAGGATTGAGGATTGAGTATTGAAGATTGAATATTGATGATTGAAGATTGAGGATCGGGGATTGAGGGTTGTGGATTGAGGACGAGGACTGAGGGTTGAGTGTTGATGTTTGAGGTCTGAGGATTGAGGATTGAGGATTGAGGATTGAGGATTGAAGATTGAGGATTGAGGATTGAGTATTGAGGAATGAGGGTTAAGTGTTGAGGTTTGAGTATTGAATCCTGAGAATTCAGGATATTCTGTTGAGTATTGAGAATTGAGGGTTGATGCTTGAGTATTGAGGATTGAGGATTGAGGATTGAGGATTGAGTATTGATTATTGAGGATTGAGGAGTGAAGATTGAATATTGATGATTGAAGATTGAGGATCGAGTATTGAGGGCTGCGGACTGAGGACGAGGACTGAGGGTTGAGTATTGGTGTTTGAGGTCTGAGGATTGAGGATTGAGGATTGAGAACTGAGGATTGAAGATTGAAGATTGAAGATTGAGGATTGAGTGTTGAGGATTGAAGAATGAGGATTGAAGATTGAGGATTGAGTATTGAGGATTGAGGATTGAGGATTGAGGATTGAGGATTGAGGATGAGGGCTGAGGGTTGACGATTGAGTTTTCAGGACTAAGGACTGAGGATTGAGGTTTGAGAATTGAGGATTGAGGATTGAGGATTGAAGATTGAGGATTGGGTATTGAGGATTGAAGGATGAGGATTGAGGATTGAGGATTGAGGATTGAAGATTGAGTATTGAGGATTGGAGCCTGACGATTGAGGATTGAGGATTGAGGATAGCGGATTGAGTACGGAGGATTGAAGATTGAGTATTGAGGATTGAAGATTGAGTTTTGAGGTTTGAGGACTGAGGATTGAGGATTGAGTATTGAGGATTGAGGATTGAGGATTGAGGATTGAGTATTGAAGATTGAGGATTGGGTATTGCGGATTGAACATTGAGGATTGAGGTTTGAGGATTGAGGATTGAGGATTGAGGACTGAAGATTGAATATTAATGATTGAAGAATGGGGATTGAGGATTGATTGTTGTAGATTGAGGACGAGGACTGAGGGTTGAGTATTGATGTTTAAGGTCTGAGGATTGAGGATTAAGGATTGAGAATTGAGGATTGAGGATTGAGGATTGAAGATTGAGGATTGCGTATTGAGGATTGAAGAATGAGGATTGAGGGTTGAGGATTGAGGATTGAGGATTGAAGACTGAGTATTGATGACTAATGGTTGAGGATTGAGGATTGAGGATTGAGGATTGAAGATTGAGGATTGTGTATTGAGGATTGAAGAATGAGGATTGAGGATTGAGGATTGAGGATTGAGGATTGAAGGTTGAGTATTGAGGATTGAAGATTGAGGATTGAGGTCTGAGGATTGAGGATTGAGGATTGAAGATTGAGGATTGGGTGTTGAGGATCGAAGACTGAGGATTGAGGGCTGAGGATTGTGGATTGAGGATTGAAGATTGAGGATTGGGTATTGAGGATTGAAGAATGAGGATTGAGGGTTGAGGATTGAGGATTGAGGATTGAGTATAGATGATTGAAGATTGAGGATTCAGGATTCAGGATTCAGGTTTGAGGTTTGATGACAGAGGATTGAGGATTGAGGATTGAGGCATGAGGATTGAGGATGGAGGATTGAAAATTGAGGATTGAGGGCTGAGGATGAGGGCTGAGGGTTGACGATTGAAGTTTGAGGACTGCGGACTGAGGATTGAGGATAGAGAATTGAGGATTGAGGATTGAAGATAGAAGATTGAGGATTGGGTATTGAGGATTGAAGAATGAGGATTGAGGAATGAGGATTGAGGATTGAGGATTGAAGATTGAGTATTGAGGACCGAGGATTGAGGGTTGTGGATTGAGGACGAGGACTGAGGGTTGTGTATTGATGTTTGAGGTCTGAGGATTGATGATTGAGGATTGAGGATTGAGAATTGAGGATTGAGGATTGAGGATTGAGGATTGAAGATTGAGTATTGGGTGTTGCGGATTGAAGAATGAGGATTGAGGATTGAGGATTGAGGATTGAGGATTGAGGATTGAAGGTTGAGTATTGAGGATTGAAGATTGAGGATTGAGGTCTGAGGATTGAGGATTGAGGATTGAAGATTGAGGATTGGGTGTTGAGGATCGAAGACTGAGGATTGAGGGCTGAGGATTGTGGATTGAGGATAGAAGATTGAGGATTGGGTATTGAGGATTGAAGAATGAGGATTGAGGGTTGAGGATTGAGGATTGAGGATTGCAGATTGAGTATTGAGGATTGAAGATTGAGGGTTGTGGACTGATGATTGAGGATTGAGCATTGAGTATTGAGGATTGAGGATTGAGGATTGAAGATTAAGTATTGAGGATTGAAGATTGAGGATTGAGGATTGAGTATTGAGGATTGAAGATTGAGGATTGAGGATTGAGGATTGAGAATGTGGGCTAAGGTTTGAGCATTGGGGATTGAGGATTGAGGATTGAAGATTGAGGATTGGGTGTTGAGGATTGAACATTGAGGATTGAGGATTGAGGATTGAGGTTTCAGGATTGAGGATAGAAGGTTGAATATTGATGAATGAAGGTTGAGGATTGAGGATTGAGGGTTGTGGATTGAGGACGAGGACTGAGGGTTGAGTATTGATGCCTGAGGTCTGAGGATTGAGGATTGAGGATTGTGAACTGAGGATTGGGGATTGAGGATTGAAGATTGAGGATTGGGTATTGAGGATTGAAGAATGAGGATTGAATATTGAATATTGATGATTGAAGATTGAGGACCGAGGATTGAGGGTTGTGGATTGAGGACGAGGACTGAGGGTTGAGTATTGATGTTTGAGGTCTGAGGGTTGATGATTGAGTATTGAGGATTGAGTATTGAGGATTGAGTATTGGGTGTTGCGGATTGAAGAATGAGGATTGAGGATTGAGGATTGAGGATTGAGCATTGAAGGTTGAGTATCGAGGATTGAAGATTGAAGATTGAGGTCTGAAGATTGAGGATTGAGGATTGAAGATTGAGGATTGGGTGTTGAGGATCGAAGACTGAGGATTGAGGGCAGAGGATTGTGGACTGAGGATTGAAGATTGAGGATTGGGTATTGAGGATTGAAGAATGAGGTTTGAGGGTTGAGGATTGAGGATCGAGGATTGCAGATTGAGTATTGAGGATTGAAGATTGAGGGTTGTGGATTGAGGATTGAGGATTGAGCATTGAGGATTGAGGATTGAGGATTGAGGATTGAGGATTGAGGATTGAAGATTAAGTATTGAGGATTGAAGATTGAGGATTGAGAATTGAGTATTGAGGATTCAGAATTGAGGTTTGAGGACTGAGGACTGAGGATTGAGGATTGAGAATTGAGGATTGAGGATTGAAGATTGAAGGTTGAGGATTGGGTATTGAGGATTGTAGAATGAGGATTGAGGATTGAGGACTGAGGACTGAGGATTGAGGATTGAAGATTGAGTATTGAGGATTGAAAATTGAGGATTGAGGGTTGAGGGTTGTGGATTGAGGATTGAGGATTGAGGATTGAGGATTGAAGATTGAGGACTGATAGTTGAGTATTGAGGACTGAAGGTTGAGGATTGAAGATTGAGTATTGAGGATTCAGAATTGAGGTTTGAGGACTGAGGACTGAGGATTGAGGATTGAGAATTGATGATTGAGGATTGAGGATTGAAGGTTGAGGATTGGGTATTGAGGATTGTAGTATGAGGATTGAGGATTGAGGACTGAGGACTGAGGATTGAGGATTGAAGATTGAGTATTGAGGATTGAAAATTGAGGATTGAGGGTTGACGATTGAGGATTGAGGATTGAGGGTTGAGTATAGAGGATTGAAGTTTGAGGATTGAGGATATGAGGATTCAGGACTGAGGATTGAAGATTGAGGATTGGGGACTGAGTGTTGAGGGTTGAGTGATGAGAATTGATGATTGTGGAAAGAAATTTGAAGATTGCAGATTGAGTATTGAGTATTGAAAGCTGTGAATTGATAACATTCTATTGAGGATTGAGGATTGACGTCTGATTGTTCAGGTCTGAGGTCTGAAGATTGAGGATTCAGGATTGAGGATTCAGGATTGAGGTTTGATGACTGAGGATTGAGGATTGAGGACTGAGGCATGAGAATTGAGGATTGAGGATTGAAGATTGAGGATTGAGGATCGAGGATGAGGGCTGAGGGTTGACGATTGAGGTTTGAGGACTGAGGACTGAGGATTGAGGATTGAGAATTGAGGATTGAGGATTGAAGGTTGGAGATTGAGGATTGGGTATTGAGTATTGAGGATTGAGGGTTAAGTGTTGAGGTTTGAGTATTGAATCCCGAGAATTCAGGATATTCTGTTGAGTATTGAGAATTGAGGGTTGATGCTTGAGTATTGAGGATTGAGGATTGAGGATTGAGGATTGAGTATTGAGGATTGAGGATTGAGGAGTGAACATTGAATATTGATGATTGAAGATTGAGGATCGAGGATTGAGGACGAGGACTGAGGGTTGTGTATTGATGTTTGAGGTCTGAGGATTGAGGATTGAGGATTGAGAATTGAGGATTGAAGATTGAGGATTGAAGATTGAGGATTGGGTGTTGAGGATTGAAGAATGAGGATTGAAGATTGAGGATTGAGTATTGAGGATTGAAGATTGAGGATTGAGGATTGAGGATTGAGAATGTGGGCTAAGGTTTGAGCATTGAGGATTGAGGATTGAGGATTGACGATTGAGGATTGGGTGTTGAGGATTGAACATTGAGGATTGAGGATTGAGGATTGAGGATTCAGGATTGAGGATAGAAGGTTGAATATTGATGAATGAAGGTTGAGGATTGAGGATTGAGGGCTGTGGATTGAGGACGAGGACTGAGGGTTGAGTATTGATGCCTGAGGTCTGAGGATTGAGGATTGAGGGTTGTGAACTGAGGATTGGGGATTGAGGATTGAAGATTAAGGTTTGGGTATTGAGGATTGAAGAATGAGGATTGAAGATTGAATATTGATGATTGAAGATTGAGGACCGAGGATTGAGGGTTGTGGATTGAGGACGAGGACTGAGGGTTGTGTATTGATGTTTGAGGTCTGAGGATTGATGATTGAGGATTGAGGATTGAGAATTGAGGATTGAGTATTGAGGATTGAAGATTGAGTATTGGGTGTTGCGGATTGAAGAATGAGGATTGAGGATTGAGGATTGAGAATTGAGGATTGAAGGTTGAGTATTGAGGATTGAAGATTGAGGATTGAGGTCTGAGGATTGAGGATTGAGGATTGAAGATTGAGGATTGGGTGTTGAGGATCGAAGACTGAGGATTGAGGGCTGAGGATTGTGGATTGAGGATTGAAGATTGAGGATTGGGTATTGAGGATTGAAGAATGAGGATTGAGGGTTGAGGATTGAGGATTGAGGATTGAGTATAGATGATTGAAGATTGAGGATTCAGGATTCAGGATTCAGGATTGAGGTTTGATGACAGAGGATTGAGGATTGAGGATTGAGGCATGAGGATTGAGGATGGAGGATTGAAAATTGAGGATTGAGGGTTGAGGATGAGGGCTGAGGGTTGACGATTGAAGTTTGAGGACTGAGGACTGAGGATTGAGGATAGAGAATTGAGGATTGAGGATTGAAGATTGAAGATTGAGGATTGGGTATTGAGGATTGAAGAATGAGGATTGAGGAATGAGGATTGAGGATTGAGGATTGAAGATTGAGTATTGAGGATTGAAGCCTGACGATTGAGGATTGAGGATTGAGGATTAAGGATTGAGGATGGAGGATTGAAGATTGAGTATTGAGGATTGAAGATTGAGGATTGAGGATTGAGGATTGAGGATTGAGTGTTGAAGATTGAGGATTGGGGACTGAGTGTTGAGGGTTGAATGATGAGAATTGATGTTAGTGGATAGAGATTTGAAGATTGCAGATTGAGTATTGAGTATTGAAAACTGTGAACTGATTATATTCTATTGATAATTGAGAATTGACAACTGATTGTTGAGGACTGAGTTCTGAAGGTTGAGGATTCAGGTTTGAGTTTTGAGGACTGAGGATTGAGGATTGAGGATCGATAATTGAGGATTGAGAATTGAGGATTGAGGATTGAAGATTGAGGTTTGGCTATTGCGGATTGAACATTGAGGATTGAGGATTGAGGATTGAGGATTGAGGATTGAGGTCTGAAGATTGAATATTGATGATTGAATATTGAGGATTGAGGATTGATTGTTGTGGATTGAGGACGAGGGCTGAGGGTTGAGTATTGATGTCTGAGGTCTGAGGATTGAGGATTGAAGATTGAGTATTGAGGATTGAAAATTGAGGATTGAGGGTTGAGGATTGAGGATTGAGGATTGAGGGTTGAGTATAGAGGATTGAAGTTTGAGGATTGAGGATATGAGGATTCAGGACTGAGGATTGAAGATTGAGGATTGGGGACTGAGTGTTGAGGGTTGAGTGATGAGAATTGATGATTGTGGAAAGAAATTTGAAGATTGCAGATTGAGTATTGAGTATTGAAAGCTGTGAATTGATAATATTCTATTGAGGATTGAGGATTGACGTCTGATTGTTCAGGTCTGAGGTCTGAAGATTGAGGATTCAGGATTGAGGATTCAGGATTGAGGTTTGATGACTGAGGATTGAGGATTGAGGACTGAGGCATGAGAATTGAGGATTGAGGATTGAAGATTGAGGATTGAGGATCGAGGATGAGGGCTGAGGGTTGACGATTGAGGTTTGAGGACTGAGGACTGAGGATTGAGGATTGAGAATTGAGGATTGAGGATTGAAAGTTGAAGATTGAGGATTGGGTATTGAGTATTGAGGATTGAGGGTTAAGTGTTGAGGTTTGAGTATTGAATCCCGAGAATTCAGGATATTCTGTTGAGTATTGTGAATTGAGGGTTGATGCTTGAGTATTGAGGATTGAGGATTGAGGATTGAGGATTGAGTATTGAGGATTGAGGATTGAGGAGTGAACATTGAATATTGATGATTGAAGATTGAGGATCGAGGATTGAGGGCTGTGGATTGAGGACGAGGACTGAGGGTTGTGTATTGATGTTTGAGGTCTGAGGATTGAGGATTGAGGATTGAGAATTGAGGATTGAAGATTGAGGATTGAAGATTGAGGATTGGGTGTTGAGGATTGAAGAATGAGGATTGAAGATTGAGGATTGAGTATTGAGGATTGAAGATTGAGGATTGAGGATTGAGGATTGAGAATGTGGGCTAAGGTTTGAGCATTGAGGATTGAGGATTGAGGATTGACGATTGAGGATTGGGTGTTGAGGATTGAGGATTGAGGATTGAGGATTCAGGATTGAGGATAGAAGGTTGAATATTGATGAATGAAGGTTGAGGATTGGGGATTGAGGGCTGTGGATTGAGGACGAGGACTGAGGGTTGAGTATTGATGCCTGAGGTCTGAGGATTGAGGATTGAGGATTGTGAACTGAGCATTGGGGATTGAGGATTGAAGATTGAGGATTGGGTATTGAGGATTGAAGAATGAGGATTGAAGATTGAATATTGATGATTGAAGATTGAGGACCGAGGATTGAGGGTTGTGGATTGAGGACGAGGACTGAGGGTAGTGTATTGATGTTTGAGGTCTGAGGATTGATGGTTGAGGATTGAGGATTGAGAATTGAGGATTGAGGATTGAGGATTGAAGATTGAGTATTGGGTGTTGCGGATTGAAGAATGAGGATTGAGTATTGAGGATTGAGGATTGAGGATTGAAGGTTGAGTATTGAGGATTGAGGATTGAGGATGGAGGATTGAAGATTGAGGATTGAGGATTGAGGATTGAGGATTGAGGATTGAGGATTGAGAATTGAGTGTTGAGTGTTGAGGTTTGAGTATTGAATCCTGATAATTCAGGATATTCTATTGTGTATTGAGAATTGAGGATTGATGGTTGAGTTTTGAGGATTGAGGATCGAGGATTGAGGATTGAGGATTGAGTATTGAGGATTGAGGATTGAGGATTGAAGATTGAGGATTGGGTGTTGAGGATTGAAGAATGAGGATTGAGGATTGAGGATTGAGGATTGAGGATTGAAGATTGAGGAATGGGGATAGAGGAGTGAAAGCTGAGGATTAAGGACCGAGGATTGGGGATTGAGGATCTAGTGATTGGAGATTGATTATTGAGGATTGAAGATTGAGGATTGAGGATTGAGAATTGAGTACGAGGGCTGAGGGTTGAGGATTGCGGTTTGAGGATTGAGGATTGAGGATTGAAGATTGAGTATTGTGGATTGAAAATTGAGGATTGAGGATTGAGGATTGAGGATTGAGGATGAGGGCTGATGGTTGAGGGTTGAGGGTTGAGTATTGAATCCTGAGAATTCAGGATATTCTATTGAGTATTGAGAATTGAGAATTGATAGTTAAGTGTTGAGGATTGAGGATTGAGTATTGAAGATTGAATATTGATGATTGAAGATTGAGGATCGGGGATTGAGGGTTGTGGATTGAGGACGAGGACTGAGGGTTGAGTGTTGATGTTTGAGGTCTGAGGATTGAGGATTGAGGATTGAGGATTGAGGATTGAAGATTGAGGATTGAGGATTGAGTATTGAGGAATGAGGGTTAAGTGTTGAGGTTTGAGTATTGAATCCTGAGAATTCAGGATATTCTGTTGAGTATTGAGAATTGAGTGTTGATGCTTGAGTATTGAGGATTGAGGATTGAGGATTGAGGATTGAGTATTGATTATTGACGATTGAGGAGTGAAGATTGAATATTGATGATTGAAGATTGAGGATCGAGTATTGAGTGCTGCGGACTGAGGACGAGGACTGAGGGTTGAGTATTGGTGTTTGAGGTCTGAGGATTGAGGATTGAGGATTGAGAACTGAGGATTGAAGATTGAAGATTGAAGATTGAGGATTGAGTGTTGAGGATTGAAGAATGAGGATTGAAGATTGAGGATTGAGTATTGAGGATTGAAGATTGAGGATTGAGGATTGAGTATTGAGGATTGAGAATGTGGGCTAAGGTTTGGGCATTGAGGACTGAGGATTGAGGATTGAAGATTGAGGATTGGGTGTTGAGGATTGAACATTGAGGATTCAGGATTGAGGATTGAGGATTCAGGATTGAGGATAGAAGGTTGAATATTGATGAATGAAGGTTGAGGATTGAGGATTGAGGGTTGTGGATTGAGGACGAGGACTGAGGGTTGAGTATTGATGCCTGAGGTCTGAGGATTGAGGATTGAGGATTGTGAACTGAGGATTGGGGATTGAGGATTGAAGATTGAGGATTGGGTATTGAGGATTGAAGAATGAGGATTGAATATTGAATATTGATGATTGAAGATTGAGGACCGAGGATTGAGGGTTGTGGATTGAGGACGAGGACTGAGGGTTGAGTATTGATGTTTGAGGTCTGAGGATTGATGATTGAGTATTGAGGATTGAGTATTGAGGATTGAGTATTGGGTGTTGCGGATTGAAGAATGAGGATTGAGTATTGAGGTTTGAGGATTGAGGATTGAAGGTTGAGTATTGAGGATTGAAGATTGAAGATTGAGGTCTGAAGATTGAGGATTGAGGATTGAAGATTGAGGATTGGGTGTTGAGGATCGAAGACTGAGGATTGAGGGCTGAGGGTTGTGGACTGAGGATTGAAGATTGAGGATTGGGTATTGAGGATTGAAGAATGAGGATTGAGGGTTGAGGATTGAGGATCGAGGATTGCAGATTGAGTATTGAGGATTGAAGATTGAGGGTTGTGGATTGAGGATTGAGGATTGAGCATTGAGGATTGAGGATTGAGGATTGAGGATTGAGGATTGAAGATTAAGTATTGAGGATTGAAGATTGAGGATTGAGAATTGAGTATTGAGGATTCAGAATTGAGGTTTGAGGACTGAGGACTGAGGATTGAGGATTGAGAATTGAGGATTGAGGATTGAAGATTGAAGGTTGAGGATTGGGTATTGAGGATTGTAGAATGAGGATTGAGGATTGAGGACTGAGGACTGAGGATTGAGGATTGAAGATTGAGTATTGAGGATTGAAAATTGAGGATTGAGGGTTGAGGGTTGTGGATTGAGGATTGAGGATTGAGGATTGAGGATTGAAGATTGAGGACTGATAGTTGAGTATTGAGGACTGAAGGTTGAGGATTGAAGATTGAGTAATGAGGATTCAGAATTGAGGTTTGAGGACTGAGGACTGAGGATTGAGGATTGAGAATTGAGGATTGAGGATTGAGGATTGAAGGTTGAGGATTGGGTATTGAGGATTGTAGAATGAGGATTGAGGATTGAGGACTGAGGACTGAGGACTGAGGATTGAAGATTGAGTATTGAGGATTGAAAATTGAGGATTGAAGGTTGAGGATTGAGGATTGAGGATTGAGGGTTGAGTATAGAGGATTGAAGTTTGAGGATTGAGGATATGAGGATTCAGGACTGATGATTGATGATTGAGGATTGGGGACTGAGTGTTGAGGGTTGAGTGATGAGAATTGATGATTGTGGAAAGAAATTTGAAGATTGCAGATTGAGTATTGAGTATTGAAAGCTGTGAATTGATAATATTCTATTGAGGATTGAGGATTGACGTCTGATTGTTCAGGTCTGAGGTCTGAAGATTGAGGATTCAGGATTGAGGATTCAGGATTGAGGTTTGATGACTGAGGATTGAGGATTGAGGACTGAGGCATGAGAATTGAGGATTGAGGATTGAAGATTGAGGATTGAGGGTCGAGGATGAGGGCTGAGGGTTGACGATTGAGGTTTGAGGACTGAGGACTGAGGATTGAGGATTGAGGATTGAAGGTTGAAGATTGAGGATTGGGTATTGAGTATTGAGGATTGAGGGTTAAGTGTTGAGGTTTGAGTATTGAATCCCGAGAATTCAGGATATTCTGTTGAGTATTGAGAATTGAGGGTTGATGCTTGAGTATTGAGGATTGAGGATTGAGGATTGAGGATTGAGTATTGAGGATTGAGGATTGAGGAGTGAACATTGAATATTGATGATTGAAGATTGAGGATCGAGGATTGAGGGCTGTGGATTGAGGACGAGGACTGAGGGTTGTGTATTGATGTTTGAGGTCTGAGGATTGAGGATTGAGGATTGAGAATTGAGGATTGAAGATTGAGGATTGAAGATTGAGGATTGGGTGTTGAGGATTGAAGAATGAGGATTGAAGATTGAGGATTGAGTATTGAGGATTGAAGATTGAGGATTGAGGATTGAGGATTGAGAATGTGGGCTAAGGTTTGAGCATTGAGGATTGAGGATTGAGGATTGACGATTGAGGATTGGGTGTTGAGGATTGAACATTGAGGATTGAGGATTGAGGATTGAGGATTCAGGATTGAGGATAGAAGGTTGAATATTGATGAATGAAGGTTGAGGATTGAGGATTGAGGGCTGTGGATTGAGGACGAGGACTGAGGGTTGAGTATTGATGCCTGAGGTCTGAGGATTGAGGATTGAGGATTGTGAACTGAGGATTGGGGATTGAGGATTGAAGATTGAGGATTGGGTATTGAGGATTGAAGAATGAGGATTGAATATTGAATATTGATGATTGAAGATTGAGGACCGAGGATTGAGGGTTGTGGATTGAGGACGAGGACTGAGGGTTGAGTATTGATGTTTGAGGTCTGAGGATTGATGGTTGAGTATTGAGGATTGAGTATTGAGGATTGAGTATTGGGTGTTGCGGATTGAAGAATGAGGATTGAGTATTGAGGTTTGAGGATTGAGGATTGAAGGTTGAGTATTGAGGATTGAAGATTGAAGATTGAGGTCTGAAGATTGAGGATTGAGGATTGAAGATTGAGGATTGGGTGTTGAGGATCGAAGACTGAGGATTGAGGGCTGAGGATTGTGGACTGAGGATTGAAGATTGAGGATTGGGTATTGAGGATTGAAGAATGAGGATTGAGGGTTGAGGATTGAGGATCGAGGATTGCAGATTGAGTATTGAGGATTGAAGATTGAGGGTTGTGGATTGAGGATTGAGGATTGAGCATCGAGGATTGAGGATTGAGGATTGAGGATTGAGGATTGAAGATTAAGTATTGAGGATTGAAGATTGAGGATTGAGAATTGAGTATTGAGGATTCAGAATTGAGGTTTGAGGACTGAGGACTGAGGATTGAGGATTGAGAATTGAGGATTGAGGATTGAAGATTGAAGGTTGAGGATTGGGTATTGAGGATTGTAGAATGAGGATTGAGGATTGAGGACTGAGGACTGAGGATTGAGGATTGAAGATTGAGTATTGAGGATTGAAAATTGAGGATTGAGGGTTGAGGGTTGTGGATTGAGGATTGAGGATTGAGGATTGAGGATTGAAGATTGAGGACTGATAGTTGAGTATTGAGGACTGAAGGTTGAGGATTGAAGATTGAGTAATGAGGATTCAGAATTGAGGTTTGAGGACTGAGGACTGAGGATTGAGGATTAAGAATTGAGGATTGAGGATTGAGGATTGAAGGTTGAGGATTGGGTATTGAGGATTGTAGAATGAGGATTGAGGATTGAGGACTGAGGACTGAGGATTGAGGATTGAAGATTGAGTATTGAGGATTGAAAATTGAGGATTGAGGGTTGAGGATTGAGGATTGAGGATTGAGGGTTGAGTATAGAGGATTGAAGTTTGAGGATTGAGGATATGAGGATTCAGGACTGATGATTGAAGATTGAGGATTGGGGACTGAGTGTTGAGGGTTGAGTGATGAGAATTGATGATTGTGGATAGAAATTTGAAGATTGCAGATTGAGTATTGAGTATTGAAAGCTGTGAATTGATAATATTCTATTGAGGATTGAGGATTGACGTCTGATTGTTCAGGTCTGAGGTCTGAAGATTGAGGATTCAGGATTGAGGATTCAGGATTGAGGTTTGATGACTGAGGATTGAGGATTGAGGACTGAGGCATGAGAATTGAGGATTGAGGATTGAAGATTGAGGATTGAGGGTCGAGGATGAGGGCTGAGGGTTGACGATTGAGGTTTGAGGACTGAGGACTGAGGATTGAGGATTGAGAATTGAGGATTGAGGATTGAAGGTTGAAGATTGAGGATTGGGTATTGAGTATTGAGGATTGAGGGTTAAGTGTTGAGGTTTGAGTATTGAATCCCGAGAATTCAGGATATTCTGTTGAGTATTGAGAATTGAGGGTTGATGCTTGAGTATTGAGGATTGAGGATTGAGGATTGAGGATTGAGTATTGAGGATTGAGGATTGAGGAGTGAACATTGAATATTGATGATTGAAGATTGAGGATCGAGGATTGAGGGCTGTGGATTGAGGACGAGGACTGAGGGTTGTGTATTGATGTTTGAGGTCTGAGGATTGAGGATTGAGGATTGAGAATTGAGGATTGAAGATTGAGGATTGAAGATTGAGGATTGGGTGTTGAGGATTGAAGAATGAGGATTGAAGATTGAGGATTGAGTATTGAGGATTGAAGATTGAGGATTGAGGATTGAGGATTGAGAATGTGGGCTAAGGTTTGAGCATTGAGGATTGAGGATTGAGGATTGACGATTGAGGATTGGGTGTTGAGGATTGAACATTGAGGATTGAGGATTGAGGATTGAGGATTCAGGATTGAGGATAGAAGGTTGAATATTGATGAATGAAGGTTGAGGATTGAGGATTGAGGGCTGTGGATTGAGGACGAGGACTGAGGGTTGAGTATTGATGCCTGAGGTCTGAGGATTGAGGATTGAGGATTGTGAACTGAGGATTGGGGATTGAGGATTGAAGATTGAGGATTGGGTATTGAGGATTGAAGAATGAGGATTGAATATTGAATATTGATGATTGAAGATTGAGGACCGAGGATTGAGGGTTGTGGATTGAGGACGAGGACTGAGGGTTGAGTATTGATGTTTGAGGTCTGAGGATTGATGATTGAGGATTGAGGATTGAGAATTGAGGATTGAGGATTGAGGATTGAGGATTGAGGATTGCAGATTGAGTATTGAGGATTGAAGATTGAGGGTTGTGGACTGATGATTGAGGATTGAGCATTGAGTATTGAGGATTGAGGATTGAGGATTGAAGATTAAGTATTGAGGGTTGAAGATTGAGGATTGAGGATTGAGTATTGAGGATTGAAGATTGAGGATTGAGGATTGAGGATTGAGAATGTGGGCTAAGGTTTGAGCATTGGGGATTGAGGATTGAGGATTGAAGATTGAGGATTGGGTGTTGAGGATTGAACATTGAGGATTGAGGATTGAGGATTGAGGTTTCAGGATTGAGGATAGAAGGTTGAATATTGATGAATGAAGGTTGAGGATTGAGGATTGAGGGTTGTGGATTGAGGACGAGGACTGAGGGTTGAGTATTGATGCCTGAGGTCTGAGGATTGAGGATTGAGGATTGTGAACTGAGGATTGGGGATTGAGGATTGAAGATTGAGGATTGGGTATTGAGGATTGAAGAATGAGGATTGAAGATTGAATATTGATGATTGAAGATTGAGGACCGAGGATTGAGGGTTGTGGATTGAGGACGAGGACTGAGGGTTGTGTATTGATGTTTGAGGTCTGAGGATTGATGATTGAGGATTGAGGATTGAGAATTGGGGATTGAGTATTGAGGATTGAAGATTGAGGATTGAGGTCTGAGGATTGAGGATTGAGGATTGAAGATTGAGGATTGGGTGTTGAGGATCGAAGACTGAGGATTGAGGGCTGAGGATTGTGGATTGAGGATAGAAGATTGAGGATTGGGTATTGAGGATTGAAGAATGAGGATTGAGGGTTGAGGATTGAGGATTGAGGATTGCAGATTGAGTATTGAGGATTGAAGATTGAGGGTTGTGGACTGATGATTGAGGATTGAGCATTGAGTATTGAGGATTGAGGATTGAGGATTGAAGATTAAGTATTGAGGATTGAAGATTGAGGATTGAGGATTGAGTATTGAGGATTGAAGATTGAGGATTGAGGATTGAGGATTGAGAATGTGGGCTAAGGTTTGAGCATTGAGGATTGAGGATTGAGGATTGAAGATTGAGGATTGGGTGTTGGGGATTGAACATTGAGGATTGAGGATTGAGGATTGAGGATTCAGGATAGAGGATAGAAGGTTGAATATTGATGAATGAAGGTTGAGGATTGAGGATTGAGGGCTGTGGATTGAGGACGAGGACTGAGGGTTGAGTATTGATGCCTAAGGTCTGAGGATTGAGGATTGAGGATTGTGAACTGAGGATTGAGGATTGAGGATTGAAGATTGAGGATTGGGTATTGAGGATTGAAGAATGAGGATTGAAGATTGAATATTGATGATTGAAGATTGAGGACCGAGGATTGAGGGTTGTGGATTGAGGACGAGGACTGAGGGTTGTGTATTGATGTTTGAGGTCTGAGGATTGATGATTGAGGATTGAGGATTGAGAATTGAGGATTGAGGATTGAGGATTGAAGATTGAGTATTGGGTGTTGCGGATTGAAGAATGAGGATTGAGGATTGAGGATTGAGGATTGAGGATTGAAGGTTGAGTATTGAGGATTGAAGATTGAGGATTGTGGTCTGAGGATTGAGGATTGAGGATTGAAGATTGAGGATTGGGTGTTGAGGATCGAAGACTGAGGATTGAGGGCTGAGGATTGTGGATTGAGGATTGAAGATTGAGGATTGGGTATTGAGGATTGAAGAATGAGGATTGAGGGTTGAGGGTTGAGGATTGAGGATTGAGGATTGAGTATAGATGATTGAAGATTGAGGATTCAGGATTCAGGATTCAGGATTGAGGTTTGATGACAGAGGATTGAGGATTGAGGATTGAGGCATGAGGATTGAGGATGGAGGATTGAAAATAGAGGATTGAGGGTTGAGGATGAGGGCTGAGGGTTGACGATTGAAGTTTGAGGACTGAGGACTGAGGATTGAGGATAGAGAATTGAGGATTGAGGATTGAAGATTGAAGATTGAGGATTGGGTATTGAGGATTGAAGAATGAGGATTGAGGAATGAGGATTGAGGATTGAGGATTGAAGATTGAGGATTGTGTTTTGAGGATTGAAGAATGAGGATTGAGGATTGAGGATTGAGGATTAAGGATTGAAGATTGAGGATTCGGTATTGAGGATTGAAGAATGAGTATTGAGGATTGAGGATTGAGGATGGACGATTGAAGATTGAGTATTGAGGATTGGAGATTGAGGATTCAGGATTGAGTATTGAGAATTGAGGACTGATAGTTGAGTATTGAGGACTGAAGGTTGAGGATTGAAGATAGAGTATTGAGGATTCAGAATTGAGGTTAGAGGACTGATGATTGAGGATAGAAGATTGAGTATTGAGGATTGAAGATTGAGGATTGAGGATTGATAATTGAGGACTGAGGATGAGGTCTGATGGTTGAGGATTGAGGTTTGAGGGCTGAGGACTGAGAATTGCGGATTGAGGATTGAGAATGAGGGCTGAGGGTTGAGGATTGAGGTTTGAGGACTGAGGACTGAAGATTGAGTATTGAGTATTGAAAACTGTGAATTGATTATATTTTATTGATAATTGATAATTGACAACTGATTGTTGAGGACTGAGTTCTGAAGGTTGAGGATTCAGGATTGAGGATTCAGGTTTGAGTTTTGAGGATTGAGGATTGAGGATTGAGGATCGATAATTGAGGATTGAGTATTGAGGATTGAGGACTGAGGATCGAGGACTGAGGATTGAGGATTGAAGATTGTGGATTGAGGATTGAGGATTGAGGATCGATAATTGAGGATTGAGTATTGAGGATTGAGGACTGAGGATCGAGGACTGAGGATTGAGGATTGAAGATTGTGGATTGGGGACTGAGGATTGAAGACCGAGGATTGAGGATTGAGGACTGAGGATTGAGGATTGAGGATTGAGGATTGAGGATTGAGGATTGAGGATGAGGGCTGAGGGTTGACGATTGAGGTTTCAGGACTAAGGACTGAGGATTGAGGTTTGAGAATTGAGGATTGAGGATTGAGGATTGAAGATTGAGGATTGGGTATTGAGGATTGAAGGATGAGGATTGAGGATTGATGATTGAGGATTGACGATTGAGTATTGAGGATTGGAGCCTGACGATTGAGGATTGAGGATTGAGGATAGCGGATTGAGTACGGAGGATTGAAGATTGAGGATTGAGGATTGAAGATTGAGTTTTGAGGTTTGAGGACTGAGGATTGAGGATTGAGTATTGAGAATTGAGGATTGAGGATTGAGGATTGAGGATTGAGGATTGAGGATTGAGGATTGAGGATTGGGTATAGCGGATTGAACATTGAGGATTGAGGATTGAGGATTGAGGATTGAGGATTGAGGACTGAAGATTGAATATTGATGATTGAAGATTGAGGATTGAGGATTGATTGTTGTGGATTGAGGACGAGGGCTGAGGGTTGAGTATTGATGTTTAAGGTCTGAGGATTGAGGATTAAGGATTGAGAATTGAGGATTGAGGATCGAGGATTGAAGATTGAGGATTGTGTATTGAGGATTGAAGAATGAGGATTGAGGATTGAGGATTGAGGATTGAGGATTGAAGACTGAGTATTGATGATTGAAGGTTGAGGATTGAGGATTGATGATTGAGGATTGAGGATTGAGGATTGAGGATTGAAGATTGAGTATTGAGGATTGAAGATTGAGGATTGAGGATTGAGGATTGAGGATTGAGGATTGAGGATTGAAGATTGAGGATAGGGGATTGAGTATCGACGATTGGGTAATGAGTATTGAGGATTGAGAATTGAGGATTGATTATTGAAGATTGAGTATTGAGGATTGAAGATTGAGGATTGAGGATTGAGTATTGAGGATTGAGGATGAGGGCTGATGGTTGAGGGTTGAGGTTTGAGAACTGAGGACTGCGGATGGAGCATTGAGAATTGAGGATTGAGGATTGAGGATTGAAGATGGAGGATTGGGTATTGAGGATTGAAGAATGAGGATTGAGGATTGGGGATTGACGATTGAGGATTGAAGATTGAGGATTGAGAATTGAGGATCGAGGATTGAATATTGAGTATTGAGGATTGAAGATTGAGGATTGAGGATTGAGTGTTGAGTATTGAGGATTGAGGATTGAGGTTTGAGGGCTGAGGACTGAGAATTGAGGATTGAGGATTGAGAATGAGGGCTGAGGGTTGAGGATTGAGGATTGAGGATTGAAGATTGAGGATTGGGTATTGCGGATTGAACATTGAGGATTGAGGATTGAGGATTGAGGATTGAGGATTGAGGTCTGAAGATTCAATATTGATGATTGAAGATTGAGGATTGAGGATTGATTGTTGTGGATTGAGGACGAGGACTGAGGGTTGACTATTGATGTTTGAGGTCTGAGGATTGAGGATTGAGGATTGAGAATTCAGGATTGAGGATTGAGGATTGAAGATTGAGGATTGGGTGTTGAGGATTGAAGAATGAGGATTGAGGATTGAGGATTGAAGATTGAGGATTGGGTATTGAGGATTGAAGAATGAGGATTGAATATTGAATATTGATGATTGAAGATTGAGGACCGAGGATTGAGGGTTGTGGATTGAGGACGAGGACTGAGGGTTGAGTATTGATGTTTGAGGTCTGAGGATTGATGATTGAGTATTGAGGATTGAGGATTGAAGATTGATTATTGGGTGTTGCGTATTGAAGATTGAGGATTGAGGATTGAGGATTGAGGATTGAGGATTGAAGGTTGAGTATTGAGGATTGAGGATTGAAGATTGAGGTCTGAGGATTGAGGATTGAGGATTGAAGATTGAGGATTGGGTGTTGAGGATCGAAGACTGAGGATTGAGGGCTGAGGATTGTGGACTGAGGATTGAAGATTGAGGATTGGGTATTGAGGATTGAAGAATGAGGATTGAGGGTTGAGGATTGAGGATCGAGGATTGCAGATTGAGTATTGAGGATTGAAGATTGAGGGTTGTGGATTGAGGATTGAGGATTGAGCATTGAGGATTGAGGATTGAGGATTGAGGATTGAGGATTGATGATTAAGTATTGAGGATTGAAGATTGAGGATTGAGAATTGAGTATTGAGGATTCAGAATTGAGGTTTGAGGACTGAGGACTGAGGATTGAGGATTGAGAATTGAGGATTGAGGATTGAGGATTGAAGGTTGAGGATTGGGTATTGAGGATTGTAGAATGAGGATTGAGGATTGAGGACTGAGGACTGAGGATTGAGGATTGAAGATTGAGTATTGAGGATTGGGTATTGAGGATTGAAGGATGAGGATTGAGGATTGAGGATTGAGGATTGAAGATTGAGTATTGAGGATTGGAGCCTGACGATTGAGGATTGAGGATTGAGGATAGCGGATTGAGTACGGAGGATTGAAGATTGAATATTGAGGATTGAAGATTGAGTTTTGAGGTTTGAGGACTGAGGATTGAGGATTGAGTATTGAGGATTGAGGATTGAGGATTGAGGATTGAGTATTGAAGATTGAGGATTGGGTATTGCGGATTGAACATTGAGGATTGAGGTTTGAGGATTGAGGATTGAGGATTGAGTATTGAAGATTGAGGATTGGGTATTGCGGATTGAACATTGAGGATTGAGGTTTGAGGATTGAGGATTGAGGATTGAGGACAGAAGATTGAATACTAATGATTGAAGAATGAGGATTGAGGATTGATTGTTGTAGATTGAGGACGAGGACTGAGGGTTGAGTATTGATGTTTAAGGTCTGAGGATTGAGGATTAAGGATTGAGAATTGAGGATTGAGGATTGAGGATTGAAGATTGAGGATTGCGTATTGAGGATTGAAGAATGAGGATTGAGGATTGAGGATTGAGGATTGAGGATTGATTATTGAAGATTGAATATTGAGGATTGAAGGTTGAGGATTGAGGATTGAGTATTGAGGATTGAGGATGAGGGATGATGGTTGAGGGTTGAGGTTTGAGAACTGAGGACTGAGGATTGAGCATTGAGAATTGAGGATTGAGGATTGAGGATTGAAGATTGAGGATTGGGTATTGGGATTGAAGGATGAGGGTTGAGGATTGAGGATTGAGGATTGAGGATTGAAGATTGAGTATTGAGGATTGAAGCCTGACGATTGAGGATTGAGGATTGAGGATTGAGGATTGAGGACGGAGGATTGAAGATTGAGTATTGAGGTTTGAAGGTTGAGATTTGAGGTTTGAGGACTGAGGATTGAGGATTGAGTATTGAGAATTGAGGATTGAGGATTGAGGATTGAGAATTGAGGATTGAGGATTGAAGATTGAGGATTGGGTATAGCGGATTGAACATTGAGGATTGAGGATTGAGGATTGAGGATTGAGGATTGAGGACTGAAGATTGAATATTGATGATTGAAGATTGAGGATTGAGGATTGATTGTTGTGGATTGAGGACGAGGACTGAGGGTTGAGTATTGATGTTTAAGGTCTGAGGATTGAGGATTAAGGATTGAGAATTGAGGATTGAGGATTGAGGATTGAAGATTGAGGATTGTGTATTGAGGATTGAAGAATGAGGATTGACGATTGAGGATTGAGGATTGAGGATTGAAGACTGAGTATTGATGATTGAAGGTTGAGGATTGAGGATTGATGATTGAGGATTGAGGATTGAGGATTGAGGATTGAAGATTGAGTATTGAGGATTGAAGATTGAGGATTGAGGATTGAGGATTGAGGATTGAGGATTGAGGATTGAAGATTGAGGATAGGGGATTGAGTATCGACGATTGGGTATTGAGTATTGAGGATTGAGAATTGAGGATTGATTATTGAAGGTTGAGTATTGAGGATTGAAGATTGAGGATTGAGGATTGAGTATTGAGGATTGAGGATGAGGGCTGATGGTTGAGGGTTGAGGTTTGAGAACTGAGGACTGCGGATTGAGCATTGAGAATTGAGGATTGAGGATTGAGGATTGAAGATGGAGGATTGGGTATTGAGGATTGAAGAATGAGGATTGAGGATTGGGGATTGACGATTGAGGATTGAAGATTGAGGATTGAGAATTGAGGATCGAGGATTGAATATTGAGTATTGAGGATTGAAGATTGAGGATTGAGGATTGAGTGTTGAGTATTGAGGATTGAGGATTGAGGTTTGAGGGCTGAGGACTGAGAATTGAGGATTGAGGATTGAGAATGAGGGCCGAGGGTTGAGGATTGAGGATTGAGGATTGAAGACTGAGGATTGGGTATTGCGGATTGAACATTGAGGATTGAGGATTGAGGATTGAGGATTGAGGATTGAGGTCTGAAGATTCAATATTGATGATTGAAGATTGAGGATTGAGGATTGATTGTTGTGGATTGAGGACGAGGACTGGGGGTTGACTATTGATGTTTGAGGTCTGAGGATTGAGGATTGAGGATTGAGAATTGAGGATTGAGGATTGAGGATTGAAGATTGAGGATTGGGTGTTGAGGATTGAAGAATGAGGATTGAGGATTGAGGATTGAGGATTGAGGATTGAAGATTGAGTATTGAGGATTGAAGATTGAGGAGTGAGGCCTGAGGATTGAGGATTGAGGATTGAAGATTGAGGATTGTGTGTTGAGGATTGAAGAATGAGGATTGAGGATTGAGGTTTGAGGATTGAGGATTAAGGATTGCAGATTGAGAATAGAGGATTGAAGATTGAGGGTTGAGGATTGAGGATTGTGGGTTCAGCATTGAGGATTGAGGATTGAGGATTCAGGATTGAAGATTGTGTATTGAGGATTGAAGATTGAGGATTGAGGATTGAGGATTGAGGATTGAGGATTGAAGTCTGAGGTTTGAGGATTGAGGATTGATTATTGAAGATTGAGTATTGAGGATTGAAGATTGAGGATTGACGATTGAGTATTGAGGATTGAGGATGAGGGCTGGTAGTTGAGGGTTGAGGTTTGAGAACTGAGGAATGAGGGTTGAGCATTGAGAATTGAGGATTGAGGATTGAGGATTGAAGACTGAGGATTGAGGATTGAGTATTGAGGAATGAGGGTTAAGTGTTGAGGTTTGAGTATTGAATCCTGAGAATTCAGGATATTCTGTTGAGTATTGAGAATTGAGGGTTGATGCTTGAGTATTGAGGATTGAGGATTGAGGATTGAGGATTGAGTATTGAGGATTGAGGATTGAGGAGTGAAGATTGAATATTGATGATTGAAGATTGAGGATCGAGTATTGAGGGCTGTGGACTGAGGACGAGGACTGAGGGTTGAGTATTGATGTTTGAGGTCTGAGGATTGAGGATTGAGGATTGAGAATTGAGGATTGAAGATTGAGGATTGAAGATTGAGGATTGGGTGTTGAGGATTGAAGAATGAGGATTGAAGATTGAGGATTGAGTATTGAGGATTGAAGATTGAGGATTGAGGATTGAGGATTGAGAATGTGGGCTAAGGTTTGAGCATTGAGGATTGAGGATTGAGGATTGAAGGTTGAGGATTGGGTGTTGAGGATTGAACATTGAGGATTGAGGATTGAGGATTGAGGATTCAGGATTGAGGATAGAAGGTTGAATATTGATGAATGAAGGTTGAGGATTGAGGATTGAGGGTTGTGGATTGAGGACGAGGACTGAGGGTTGAGTATTGATGCCTGAGGTCTGAGGATTGAGGATTGAGGATTGTGAACTGAGGATTGGGGATTGAGGATTGAAGATTGAGGATTGGGTATTGAGGATTGAAGAATGAGGATTGAATATTGAATATTGATGATTGAAGATTGAGGACCGAGGATTGAGGGTTGTGGATTGAGGACGAGGACTGAGGGTTGAGTATTGATGTTTGAGGTCTGAGGATTGATGATTGAGTATTGAGGATTGAGGATTGAAGATTGATTATTGGGTGTTGCGGATTGAAGAATGAGGATTGAGGATTGAGGATTGAGGATTGAGGATTGAAGGTTGAGTATTGAGGATTGAGGATTGAAGATTGAGGTCTGAGGATTGAGGATTGAGGATTGAAGATTGAGGATTGGGTGTTGAGGATCGAAGACTGAGGATTGAGTGCTGAGGATTGTGGACTGAGGATTGAAGATTGAGGATTGGGTATTGAGGATTGAAGAATGAGGATTGAGGGTTGAGGATTGAGGATCGAGGATTGCAGATTGAGTATTGAGGATTGAAGATTGAGGGTTGTGGATTGAGGATTGAGGATTGAGCATTGAGGATTGAGGATTGAGGATTGAGGATTGAGGATTGAAGATTAAGTATTGAGGATTGAAGATTGAGGATTGAGAATTGAGTATTGAGGATTCAGAATTGAGGTTTGAGGACTGAGGACTGAGGATTGAGGATTGAGAATTGAGGATTGAGGATTGAGGATTGAAGGCTGAGGATTGGGTATTGAGGATTGTAGAATGAGGGTTGAGGATTGAGGACTGAGGACTGAGGATTGAGGATTGAAGATTGAGTATTGAGGATTGAAAATTGAGGATTGAGGGTTGAGGGTTGTGGATTGAGGATTGAGGATTGAGGATTGAGGATTGAAGATTGAGGACTGATAGTTGAGTATTGAGGACTGAAGGTTGAGGATTGAAGATTGAGTATTGAGGATTCAGAATTGAGGTTTGAGGACTGAGGACTGAGGATTGAGGATTGAGAATTGAGGATTGAGGATTGAAGGTTGAGGATTGAGGATCCAGGATGAGGGCTGAGGGTTGACGATTGAGGTTTGAGGACTGAGGACTGAGGATTGAGGATTGAGAGTTGAGGATTGAGGATTGAAGGTTGAAGATTGAGGATTGGGTATTGAGTATTGAGGATTGAGGGTTAAGTGTTGAGGTTTTGAGTATTGAATCCTGAGAATTCAGGATATTCTGTTGAGTATTGAGAATTGAGGGTTGATGCTTGAGTATTGAGGATTGAGGATTGAGGATTGAGGATTGAGTATTGAGGAGTGAGGATTGAGGAGTGAAGATTGAATATTGATGATTGATGATTGAGGATCGAGGATTGAGGGCTGTGGATTGAGGACGAGGACTGAGGGTTGTGTATTGATGTTTGAGGTCTGAGGATTGAGGATTGAGGATTGAGAATTGAGGATTGAAGATTGAGGATTGAAGATTGAGGATTGGGTGTTGAGGATTGAAGAATGAGGATTGAAGATTGAGGATTGAGTATTGAGGATTGAAGATTGAGGATTGAGGATTGAGGATTGCAGATTGAGTATTGAGGATTGAAGATTGAGGGTTGTGGACTGAGGTTTGAGGTTTGAGCATTGAGGATTGAGGATTGAGGATTGAGGATTGAAGATTAAGCATTGAGGATTGAAGATTGAGGATTGAGGATTGAGTATTGAGGATTGAGGACTGATAGTTGAGTATTGAGGACTGAAGGTTGAGGATTGAAGATTGATTATTGAGGAATCAGAATTGAGGTTTGAGGACTGAGGATTGAGGATTGAAGATTGGGTATTGAGGATTGAAGATTGTGGATTGAGGATTGATAATTGAGGATTGAGGGTGAGGTCTGAGGGTTGAGGATTGAGGTTTGAGGGCTGACGACTGAGGATCGAGGATTGAGAATTGAGGATTGAGGATTGAGGATTGAAGATTTAGGATTGGGTATTGAGGATTGTAGAATGAGGATAGAGGATTGAGGATTGAGGATTGAGGATTGAGGATTGAGGATTGAAGATTGAGTATTGAGGATTGAAAATTGAGGATTGAGGGTTGAGGGTTGAGGATTGAAGATTGAGGATTGAGTATAGAGGATTGAAGTTTGAGGATTGAGGATTGAGGATTGAGGATTGAGGATTGAGGATTGAAGATTGAGGATTGGGGACAGAGTGTTGAGGGTTGAGTGATGAGAATTGATGATTGTGGAAAGAAATTTGAAGATTGCAGATTGAGTATTGAGTATTGAAAGCTGTGAATTGATAATATTCTATTGAGGATTGAGGATTGACGTCTGATTGTTCAGGTCTGAGGTCTGAAGATTGAGGATTCAGGATTGAGGATTCAGGATTGAGGTTTGATGACTGAGGATTGAGGATTGAGGACTGAGGCATGAGGATTGAGGATTGAGGATTGAAGATTGAGGATTGAGGATCGAGGATGAGGGCTGAGGGTTGACGATTGAGGATTGAGGATTGAGGATTGAACATTGAGGATTGAGGATTGAGGATTGAGGATTGAGGATTGAGGTCTGAAGATTCAATATTGATGATTGAAGATTGAGGATTGAGGATTGATTGTTGTGGATTGAGGACGAGGACTGGGGGTTGACTATTGATGTTTGAGGTCTGAGGATTGAGGATTGAGGATTGAGAATTGAGGATTGAGGATTGAGGATTGAAGATTGAGGATTGGGTGTTGAGGATTGAAGAATGAGGATTGAGGATTGAGGATTGAGGATTGAGGATTGAAGATTGAGTATTGAGGATTGAAGATTGAGGAGTGAGGCCTGAGGATTGAGGATTGAGGATTGAAGATTGAGGATTGTGTGTTGAGGATTGAAGAATGAGGATTGAGGATTGAGGTTTGAGGATTGAGGATTAAGGATTGCAGATTGAGAATAGAGGATTGAAGATTGAGGGTTGAGGATTGAGGATTGTGGGTTCAGCATTGAGGATTGAGGATTGAGGATTGAGGATTGAAGATTGTGTATTGAGGATTGAAGATTGAGGATTGAGGATTGAGGATTGAGGATTGAGGATTGAAGTATGAGGTTTGAGGATTGAGGATTGATTATTGAAGATTGAGTATTGAGGATTGAAGATTGAGGATTGACGATTGAGTATTGAGGATTGAGGATGAGGGCTGGTAGTTGAGGGTTGAGGTTTGAGAACTGAGGAATGAGGGTTGAGCATTGAGAATTGAGGATTGAGAATTGAGGATTGAAGACTGAGGATTGAGGATTGAGTATTGAGGAATGAGGGTTAAGTGTTGAGGTTTGAGTATTGAATCCTGAGAATTCAGGATATTCTGTTGAGTATTGAGAATTGAGGGTTGATGCTTGAGTATTGAGGATTGAGGATTGAGGATTGAGGATTGAGTATTGAGGATTGAGGATTGAGGAGTGAAGATTGAATATTGATGATTGAAGATTGAGGATCGAGTATTGAGGGCTGTGGACTGAGGACGAGGACTGAGGGTTGAGTATTGATGTTTGAGGTCTGAGGATTGAGGATTGAGGATTGAGAATTGAGGATTGAAGATTGAGGATTGAAGATTGAGGATTGGGTGTTGAGGATTGAAGAATGAGGATTGAAGATTGAGGATTGAGTATTGAGGATTGAAGATTGAGGATTGAGGATTGAGGATTGAGAATGTGGGCTAAGGTTTGAGCATTGAGGATTGAGGATTGAGGATTGAAGGTTGAGGATTGGGTGTTGAGGATTGAACATTGAGGATTGAGGATTGAGGATTGAGGATTCAGGATTGAGGATAGAAGGTTGAATATTGATGAATGAAGGTTGAGGATTGAGGATTGAGGGTTGTGGATTGAGGACGAGGACTGAGGGTTGAGTATTGATGCCTGAGGTCTGAGGATTGAGGATTGAGGATTGTGAACTGAGGATTGGGGATTGAGGATTGAAGATTGAGGATTGGGTATTGAGGATTGAAGAATGAGGATTGAATATTGAATATTGATGATTGAAGATTGAGGACCGAGGATTGAGGGTTGTGGATTGAGGACGAGGACTGAGGGTTGAGTATTGATGTTTGAGGTCTGAGGATTGATGATTGAGTATTGAGGATTGAGGATTGAAGATTGATTATTGGGTGTTGCGGGTTGAAGAATGAGGATTGAGGATTGAGGATTGAGGATTGAGGATTGAAGGTTGAGTATTGAGGATTGAGGATTGAAGATTGAGGTCTGAGGATTGAGGATTGAGGATTGAAGATTGAGGATTGGGTGTTGAGGATCGAAGACTGAGGATTGAGTGCTGAGGATTGTGGACTGAGGATTGAAGATTGAGGATTGGGTATTGAGGATTGAAGAATGAGGATTGAGGGTTGAGGATTGAGGATCGAGGATTGCAGATTGAGTATTGAGGATTGAAGATTGAGGGTTGTGGATTGAGGATTGAGGATTGAGCATTGAGGATTGAGGATTGAGGATTGAGGATTGAGGATTGAAGATTAAGTATTGAGGATTGAAGATTGAGGATTGAGAATTGAGTATAGAGGATTCAGAATTGAGGTTTGAGGACTGAGGACTGAGGATTGAGGATTGAGAATTGAGGATTGAGGATTGAGGATTGAAGGTTGAGGATTGGGTATTGAGGATTGTAGAATGAGGGTTGAGGATTGAGGACTGAGGACTGAGGATTGAGGATTGAAGATTGAGTATTGAGGATTGAAAATTGAGGATTGAGGGTTGAGGGTTGTGGATTGAGGATTGAGGATTGAGGATTGAGGATTGAAGATTGAGGACTGATAGTTGAGTATTGAGGACTGAAGGTTGAGGATTGAAGATTGAGTATTGAGGATTCAGAATTGAGGTTTGAGGACTGAGGACTGAGGATTGAGGATTGAGAATTGAGGATTGAGGATTGAAGGTTGAGGATTGAGGATCCAGGATGAGGGCTGAGGGTTGACGATTGAGGTTTGAGGACTGAGGACTGAGGATTGAGGATTGAGAGTTGAGGATTGAGGATTGAAGGTTGAAGATTGAGGATTGGGTATTGAGTATTGAGGATTGAGGGTTAAGTGTTGAGGTTTTGAGTATTGAATCCTGAGAATTCAGGATATTCTGTTGAGTATTGAGAATTGAGGGTTGATGCTTGAGTATTGAGGATTGAGGATTGAGGATTGAGGATTGAGTATTGAGGATTGAGGATTGAGGAGTGAAGATTGAATATTGATGATTGATGATTGAGGATCGAGGATTGAGGGCTGTGGATTGAGGACGAGGACTGAGGGTTGTGTATTGATGTTTGAGGTCTGAGGATTGAGGATTGAGGACTGAGAATTGAGGATTGAAGATTGAGGATTGAAGATTGAGGATTGGGTGTTGAGGATTGAAGAATGAGGATTGAAGATTGAGGATTGAGTATTGAGGATTGAAGATTGAGGATTGAGGATTGAGGATTGCAGATTGAGTATTGAGGATTGAAGATTGAGGGTTGTGGACTGAGGTTTGAGGTTTGAGCATTGAGGATTGAGGATTGAGGATTGAGGATTGAAGATTAAGCATTGAGGATTGAAGATTGAGGATTGAGGATTGAGTATTGAGGATTGAGGACTGATAGTTGAGTATTGAGGACTGAAGGTTGAGGATTGAAGATTGATTATTGAGGAATCAGAATTGAGGTTTGAGGACTGAGGATTGAGGATTGAAGATTGAGTATTGAGGATTGAAGATTGTGGATTGAGGATTGATAATTGAGGATTGAGGGTGAGGTCTGAGGGTTGAGGATTGAGGTTTGAGGGCTGACGACTGAGGATCGAGGATTGAGAATTGAGGATTGAGGATTGAGGATTGAAGATTTAGGATTGGGTATTGAGGATTGTAGAATGAGGATAGAGGATTGAGGATTGAGGATTGAGGATTGAGGATTGAGGATTGAAGATTGAGTATTGAGGATTGAAAATTGAGGATTGAGGGTTGAGGGTTGAGGATTGAAGATTGAGGATTGAGTATAGAGGATTGAAGTTTGAGGATTGAGGATTGAGGATTGAGGATTGAGGATTGAGGATTGAAGATTGAGGATTGGGGACAGAGTGTTGAGGGTTGAGTGATGAGAATTGATGATTGTGGAAAGAAATTTGAAGATTGCAGATTGAGTATTGAGTATTGAAAGCTGTGAATTGATAATATTCTATTGAGGATTGAGGATTGACGTCTGATTGTTCAGGTCTGAGGTCTGAAGATTGAGGATTCAGGATTGAGGATTCAGGATTGAGGTTTGATGACTGAGGATTGAGGATTGAGGACTGAGGCATGAGGATTGAGGATTGAGGATTGAAGATTGAGGATTGAGGATCGAGGATGAGGGCTGAGGGTTGACGATTGAGGATTGAGGATTGAGGATTGAGGATTGAAGATTGAGGATTGGGTATTGAGGATTGAAGAATGAGTATTGAGGATTGAGGATTGAGGATGGAGGATTGAAGATTGAGTATTGAGGATTGAGGATTGAGGATTGAGGATTGAGGATTGAGAATTGAGTGTTGAGTGCTGAGGTTTGAGTATTGAATCCTGAGAATTCAGGATATTCTATTGTGTATTGAGAATTGAGGATTGATGGTTGAGTTTTGAGGATTGAGGATCGAGGATTGAGGATTGAGGATTGAGTATTGAGGATTGAGGATTGAGGATTGAAGATTGAGGATTGGGTGTTGAGGATTGAAGAATGAGGATTGAGGATTGAGGATTGAGGATTGAGGGTTGAAGATTGAGGAATGGGGATAGAGGATTGAAAGCTGAGGATTAAGGACTGCGGATTGGGGATTGAGGATCTAGTGATTGGAGATTGATTATTGAGGATTGAAGATTGAGGATTGAGGATTGAGAATTGAGTACGAGGGCTGAGGGTTGAGGATTGCGGTTTGAGGATTGAGGATTGAGGATTGAAGATTGAGTATTGTGGATTGAAAATTGAGGATTGAGGATTGAGGATTGAGGATTGAGGATGAGGGCTGATGGTTGAGGGTTGAGGGTTGAGTATTGAATCCTGAGAATTCAGGATATTCTATTGAGTATTGAGAATTGAGAATTGATAGTTAAGTATTGAGGATTGAGGATTGAGTATTGAAGATTGAATATTGATGATTGAAGATTGAGGATCGGGGATTGAGTGTTGTGGATTGAGGACGAGGACTGAGGGTTGAGTGTTTATGTTTGAGGTCTTAGGATTGAGGATTGAGGATTGAGGATTGAGGATTGAAGATTGAGTACTGAGGTTTGAGGATTGAGGATTGAGGATTGCAGATTGAGAATTGAGGATTGAAGATTGAGGGTTGAGGATTGAGGATTGTGGATTCAGCATTGAGGATTGAGGATTGAGGATTGAGGATTGAAGATTGAGTATTGAGGATTGAAGATTGAGGATGGAGGATTGAGGATTGAGGATTGAGGATTATAGTATGAGGTTTGGGGATTGAGGATTGATTATTGAAGATTGAGTATTGAGGATTGAAGATTGAGGATTGACGATTGAGTATTGAGGATTGAGGATGAGGGCTGGTGGTTGAGGGTTGAGGTTTGAGAACTGAGGAATGAGGGTTGAGCATTGAGAATTGAGGATTGAGGATTGAGGATTGAGGATTGAAGGTTGAAGATTGAGGATTGGGTATTGAGTATTGAGGATTGAGGGTTAAGTGTTGAGGTTTGAGTATTGAATCCTGAGAATTCAGGATATTCTGTTGAGTATTGAGAATTGGGGGTTGATGCTTGAGTATTGAGGATTGAGGATTGAGGATTGAGGATTGAGTATTGAGGATTGAGGATTGAGGAGTGAAGATTGAATATTGATGATTGATGATTGAGGATCGAGGATTGAGGGCTGTGGATTGAGGACGAGGACTGAGGGTTGTGTATTGATGTTTGAGGTCTGAGGATTGAGGATTGAGGATTGAGAATTGAGGATTGAAGATTGAGGATTGAAGATAGAGGATTGGGTGTTGAGGATTGAAGAATGAGGATTGAAGATTGAGGATTGAGTATTGAGGATTGAAGATTGAGGATTGAGGATTGAGGATTGAGAATGTGGGCTAAGGTTTGAGCATTGAGGATTGAGGATTGAGGATCGAAGGTTGAGGATTGGGTGTTGAGGATTGAACATTGAGGATTGAGGATTGAGGATTGGGGATTCAGGATTGAGGATAGAAGGTTGAATATTGATGAATGAAGGTTGAGGATTGAGGATTGAGGGCTGTGGATTGAGGACGAGGACTGAGTGTTGAGTATTGATGCCTGAGGTCTGAGGATTGAGGATTGAGGATTGAGGATTGAAGATTGAGTATTGAGGATTGAAGATTGAGGATTGAGGATTGAGGATTGAGGATTGAGGATTGAAGTATGAGGTTTGGGGATTGAGGATTGATTATTGAAGATTGAGTATTGAGGATTGAAGATTGAGGATTGACGATTGAGTATTGAGGATTGAGGATGAGGGCTGGTGGTTGAGGGTTGAGGTTTGAGAACTGAGGAATGAGGGTTGAGCATTGAGAATTGAGGATTGAGGATTGAGGATTGAAGACTGAGGATTGAGGATTGAGTATTGAGGAATGAGGGTTAAGTGTTGAGGTTTGAGTATTGAATCCTGAGAATTCAGGATATTCTGTTGAGTATTGAGAATTGAGGGTTGATGCTTGAGTACTGAGGATTGAGGATTGAGGATTGAGGATTGAGTATTGAGGATTGAGGATTGAGGAGTGAAGATTCAATATTGATGATTGAAGATTGAGGATCGAGTATTGAGGGCTGTGGATTGAGGACGAGGACTGAGGGTTGAGTATTGATGTTTGAGGTCTGAGGATTGAGGATTGAGGATTGAGAATTGAGGATTGAAGATTGAGGATTGAAGATTGAGGATTGGGTGATGAGGATTGAAGAATGAGGATCGAAGATTGAGGATTGAGTATTGAGGATTGAAGATTGAGGATTGAGGATTGAGGATTGAGAATGTGGGCTAAGGTTTGAGCATTGAGGATTGAGGATTGAGGATTGAAGATTGAGGATTGGGTGTTGAGGATTGAACATTGAGGATTGAGGATTGAGGATTGAGGATTCAGGATTGAGGTTAGAAGGTTGAATATTGATGAATGAAGGTTGAGGATTGAGGATTGAGGGTTGTGGATTGAGGACGAGGACTGAGGGTTGAGTATTGATGCCTGAGGTCTGAGGATTGAGAATTGAGGATTGTGAACTGAGGATTGGGGATTGAGGATTGAAGATTGAGGATTGGGTATTGAGGATTGAAGAATGAGGATTGAATATTGAATATTGATGATTGAAGATTGAGGACCGAGGATTGAGGGTTGTGGATTGAGTACGAGGACTGAGGGTTGAGTATTGATGTTTGAGGTCTGAGGATTGATGATTGAGTATTGAGGATTGAGGATTGAAGATTGATTATTGGGTGTTGCGGATTGAAGAATGAGGATTGAGGATTGAGGATTGAGGATTGAGGATTGAAGGTTGAGTATTGAGGATTGAGGATTGAAGATTGAGGTCTGAGGATTGAGGATTGGGGATTGAAGATTGAGGATTGGGTGTTGAGGATCGAAGACTGAGGATTGAGGGCTGAGGATTGTGGACTGAGGATTGAAGATTGAGGATTGGGTATTGAGGATTGAAGAATGAGGATTGAGGGTTGAGGATTGAGGATCGAGGACTGCAGATTGAGTATTGAGGATTGAAGATTGAGGGTTGTGGATTGAGGATTGAGGATTGAGCATTGACGATTGAGGATTGAGTATTGAGGATTGAGGATTGAGGAGTGAAGATTGAATATTGATGATTGATGATTGAGGATCGAGGATTGAGTGCTGTGGATTGAGGACGAGGACTGAGGGTTGTGTATTGATGTTTGAGGTCTGAGCATTGAGGATTGAGGATTGAGAATTGAGGATTGAAGATTGAGGATTGAAGATTGAGGATTGGGTGTTGAGGATTGAAGAATGAGGATTGAAGATTGTGGACTGAGTATTGATGATTGAAGATTGAGGATTGAGGATTGAGGATTGAGAATGTGGGCTAAGGTTTGAGCATTGAGGATTGAGGATTGAGGATTGAAGATTGAGGATTGGGTGTTGGGGATTGAACATTGAGGATTGAGGATTGAGGATTGAGGATTCAGGATTGAGGATAGAAGGTTGAATATTGATGAATGAAGGTTGAGGATTGAGGATTGAGGGCTGTGGATTGAGGACGAGGACTGAGGGTTGAGTATTGATGCCTGAGGTCTGAGGATTGAGGATTGAGGATTGTGAACTGAGGATTGGGGATTGAGGATTGAAGATTGAGGATTGGGTATTGAGGATTGAAGAATGAGGATTGAAGATTGAATATTGATGATTGAAGATTGAGGACCGAGGATTGAGTGTTGTGGATTGAGGACGAGGACTGAAGGTTGTGTATTGATGTTTGAGGTCTGAGGATTGATGATTGAGGATTGAGGATTTAGAATTGAGGATTGAGGATTGAGGATTGAAGATTGAGTATTGGGTGTTGCGGATTGAAGAATGAGGATTGAGGATTGAGGATTGAGGATTGAGGATTGAAGGTTGAGTATTGAGGATTGAAGATTGAGGATTGAGGTCTGAGGATTGAGGATTGAGGATTGAAGATTGAGGATTGGGTGTTGAGGATCGAAGACTGAGGATTGAGGGCTGAGGATTGTGGATTGAGGATTGAGAATTGAGGATTGAAGATTGAGGATTGAAGATTGAGGATTGGGTGTTGAGGATTGAAGAATGAGGATCGAAGATTGAGGATTGAGTATTGAGGATTGAAGATTGAGGATTGAGGATTGAGGATTGAGAATGTGGGCTAAGGTTTGAGCATTGAGGATTGAGGATTGAGGATTGAAGATTGAGGATTGGGTGTTGAGGATTGAACATTGAGGATTGAGGATTGAGGATTGAGGATTCAGGATTGAGGTTAGAAGGTTGAATATTGATGAATGAAGGTTGAGGATTGAGGATTGAGGGTTGTGGATTGAGGACGTGGACTGAGGGTTGAGTATTGATGCCTGAGGTCTGAGGATTGAGGATTGAGGATTGTGAACTGAGGATTGGGGATTGAGGATTGAAGATTGAGGATTGGGTATTGAGGATTGAAGAATGAGGATTGAATATTGAATATTGATGATTGAAGATTGAGGACCGAGGATTGAGGGTTGTGGATTGAGGACGAGGACTGAGGGTTGAGTATTGATGTTTGAGGTCTGAGGATTGATGATTGAGTATTGAGGATTGAGGATTGAAGATTGATTATTGGGTGTTGCGGATTAGAAGAATGAGGATTGAGGATTGAGGATTGAGGATTGAGGATTGAGGATTGAAGGTTGAGTATTGAGGATTGAGGATTGAAGATTGAGGTCTGAGGATTGAGGATTGGGGATTGAAGATTGAGGATTGGGTGTTGAGGATCGAAGACTGAGGATTGAGGGCTGAGGATTGTGGACTGAGGATTGAAGATTGAGGAATGGGTATTGAGGATTGAAGAATGAGGATTGAGGGTTGAGGATTGAGGAGCGAGGACTGCAGATTGAGTATTGAGGATTGAAGATTGAGGGTTGTGGATTGAGGATTGAGGATTGAGCATTGAGGATTGAGGATTGAGGATTGAGGATTGAGGATTGAAGATTAAGTATTGAAGATTGAAGATTGAGGATTGAGAATTGAGTATTGAGGATTCAGAATTGACGTTTGAGGACTGAGGGCTGAGGATTGAGGATTGAGAATTGAGGATTGAGGATTGAGGATTGAAGGTTGAGGATTGGGTATTGAGGATTGTAGAATGAGGATTGAGGATTGAGGACTGAGGACTGAGGATTGAGGATTGAAGATTGAGTGTTGAGGATTGAAAATTGAGGATTGAGGGTTGAGGGTTGTGGATTGAGGATTGAGGATTGAGGATTGAGGATTGAAGATTGAGGACTGATAGTTGAGTATTGAGGACTGAAGGTTGAGGATTGAAGATTGAGTGTTGAGGATTCAGAATTGAGGTTTGAGGACTGAGGACTGAGGATTGAGGATTGAGAATTGAGGATTGGGGATTGAAGATTGAGGATTGAGGATCGAGGATGAGGGCTGAGGGTTGACGATTGAGGTTTGAGGATTGAGGACTGAGGATTGAGGATTGAGAATTGAGGATTGAGGATTGAAGGTTGAAGATTGAGGATTGGGTATTGAGTATTGAGGATTGAGGGTTAAGTGTTGAGGTTTGAGTATTGAATCCTGAGAATTCAGGATATTCTGTTGAGTATTGAGAATTGAGGGTTGATGCTTGAGTCTTGAGGATTGAGGATTGAGGATTGAGGATTGAGTATTGAGGATTGAGGATTGAGGAGTGAAGATTGAATATTGATGATTGATGATTGAGGATCGAGGATTGAGGGCTGTGGATTGAGGACGAGGACTGAGGGTTGTGTATTGATGTTTGAGGTCTGAGGATTGAGGATTGAGGATTGAGAATTGAGGATTGAAGATTGAGGATTGAAGATAGAGGATTGGGTGTTGAGGATTGAAGAATGAGGATTGAAGATTGAGGATTGAGTATTGAGGATTGAAGATTGAGGATTGAGGATTGAGGATTGAGAATGTGGGCTAAGGTTTGAGCATTGAGGATTGAGGATTGAGGATTGAAGGTTGAGGATTGGGTGTTGAGGATTGAACATTGAGGATTGAGGATTGAGGATTGAGGATTCAGGATTGAGGATATAAGGTTGAATATTGATGAATGAAGGTTGAGGATTGAGGATTGAGGGCTGTGGATTGAGGACGAGGACTGAGTGTTGAGTATTGATGCCTGAGGTCTGAGGATTGAGGATTGAGGATTGAGGATTGAAGATTGAGTATTGAGGATTGAAGATTGAGGATTGAGGATTGAGGATTGAGGATTGAGGATTGAAGTATGAGGTTTGGGGATTGAGGATTGATTATTGAAGATTGAGTATTGAGGATTGAAGATTGAGGATTGACGATTGAGTATTGAGGATTGAGGATGAGGGCTGGTGGTTGAGGGTTGAGGTTTGAGAACTGAGGAATGAGGGTTGAGCATTGAGAATTGAGGATTGAGGATTGAGGATTGAAGACTGAGGATTGAGGATTGAGTATTGAGGAATGAGGGTTAAGTGTTGAGGTTTGAGTATTGAATCCTGAGAATTCAGGATATTCTGTTGAGTATTGAGAATTGAGGGTTGATGCTTGAGTACTGAGGATTGAGGATTGAGGATTGAGGATTGAGTATTGAGGATTGAGGATTGAGGAGTGAAGATTCAATATTGATGATTGAAGATTGAGGATCGAGTATTGAGGGCTGTGGATTGAGGACGAGGACTGAGGGTTGAGTATTGTTGTTTGAGGTCTGAGGATTGAGGATTGAGGATTGAGAATTGAGGATTGAAGATTGAGGATTGAAGATTGAGGATTGGGTGATGAGGATTGAAGAATGAGGATCGAAGATTGAGGATTGAGTATTGAGGATTGAAGATTGAGGATTGAGGATTGAGGATTGAGAATGTGGGCTAAGGTTTGAGCATTGAGGATTGAGGATTGAGGATTGAAGATTGAGGATTGGGTGTTGAGGATTGAACATTGAGGATTGAGGATTGAGGATTGAGGATTCAGGATTGAGGTTAGAAGGTTGAATATTGATGAATGAAGGTTGAGGATTGAGGATTGAGGGTTGTGGATTGAGGACGAGGACTGAGGGTTGAGTATTGATGCCTGAGGTCTGAGGATTGAGGATTGAGGATTGTGAACTGAGGATTGGGGATTGAAGATTGAAGATTGAGGATTGGGTATTGAGGATTGAAGAATGAGGATTGAATATTGAATATTGATGATTGAAGATTGAGGACCGAGGATTGAGGGTTGTGGATTGAGGACGAGGACTGAGGGTTGAGTATTGATGTTTGAGGTCTGAGGATTGATGATTGAGTATTGAGGATTGAGGATTGAAGATTGATTATTGGGTGTTGCGGATTGAAGAATGAGGATTGAGGATTGAGGATTGAGGATTGAGGATTGAAGGTTGAGTATTGAGGATTGAGGATTGAAGATTGAGGTCTGAGGATTGAGGATTGGGGATTGAAGATTGAGGATTGGGTGTTGAGGATCGAAGACTGAGGATTGAGGGCTGAGGATTGTGGACTGAGGATTGAAGATTGAGGATTGGGCATTGAGGATTGAAGAATGAGGATTGAGGGTTGAGGATTGAGGATCGAGGACTGCAGATTGAGTATTGAGGATTGAAGATTGAGGGTTGTGGATTGAGGATTGAGGATTGAGCATTGACGATTGAGGATTGAGTATTGAGGATTGAGGATTGAGGAGTGAAGATTGAATATTGATGATTGATGATTGAGGATCGAGGATTGAGTGCTGTGGATTGAGGACGAGGACTGAGGGTTGTGTATTGATGTTTGAGGTCTGAGGATTGAGGATTGAGGATTGAGAATTGAGGATTGAAGATTGAGGATTGAAGATTGAGGATTGGGTGTTGAGGATTGAAGAATGAGGATTGAAGATTGTGGACTGAGTATTGATGATTGAAGATTGAGGATTGAGGATTGAGGATTGAGAATGTGGGCTAAGGTTTGAGCATTGAGGATTGAGGATTGAGGATTGAAGATTGAGGATTGGGTGTTGGGGATTGAACATTGAGGATTGAGGATTGAGGATTGAGGATTCAGGATTGAGGATAGAAGGTTGAATATTGATGAATGAAGGTTGAGGATTGAGGATTGAGGGCTGTGGATTGAGGACGAGGACTGAGGGTTGAGTATTGATGCCTGAGGTCTGAGGATTGAGGATTGAGGATTGTGAACTGAGGATTGGGGATTGAGGATTGAAGATTGAGGATTGGGTATTGAGGATTGAAGAATGAGGATTGAAGATTGAATATTGATGATTGAAGATTGAGGACCGAGGATTGAGTGTTGTGGATTGAGGACGAGGACTGAAGGTTGTGTATTGATGTTTGCGGTCTGAGGATTGATGATTGAGGATTGAGGATTTAGAATTGAGGATTGAGGATTGAGGATTGAAGATTGAGTATTGGGTGTTGCGGATTGAAGAATGAGGATTGAGGATTGAGGATTGAGGATTGAGGATTGAAGGTTGAGTATTGAGGATTGAAGATTGAGGATTGAGGTCTGAGGATTGAGGATTGAGGATTGAAGATTGAGGATTGGGTGTTGAGGATCGAAGACTGAGGATTGAGGGCTGAGGATTGTGGATTGAGGATTGAGAATTGAGGATTGAAGATTGAGGATTGAAGATTGAGGATTGGGTGTTGAGGATTGAAGAATGAGGATCGAAGATTGAGGATTGAGTATTGAGGATTGAAGATTGAGGATTGAGGATTGAGGATTGAGAATGTGGGCTAAGGTTTGAGCATTGAGGATTGAGGATTGAGGATTGAAGATTGAGGATTGGGTGTTGAGGATTGAACATTGAGGATTGAGGATTGAGGATTGAGGATTCAGGATTGAGGTTAGAAGGTTGAATATTGATGAATGAAGGTTGAGGATTGAGGATTGAGGGTTGTGGATTGAGGACGAGGACTGAGGGTTGAGTATTGATGCCTGAGGTCTGAGGATTGAGGATTGAGGATTGTGAACTGAGGATTGGGGATTGAGGATTGAAGATTGAGGATTGGGTATTGAGGATTGAAGAATGAGGATTGAATATTGAATATTGATGATTGAAGATTGAGGACCGAGGATTGAGGGTTGTGGATTGAGGACGAGGACTGAGGGTTGAGTATTGATGTTTGAGGTCTGAGGATTGATGATTGAGTATTGAGGATTGAGGATTGAAGATTGATTATTGGGTGTTGCGGATTAGAAGAATGAGGATTGAGGATTGAGGATTGAGGATTGAGGATTGAGGATTGAAGGTTGAGTATTGAGGATTGAGGATTGAAGATTGAGGTCTGAGGATTGAGGATTGGGGATTGAAGATTGAGGATTGGGTGTTGAGGATCGAAGACTGAGGATTGAGGGCTGAGGATTGTGGACTGAGGATTGAAGATTGAGGAATGGGTATTGAGGATTGAAGAATGAGGATTGAGGGTTGAGGATTGAGGAGCGAGGACTGCAGATTGAGTATTGAGGATTGAAGATTGAGGGTTGTGGATTGAGGATTGAGGATTGAGCATTGAGGATTGAGGATTGAGGATTGAGGATTGAGGATTGAAGATTAAGTATTGAAGATTGAAGATTGAGGATTGAGAATTGAGTATTGAGGATTCAGAATTGACGTTTGAGGACTGAGGGCTGAGGATTGAGGATTGAGAATTGAGGATTGAGGATTGAGGATTGAAGGTTGAGGATTGGGTATTGAGGATTGTAGAATGAGGATTGAGGATTGAGGACTGAGGACTGAGGATTGAGGATTGAAGATTGAGTATTGAGGATTGAAAATTGAGGATTGAGGGTTGAGGGTTGTGGATTGAGGATTGAGGATTGAGGATTGAGGATTGAAGATTGAGGACTGATAGTTGAGTATTGAGGACTGAAGGTTGAGGATTGAAGATTGAGTGTTGAGGATTCAGAATTGAGGTTTGAGGACTGAGGACTGAGGATTGAGGATTGAGAATTGAGGATTGGGTATTGAAGATTGAGGATTGAGGATCGAGGATGAGGGCTGAGGGTTGACGATTGAGGTTTGAGGATTGAGGACTGAGGATTGAGGATTGAGAATTGAGGATTGAGGATTGAAGGTTGAAGATTGAGGATTGGGTATTGAGTATTGAGGATTGAGGGTTAAGTGTTGAGGTTTGAGTATTGAATCCTGAGAATTCAGGATATTCTGTTGAGTATTGAGAATTGAGGGTTGATGCTTGAGTCTTGAGGATTGAGGATTGAGGATTGAGGATTGAGTATTGAGGATTGAGGATTGAGGAGTGAAGATTGAATATTGATGATTGATGATTGAGGATCGAGGATTGAGGGCTGTGGATTGAGGACGAGGACTGAGGGTTGTGTATTGATGTTTGAGGTCTGAGGATTGAGGATTGAGGATTGAGGATTGATTATTGAGGATTGAGGATTGAGGAGTGAACATTGAATATTGATGATTGAAGATTGAGGATCGAGGATTGAGTGCTGTGGATTGAGGACGAGGACTGAGGGTTGTGTATTGATGTTTGAGGTCTGAGGATTGAGGATTGAGGATTGAGAATTGAGGATTGAAGATTGAGGATTGAAGATTGAGGATTGGGTGTTGAGGATTGAAGAATGAGGATTGAAGATTGAGGACTGAGTATTGAGGATTGAAGATTGAGGATTGAGGATTGAGGATTGAGAATGTGGGCTAAGGTTTGAGCATTGAGGATTGAGGATTGAGGATTGAAGATTGAGGATTGGGTGTTGAGGATTGAACATTGAGGATTGAGGATTGAGGATTGAGGATTGAGGATTCAGGATTGAGGATAGAATGTTGAATATTGACGAATGAAGGTTGAGGATTGAGGATTGAGGGCTGTGGATTGAGGACGAGGACTGAGGGTTGAGTATTGATCCCTGAGGTCTGAGGATTGAGGATTGAGGATTGTGAACTGAGGATTGGGGATTGAGGATTGAAGATTGAGGATTGGGTATTGAGGATTGAAGAATGAGGATTGAGGATTGAGGATTGAGGATTTAGGATTCAGGATTGAGGATAGAATGTTGAATATTGATGATTGAAGATTGAGGACCGAGGATTGAGGGTTGTGGATTGAGGACGAGGACTGAAGGTTGTGTATTGATGTTTGAGGTCTGAGGATTGATGATTGAGGATTGAGGATTGAGAATTGAGGATTGAGGATTGAGGATTGAAGATTGAGTATTGGGTGTTGCGGATTGAAGAATGAGGATTGAGGATTGAGGATTGAGGATTGAGGATTGAAGGTTGAGCATTGAGGATTGAAGATTGAGGATTGAGGTCTGAGGATTGAGGATTGAGGATTGAAGATTGAGGATTGGGTGTTGAGGATCGAAGACTGAGGATTGAGGGCTGAGGATTGTGGATTGAGGATTGAAGATTGAGGATTGGGTATTGAGGATTGAAGATTGAGTATTGAGGATTGAAGATTGAGGATTGAGGTCTGAGGATTGAAGATTGATTATTGGGTGTTGCGGATTGAAGAATGAGGATTGAGGATTGAGGATTGAGGATTGAGGATTGAAGGTTGAGTATTGAGGATTGAGGATTGAAGATTGAGGTCTGAGGATTGAGGATTGAGGATTGAAGATTGAGGATTGGGTGTTGAGGATCGAAGACTGAGGATTGAGGGCTGAGGATTGTGGACTGAGGATTGAAGATTGAGGATTGGGTATTGAGGATTGAAGAATGAGGATTGAGGGTTGAGGATTGAGGATCGAGGATTGCAGATTGAGTATTGAGGATTGAAGATTGAGGGTTGTGGATTGAGGATTGAGGATTGAGCATTGAGGATTGAGGATTGAGGATTGAGGATTGAGGATTGAGGATTGAAGATTAAGTATTGAGGATTGAAGATTGAGGATTGAGATTTGAGTATTGAGGATTCAGAATTGACGTTTGAGGACTGAGGACTGAGGATTGAGGATTGAGAATTGAGGATTGAGGATTGAGGATTGAAGGTTGAGGATTGGGTATTGAGGATTGTAGAATGAGGATTGAGGATTGTGGACTGAGGACTGAGGATTGAGGATTGAGGATTCAGGATTGAGGATAGAAGGTTGAATATTGATGAATGAAGGTTGAGGATTGAGGATTGAGGGCTGTGGATTGAGGACGAGGACTGAGGGTTGAGTACTGATGCCTGAGGTCTGAGGATTGAGGATTGAGGATTGTGAACTGAGGATTGGGGATTGAGGATTGAAGATTGAGGATTGGGTATTGAGGATTGAAGAATGAAGATTGAAGATTGAATATTGATGATTGAAGATTGAGGACCGAGGATTGAGGGTTGTGGATTGAGGACGAGGACTGAGGGTTGTGTATTGATGTTTGAGGTCTGAGGATTGATGATTGAGGATTGAGGATTGAGAACTGAGGATTGAGGATTGAGGATTGAAGATTGAGTATTGGGTGTTGCGGATTGAAGAATGAGGATTGAGGATTGAGGATTGAGGATTGAGGATTGAAGATTGAGGATTGAGGATTGATTGTTGTGGATTGAGGACGAGGACTGAGGGTTGAGTATTGATGTTTAAGGTCTGAGGATTGAGGATTAAGGATTGAGAATTGAGGATTGAGGATTGAGGATTGAAGATTGAGGATTGTGTATTGAGGATTGAAGAATGAGGATTGAGGATTGAGGATTGAGGATTGAGGATTGAGGATTGAAGATTGAGGACTGATAGTTGAGTATTGAGGACTGAAGGTTGAGGATTGAAGATTGAGTATTGAGGATTCAGAATTGAGGTTTGAGGACTGAGGACTGAGGATTGAGGATTGAGAATTGAGGATTGAGGATTGAAGATTGACGATTGAGGATCGAGGATGAGGGCTGAGGGTTGACGATTGAGGTTTGAGGACTGAGGACTGAGGATTGAGGATTGAGAATTGAGGATTGAGGATTGAAGGTTGAAGATTGAGGATTGGGTATTGAGTATTGAGGATTGAGGGTTAAGTGTTGAGGTTTGAGTATTGAATCCTGAGAATTCAGGATATTCTGTTGAGTATTGAGAATTGAGGGTTGATGCTTGAGTATTGAGGATTGAGGATTGAAGATTGAGGATTGAGTATTGAGGATTGAGGATTGAGGAGTGAAGATTGAATATTGATGATTGACGATTGAGGATCGAGAATTGAGGGCTGTGGATTGAGGACGAGGACTGAGGGTTGTGTATTGATGTTTGAGGTCTGAGGATTGAGGATTGGGGATTGAGAATTGAGCATTGAAGATTGAGGATTGAAGATTGAGGATTGGGTGTTGAGGATTGAAGAATGAGGATTGAAGATTGAGGATTGAGTATTGAGGATTGAAGATTGAGGATTGAGGATTGAGGATTGAGAATGTGGGCTAAGGTTTGAGCATTGAGGATTGAGGATTGAGGATTGAAGGTTGAGGATTGGGTATTGAGGATTGAACATTGAGGATTGAGGATTGAGGATTGAGGATTCAGGATTGAGGATAGAAGGTTGAATATTGATGAATGAAGGTTGAGGATTGAGGGCTGTGGATTGAGGACGAGGACTGAGTGTTGAGTATTGATGCCTGAGGTCTGAGGATTGAGGATTGAGGATTGTGAACTGAGGATTGGGGATTGAGGATTGAAGATTGAGGATTGGGTATTGAGGATTGAAGAATGAGGATTGAAGATTGAATATTGATGATTGAAGATTGAGGACCGAGGATTGAGGGTTGTGGATTGAGGACGAGGACTGAGGGTTGTGTATTGATGTTTGAGGTCTGAGGATTGATGATTGAGGATTGAGGATTGAGAATTGAGGAGTGAGGATTGAGGATTGAAGATTGAGTATTGGGTGTTGCGGATTGAAGAATGAGGATTGAGAATTGAAGATTGAGGATTGAGGATTGAAGGTTGAGTATTGAGGATAGAAGATTGAGGATTGAGGTCTGAGGATTGAGGATTGAGGATTGAAGATTGAGGATTGGGTGTTGAGGATCGAAGACTGAGGATTGAGGGCTGAGGATTGTGGATTGAGGATTGAAGATTGAGGATTGGGTATTGAGGATTGAAGACTGAGGATTGAGAGTTGAGGATTGAGGATTGAGGATTGCAGATTGAGTATTGAGGATTGAAGATTGAGGGTTGTGGACTGAGGATTGAGGTTTGAGCATTGAGGATTGACGACTGAGGATTGAGGATTGAAGATTAAGTATTGAGGATTGAAGATTGAGGATTGAGGATTGAGTATTGAGGATTGAGGACTGATAGTTGAGTATTGAGGACTTAAGGTTGAGGATTGAAGATTGATTATTGAGGAATCAGAATTGAGGTTTGAGGACTGAGGATTGAGGATTGAAGATTGAGTATTGAGGATTGAAGATTATGGATTGAGGATTGATAATTGAGGATTGAGGGTGAGGTCTGAGGGTTGAGGATTGAGGTTTGAGGGTTGAGGACTGAGAATTGAGGATTGAGGATTGAGAATGAGGGCTGAGTGTTGAGGATTGAGGTTTGAGGACTGAGGACTGAGGATCGAGGATTGAGAATTGAGGATTGAGGATTGAGGATTGAAGGTTGAGGATTGGGTATTGAGGATTGTAGAATGAGGATTGAGGATTGAGGACTGAGAACTGAGGATTGAGGATTGAAGATTGAGTATTGAGGATTGAAAATTGAGGATTGAGGGTTGAGGATTGAGGATTGAGGATTGAGGGTTGAGTATAGAGGATTGAAGTTTGAGGATTGAGGATTGAGGATTCAGGACTGAGGATTGAAGATTGAGGATTGGGGACTGAGTGTTGAGGGTTGAGTGATGAGAATTGATGATTGTGGAAAGAAATTTGAAGATTGCAGATTGAGTATTGAGTATTGAAAGCTGTGAATTGATAATATTCTATTGAGGATTGAGGATTGACGTCTGATTGTTCAGGTCTGAGGTCTGAAGATTGAGGATTCAGGATTGAGGATTCAGGATTGAGGTTTGATGACTGAGGATTGAGGTTTCAGGACTGAGGCATGAGAATTGAGGATTGAGGATTGAAGATTGAGGATTGAGGATCGAGGATGAGGGCTGAGGGTTGACGATTGAGGTTTGAGGACTGAGGACTGAGGATTGAGGATTGAGAATTGAGGATTGAGGATTGAAGGTTGAAGATTGAGGATTGGGTATTGAGTATTGAGGATTGAGGGTTAAGTGTTGAGGTTTGAGTATTGAATCCCGAGAATTCAGGATATTCTGTTGAGTATTGAGAATTGAGGGTTGATGCTTGAGTATTGAGGATTGAGGATTGAGGATTGAGGATTGAGTATTGAGGATTGAGGATTGAGGAGTGAACATTGAATATTGATGATTGAAGATTGAGGATCGAGGATTGAGTGCTGTGGATTGAGGACGAGGACTGAGGGTTGTGTATTGATGTTTGAGGTCTGAGGATTGAGGATTGAGGATTGAGAATTGAGGATTGAAGATTGAGGATTGAAGATTGAGGATTGGGTGTTGAGGATTGAAGAATGAGGATTGAAGATTGAGGATTGAGTATTGAGGATTGAAGATTGAGGATTGAGGATTGAGGATTGAGAATGTGGGCTAAGGTTTGAGCATTGGGGATTGAGGATTGAGGATTGAAGATTGAGGATTGGGTGTTGAGGATTGAACATTGAGGATTGAGGATTGAGGATTGAGGATTCAGGATTGAGGATAGAAGGTTGAATATTGATGAATGAAGGTTGAGGATTGAGGATTGAGGGCTGTGGATTGAGGACGAGGACTGAGGGTTGAGTATTGATGCCTGAGGTCTGAGGATTGAGGATTGAGGATTGTGAACTGAGGATTGGGGATTGAGGATTGAAGATTGAGGATTGGGTATTGAGGATTGAAGAATGAGGATTGAAGATTGAATATTGATGATTGAAGGTTGAGGACCGAGGATTGAGGGTTGTGGATTGAGGACGAGGACTGAGGGTTGTGTATTGATGTTTGAGGTCTGAGGATTGATGATTGAGGATTGAGGATTGAGAATTGAGGATTGAGGATTGAGGATTGAAGGTTGAGGATTGGGTATTGAGGATTGTAGAATGAGGATTGAGGATTGAGGACTGAGGACTGAGGATTGAGGGTTGAAGATTGAGTATTGAGGATTGAAAATTGAGGATTGAGTGTTGAGGATTGAGGATTGAGGATTGAGGGTTGAGTATAGAGGATTGAAGTTTGAGGATTGAGGATTGAGGATTCAGGACTGAGGATTGAAGATTGAGGATTGGGGACTGAGTGTTGAGGGTTGAGTGATGAGAATTGATGATTGTGGAAAGAAATTTGAAGATTGCAGATTGAGTATTGAGTATTGAAAGCTGTGAATTGATAATATTCTATTGAGGATTGAGGATTGACGTCTGATTGTTCAGGTCTGAGGTCTGAAGATTGAGGATTCAGGATTGAGGATTCAGGATTGAGGTTTGATGACTGAGGATTGAGGTTTCAGGACTGAGGCATGAGAATTGAGGATTGAGGATTGAAGATTGAGGATTGAGGATCGAGGATGAGGGCTGAGGGTTGACTATTGAGGTTTGAGGACTGAGGACTGAGGATTGAGGATTGAGAATTGAGGATTGAGGATTGAAGGTTGAAGATTGAGGATTGGGTATTGAGTATTGAGGATTGAGGGTTAAGTGTTGAGGTTTGAGTATTGAATCCCGAGAATTCAGGATATTCTGTTGAGTATTGAGAATTGAGGGTTGATGCTTGAGTATTGAGGATTGAGGATTGAGGATTGAGGATTGAGTATTGAGGATTGAGGATTGAGGAGTGAACATTGAATATTGATGATTGAAGATTGAGGATCGAGGATTGAGTGCTGTGGATTGAGGACGAGGACTGAGGGTTGTGTATTGATGTTTGAGGTCTGAGGATTGAGGATTGAGGATTGTGAACTGAGGATTGGGGATTGAGGATTGAAGATTGAGGATTGGGTATTGAGGATTGAAGAATGAGGATTGAAGATTGAATATTGATGATTGAAGATTGAGGACCGAGGATTGAGGGTTGTGGATTGAGGACGAGGACTGAGGGTTGTGTATTTATGTTTGAGGTCTGAGGATTGATGATTGAGGATTGAGGATTGAGAATTGAGGATTGAGGATTGAGGATTGAAGATTGAGTATTGGGTGTTGCGGATTGAAGAATGAGGATTGAGGATTGAGGATTGAGGATTGAGGATTGAAGGTTGAGTATTGAGGATTGAAGATTGAGGATTGAGGTCTGAGGATTGAGGATTGAGGATTGAAGATTGAGGATTGGGTGTTGAGGATCGAAGACTGAGGATTGAGGGCTGAGGATTGTGGATTGAGGATTGAAGATTGAGGATTGGGTATTGAGGATTGAAGAATGAGGATTGAGGGTTGAGGATTGAGGATTGAGGATTGCAGATTGAGTATTGAGGATTGAAGATTGAGGGTTGTGGACTGATGATTGAGGATTGAGCATTGAGTATTGAGGATTGAGGATTGAGTGTTGAAGATTAAGTATTGAGGATTGAAGATTGTGGATTGAGGATTGAGTATTGAGGATTGAAGATTGAGTATTGAGGATCGAGGATGAGGGCTGAGGGTTGACGATTGAGGATTGCAGATTGAGTATTGAGGATTGAAGATTGAGGGTTGTGGACTGAGGATTGAGGATTGAGCATTGAGTATTGAGGATTGAGGATTGAGGATTGAGGATTGAAGATTAAGTATTGAGGATTGAGGATTGAGGATTGAGGATTGAAGATTTAGGATTGGGTATTGAGGATTGTAGAATGAGGATAGAGGATTGAGGATTGAGGATTGAGGATTGAGGATTGAGGATTGAAGATTGAGTATTGTGGATTGAAAATTGAGGATTGAGGGTTGAGGATTGAGGATTGAAGATTGAGGATTGAGTATAGAGGATTGAAGTTTGAGGATTGAGGATTGAGGATTGAGGATTGAGGATTGAAGATTGAGGATTGGGGACAGAGTGTTGAGGGTTGAGTGATGAGAATTGATGTTTGTGGAAAGAAATTTGAAGGTTGCAGATTGAGTATTGAGTATTGAAAGCTGTGAATTGATAATATTCTATTGAGGATTAAGGATTGACGTCTGATAGTTCAGGTCTGAGGTCTGAAGATTGAGGATTCAGGATTGAGGATTCAGGATTGAGGTTTGATGACTGAGGATTGAGGATTGAGGACTGAGTCATGAGGATTGAGGATTGAGGATTGAAGATTGAGGATTGAGGATCGAGGATGAGGGCTGAGGGTTGACGATTGAGGATTGAGGATTGAGGATTGAGGATTGAAGATTGAGGATTGGGTATTGAGGATTGAAGAAAGAGTATTGAGGATTGAGGATTGAGGATTGAGGATTGAGAATTGAGTTTTGAGTGTTGAGGTTTGAGTATTGAATCCTGAGAGTTCAGGATATTCTATTGTGTATTGAGAATTGAGGATTGATGGTTGAGTTTTGAGGATTGAGGATTGAGGATTGAGGATTGAGGATTGAGTATTGAGGATTGAGGATTGAGGATTGAAGATTGAGGATTGGGTGTTGAGGATTGAAGAATGAGGATTGAGGATTGAGGATTGAGGATTGAGGATTGAAGATTGAGTATTGAGGATTGAAGATTGAGGATTGAGGTCTGAGGATTGAGGATTGAGGATTGAAGATTGAGGATTGTGTGTTGAGGATTGAAGAATGAGGATTGAGGATTGAGGATTGAGGATCGAGGATTGAAGATTGAGTATTGAGGATTGGAGATTGAGGATTGAGGATTGAGTATTGAGAATTGAGGACTGATAGTTGAGTATTGAGGACTGAAGGTTGAGGATTGAAGATAGAGTATTGAGGATACAGAATTGAGGTTAGAGGACTGAGGATTGAGGATAGAAGATTGAGTATTGAGGATTGAAGATTGAGGATTGAGGATTGATAATTGAGGACTGAGGATGAGGTCTGATGGTTGAGGATTGAGGTTTGAGGGCTGAGGACTGAGAATTGCGGATTGAGGATTGAGAATGAGGGCTGAGGGTTGAGGATTGATGTTTGAGGACTGAGGACTGAGGATTGAGGATTGAGAATTGAGGATTTAGGACTGAGGATTGAGGTTTGAGGATTGGGTGTTGAGGATTGAAGAATGAGGGTTGAGGATTGAGGATTGAGGATTGGGGATTGAAGATTGAGTACTGAGGTTTGAGGATTGAGGATTGAGGATTGCAGATTGAGAATTGAGGATTGAAGATTGAGGGTTGAGGATTGAGGATTGTGGATTCAGCATTGAGGATTGAGGATTGAGGATTGAGGATTGAAGATTGAGTATTGAGGATTGAAGATTGAGGATTGAGGATTGAGGATTGAGGATTGAGGATTGAAGTATGAGGTTTGGGGATTGAGGATTGATTATTGAAGATTGAGTATTGAGGATTGAAGATTGAGGATTGACGATTGAGTATTGAGGATTGGGGATGAGGGCTGGTGGTTGAGGGTTGAGGTTTGAGAACTGAGGAATGAGGGTTGAGCATTGAGAATTGAGGATTGAGGATTGAGGATTGAAGATTGAGGATTGAGGATTGAGTATTGAGGAATGATGGTTAAGTGTTGAGGCTTGAGTATTGAATCCTGAGAATTCAGGATATTCTGTTGAGTATTGAGAATTGTGGCTTGATGCTTGAGTATTGAGGATTGAGGATTGAGGATTGAGGATTGAGTATTGAGGATTGAGGATTGAGGAGTGAAGATTGAATATTGATGATTCAAGATTGAGGATCGAGTATTGAGGGCTGTGGATTGAGGACGAGGACTGAGGGTTGAGTATTGATGTTTGAGGTCTGAGGATTGAGGATTGAGGATTGAGAATTGAGGATTGAAGATTGAGGATTGAAGATTGAGGATTGGGTGTTGAGGATTGAAGAATGAGGATTGAAGATTGAGGATTGAGTATTGAGTATTGAAGATTGAGGATTGAGGATTGAGGATTGAGAATGTGGGCTAAGGTTTGAGCATTGAGGATTGAGGCTTGAGGATTGAAGATTGAGGATTGGGTGTTGAGGATTGAACATTGAGGATTGAGGATTGAGGATTGAGGATTCAGGATTGAGGATAGAAGGTTGAATATTGATGAATGAAGGTTGAGGATTGAGGATTGAGGGTTGTGGATTGAGGACGAGGACTGAGGGTTGAGTATTGATGCCTGATGTCTGAGGATTGAGGATTGAGGATTGTGAACTGAGGATTGGGGATTGAGGATTGAAGATTGAGGATTGGGTATTGAGGATTGAAGAATGAGGATTGAATATTGAATATTGATGATTGAAGATTGAGGACCGAGGATTGAGGGTTGTGGGTTGAGGACGAGGACTGAGGGTTGAGTATTGATGTTTGAGGTCTGAGGATTGATGATTGAGTATTGAGGATTGAGAATTCAGGATTGAGGATTGAGGATTGAAGATTGAGTATTGGCTGTTGCGGATTGAAGAATGAGGATTGAGGATTGAGGATTGAGGATTGAGGATTGAAGGTTGAGTATTGAGGATTGAAGGTTGAAGATTGAGGTCTGAGGATTGAGGATTGAGGATTGAAGATTGAGGATTGGGTGTTGAGGATCGAAGACTGAGGATTGAGGGCTGAGGATTGTGGACTGAGGATTGAAGATTGAGGATTGGGTATTGAGGATTGAAGAATGAGGATTGAGGGTTGAGGATTGAGGATCGAGGATTGCAGATTGAGTATTGAGGATTGAAGATTGAGGGTTGTGGATTGAGGATTGAGGATTGAGCATTGAGGATTGAGGATTGAGGGTTGAGGATTGAGGATTGAAGATTAAGTATTGAGGATTGAAGATTGAGGATTGAGGATTGAGTATTGAGGATTGAGGACTGATAGTTGAGTATTGAGGACTGATGGTTGAGGATTGAAGATTCAGTATTGAGGATTCAGAATTGAGGTTTGAGGACTGAGGATTGAGCATTGAAGATTGAGTATTGAGGATTGAAGATTGAGGATTGAGGATTGATAATTGAGGATTGAGGGCGAGGTCTGAGGGTTGAGGATTGAGGTCTGAGGGCTGAGGACTGAGAATTGAGGATTGAGGATTGAGAATGAGGGCTGAGAGTTGAGGATTGAGGTTTGAGGACAGAGGACTGAGGATAGAGGATTGAGAATTGAGGATTGAGGATTGAGGATTGAAGATTTAGTATTGGGTATTGAGGATTGTAGAATGAGGATAGAGGATTGAGGATTGAGGATTGAGGATTGAGGAATGAGAGTTGAAGATTGAGGATTGAAGGTTGAAGATTGAGGATTGGGTATTGAGTATTGAGGATTGAGGGTTAAGTGTTGAGGTTTGAGTATTGAATCCTGAGAATTCAGGATATTCTGTTGAGTATTGAGAATTGAGTGTTGATGCTTGAGTATTGAGGATTGAGGATTGAGGATTCAGGATTGAGTATTGAGGTTTGAGGATTGAGGAGTGAAGATTGAATATTGATGATTGAAGATTGAGGATCGAGGATTGAGGGCTGTGGATTGAGGACGAGGACTCAGGGTTGTGTATTGATGTTTGAGGTCTGAGGATTGAGGATTGAGGATTGAGAATTGAGGATTGAGGATTGAGGACGAGGACTCAGGGTTGTGTATTGATGTTTGAGGTCTGAGGATTGAGGATTGAGGATTGAGAATTGAGGATTGAAGTTTGAGGATTGAAGATTGAGGATTGGGTGTTGAGGATTGAAGAATGAGGATTGAAGATTGAGGATTGAGTATTGAGGATTGAAGATTGAGGATTGAGGATTGAGGATTGAGTACGTGGGCTAAGGTTTGAGCATTGAGGATTGAGGATTGAGGATTGAAGATTGAGGATTGGGTGTTGAGGATTGAACATTGAGGATTGAGGATTGAGGATTGAGGATTGGGGATTGAGTATCGACGATTGAGTATTGAGTATTGAGTATTGAGGATTGAGGGTTAAGTGTTGAGGTTTGAGTATTGAATCCTGAGAATTCAGGATATTCTGTTGAGTATTGAGAATTGAGGGTTGATGCTTGAGTATTGAGGATTGAGGATTGAGGATTGAGGATTGAGTATTGAGGATTCAGGATTGAGGATAGAATGTTGAATATTGATGAACGAAGGTTGAGGATTGAGGATTGAGGGCTGTGGATTGAGGACGAGGACTGAGGGTTGAGTATTGATGCCTGAGGTCTGAGGATTGAGGATTGAGGATTGTGAACTGAGGATTGGGGATTGAGGATTGAAGGTTGAGGATTGGGTGTTGAGGATTGAAGAATGAGGATTGAAGATTGAATATTGATGATTGAAGATTGAGGACCGAGGATTGAGGGTTGTGGATTGAGGACGAGGACTGAGGGTTGTGTATTGATGTTTGAGGTCTGAGGATTGATGATTGAGGATTGAGGATTGAGAATTGAGGATTGAGGATTGAGGATTGAAGGTTGAGTATTGAGGATTGAAGATTGAGGATTGAGGTCTGAGGATTGAGGATTGAGGATTGAAGATTGAGGATTGGGTGTTGAGGATCGAAGACTGAGGATTGAGGGCTGAGGATTGTGGATTGAGGATTGAAGATTGAGGATTGGGTATTGAGGATTGAAGAATGAGGATTCAGGGTTGAGGATTGAGGATAGAGGATTGCAGATTGAGTATTTAGGATTGAAGATTGAGGGTTGTGGATTGAGGATTGAGGATTGAGCATTGAGGATTGAGGACTGAGGATTGAGGATTGAAGATTAAGTATTGAGGATTGAAGATTGAGGATTGAGGATTGAGTACTGAGGATTGAGGACTGATAGTTGAGTATTGAGGACTGAAGGTTGGGGATTGAAGATTGAGTATTGAGGAATCAGAATTGAAGTTTGAGGACTGAGGATTGAGGATTGAAGATTGAGTATTGAGGATTGAAGGTTGTGGATTGAGGATTGATAATTGAGGATTGAGGGTGAGGTCTGAGGGTTGAGGATTGAGGTTTGAGGGCTGAGGACTGAGAATTGAGGACTGAGGATTGAGAATGAGGGCTGAGTGTTGAGGATTGAGGTTTGAGGACTGAGGACTGAGGATTGAGGATTGAGAATTGAGGATTGAGGATTGAGGATTGAAGATTTAGGATTGGGTATTGAGGATTGTAGAATGAGGATAGAGGATTGAGGATTGAGGATTGAGGATTGAGGATTGAGGATTGAGGATTGAAGATTGAGTATTCTGGATTGAAAATTGAGGATTGAGGGTTGAGGATTGAAGAATGAGTATTGAGGATTGAGGATTGAGGATGGAGGATTGAAGATTGAGTATTGAGGATTGAGGATTGAGGATTGAGGATTGAGGATTGAGGATTGAGAATTGAGTGTTGAGTGTTGAGGTTTGAGTATTGAATCCTGAGAATTCAGGATATTCTATTGTGTATTGAGAATTGAGGATTGATGGTTGAGTTTTGAGGATTGAGGATTGAGGATTGAGGATTGAGGATTGAGTATTGAGGATTGAGGATTGAGGATTGAAGATTGAATATTGATGATTGAAGATTGAGGATAGAGGATTGAGGGTTGCGGATTGAGGACGAGGACTGAGGGTTGAGTATTGATGTTTGAGGTCTGAGGATTGAGGATTGAGGATTGAGAATTGAGGATTGAGGATTGAGGATTGAAGATTGAGGATTGAAGATTCAGGATTGGGGATTGAGTATCGACGATTGAGTATTGAGTATTGAGGATTGAGTATTGAGTATTGAGGATTGAGAATTGAGGATTGATTATTGAAGATTGAGTATTGAGGATTGAAGATTGAGGATTGAGGATTGATAATTGAGGATTGAGGATGAGGTCTGAGGGTTGAGGATTGAGGTTTGGGGGCTGAGGACTGAGAATTGAGGATTGAGGTTTGAGGATTGAAGATTGAGTATTGAGGATTGATGCCTGACGATGGAGGATTGAGGATTGAGTATTGTGGATTGAGGATGAAGGATTGAAGATTGAGTATTGAGGATTGAAGATTGAGGATTGAGGATTGAGGATTGAGGATTGAGTGTTGAAGATTGAGGATTGGGGACTGAGCGTTGAGGGTTGAATGATGAGGATTGATGTTTGTGGATAGAGATTTGAAGATTGCAGATTGAGTATTGAGTATTGAAAGCTGTGAATTGACTATATTCTCTTGAGGATTGAGAATTGACAGCTGATTATTGAGGACTGAGTTCTGAAGGTTGAATATTCAGGATTGAGTATTCAGCTTTGTGTTTTGAGGACTGAGGATTGAGGATTGAGGATTGAGGTTTGAGGACTGAGGACTGAGGATTGAGGATTGAGAATTGAGGATTGAGGATTGAGGATTGAAGGTTGAGGATTGGGTATTGAGGATTGTAGAATGAGGATTGAGGATTGAGGACTGAGGACTGAGGATTGAGGATTGAAGATTGAGTATTGAGGATTGAAAATTGAGGATTGAGGGTGGAGGATTGAGGATTGAGGATTGAGTGTTGAGTATAGATGATTGAAGTTTGAGGATTGAGGATTGAGGGTTCAGGACTGAGGATTGAAGGTTGAGGATTGGGGACTGAGTGTTGAGGGTTGAGTGATGAGAATTGATGATTGTGGAAAGAAATTTGAAGATTGCAGATTCAGTATTGAGTATTGAAAGCTGTGAATTGATAATATTCTATTGAGGATTGAGGATTGACGTCTGATTGTTCAGGTCTGAGGTCTGAAGATTGAGGATTCAGGATTGAGGATTCAGGATTGAGGTTTGATGACTGAGGATTGAGGATTGAGGACTGAGGCATGAGAATTGAGGATTGAGGATTGAAGATTGAGGATTGAGGATCGAGGATGAGGGCTGAGGGTTGACGATTGAGGTTTGAGGACTGAGGACTGAGGATTGAGGATTGAGAATTGAGGATTGAGGATTGAAGGTTGAAGATTGAGGATTGGGTATTGAGTATTGAGGATTGAGGGTTAAGTGTTGAGGTTTGAGTATTGAATCCTGAGAATTCAGGATATTCTGTTGAGTATTGAGAATTGAGGGTTGATGCTTGAGTATTGAGGATTGAGGATTGAGGATTGAGGATTGAGTATTGAGGATTGAGGATTGAGGAGTGAAGATTGAATATTGATGATTGAAGATTGAGGATCGAGGATTGAGGGCTGTGGATTGAGGACGAGGACTGAGGGTTGTGTATTGATGTTTGAGGTCTGAGGATTGAGGATTGAGGATTGAGAATTGAGGATTGAAGATTGAGGATTGAAGATTGAGGATTGGGTGTTGAGGATTGAAGAATGAGGATTGAAGATTGAGGATTGTGTATTGAGGATTGAAGATTGAGGATTGAGGATTGAGGATTGAGAATGTGGGCTAAGGTTTGAGCATTGAGGATTGAGGATTGAGGATTGAAGATTGAGGATTGGGTGTTGAGGATTGAACATTGAGGATTGAGGATTGAGGATTGAGGATTCAGGATTGAGGATAGAATGTTGAATATTGATGAATGAAGGTTGAGGATTGAGGATTGAGGGCTGTGGATTGAGGACGAGGACTGAGGGTTGAGTATTGATGCCTGAGGTCTGAGGATTGAGGATTGAGGATTGTGAACTGAGGATTGGGGATTGAGGATTGAAGATTGAGGATTGGGTATTGAGGATTGAAGAATGAGGATTGAAGATTGAATATTGATGATTGAAGATTGAGGACCGAGGATTGAGGGTTGTGGATTGAGGACGAGGACTGAGGGTTGTGTATTGATGTTTGAGGTCTGAGGATTGATGATTGAGGATTGAGGATTGAGAATTGAGGATTGAGGATTGGGGATTGAAGATTGAGTATTGGGTGTTGCGGATTGAAGAATGAGGTTTGAGCATTGAGGATTGAGGATTGAGGATTGAAGGTTGAGTATTGAGGATTGAAGATTGAGGATTGAGGTCTGAGGATTGAGGATTGAGGATTGAAGATTGAGGATTGGGTGTTGAGGATCGAAGACTGAGGATTGAGGGCTGAGGATTGTGAACTGAGGATTGGGGATTGAGGATTGAAGATTGAGGATTGGGTATTGAGGATTGAAGAATGAGGATTGCAGATTGAGTATTGAGGATTGAAGATTGAGGGTTGTGGATTGAGGATTGAGGATTGAGCATTGAGGATTGACGATTGGGTATTGAGGATTGAAGAATGAGGATTGAGGATTGTGGATTGAGGATTGGGGATTGCAGATTGGGTATTGAGGATTGAAGATTGAGTGTTGAGGATTGAGGATTGAGGATTGAGCATTGAGGATTGAGGATTGAGGATTGAGGATTGAGGATTGAAGATTGAGTATTGAGGATTGGAGATTGAGGATGGACGATTGAGTATTGAGAATTGAGGACTGATAGTTGAGTATTGAGGACTGAAGGTTGAGGATTGAAGATAGAGTATTGAGGATACAGAATTGAGGTTAGACGACTGAGGATTGAGGATAGAAGATTGACTATTGAGGATTGAAGGTTGAGGATTGAGGATTGATGATTGAGGACTGAGGATGAGGTCTGATGGTTGAGGATTGAGGTTTGAGGGCTGAGGACTGAGAATTGCGGATTGACGATTGAGAATGAGGGCTGAGGGTTGAGGATTGATGTTTGAGGACTGTGGACTGAGGATTGAGGATTGAGGATTGAGGATTGAGGATTGAGGATTGAAGATTGAGGATTGGGTATTGAGGATTGTAGAATGAGGATTTAGGTTTGAGGACTGAGGACTGAGGGTTGAGGAGTGAGAATTGAGGATTGAGGATTGAAGGTTGAAGATTGAGGATTGGGTATTGAGTATTGAGGATTGAGGGTTAAGTGTTGAGGTTTGAGTATTGAATCCTGAGAATTCAGGATATTCTGTTGAGTATTGAGGATTGAGGATTGAGGATTGAGGATTGAGTATTGAGGATTGAGGATAGAGGAGTGAAGATTGAATATTGATGATTGAAGATTGAGGATCGAGGATTGAGGGCTGTGGATTGAGGACGAGGACTCAGGGTTGTGTATTGATATTTGAGGTCTGAGGATTGAGGATTGAGGATTGAGAATTGAGGATTGAAGATTGAGGATTGAAGATTGAGGATTGGGTGTTGAGGATTGAAGAATGAGGATTGAAGATTGAGGATTGAGTATTGAGGATTGAAGATTGAGGATTGAGGATTGAGGATTGAGAACGTGGGCTAAGGTTTGAGCATTGAGGATTGAGGATTGAGGATTGAAGATTGAGGATTGGGTGTTGAGGATTGAACATTGAGGATTGAGGATTGAGGATTGAGGATTGGGGATTGAGTATCGACGATTGAGTATTGAGTATTGAGGATTGAGTATTGAGTATTGAGGATTGAGGGTTAAGTATTGAGGTTTGAGTATTGAATCCTGAGGATTCAGGATCTTCTGTTGAGTATTGAGAATTGAGGGTTGATGCTTGAGTATTGAGGATTGAGGATTGAGGATTGAGGATTGAGTATTGAGGATTCAGGATTGAGGATAGAATGTTGAATATTGATGAACGAAGGTTGAGGATTGAGGATTGAGGGCTGTGGATTGAGGACGAGGACTGAGGGTTGTGTATTGATGTTTGAGGTCTGAGGATTGAGGATTGAGGATTGAGAATTGAGGATTGAAGATTGAGGATTGAAGATTGAGGATTGGGTGTTGAGGATTGAAGAATGAGGATTGAAGATTGAGGATTGTGTATTGAGGATTGAAGGTTGAGGATTGAGGATTGAGGATTGAGAATGTGGGCTAAGGTTTGAGCATTGAGGATTGAGGATTGAGGATTGAAGATTGAGGATTGGGTGTTGAGGATTGAACATTGAGGACTGAGGATTGAGGATTGAGAATTGAGGATTGAGGATTGAGGATTGAAGGTTGAGGATTGGGTATTGAGGATTGTAGAATGAGGATTGAGGATTGAGGACTGAGGACTGAGGATTGAGGATTGAAGATTGAGTATTGAGGATTGAAAATTGAGGATTGAGGGTGGAGGATTGAGGATTGAGGATTGAGTGTTGAGTATAGATGATTGAAGTTTGAGGATTGAGGACTGAGGATGAGGGCTGAGGGTTGACGATTGAAGTTTGAGGACTGAGGACTGAGGACTGAGGATTGAGAATTGAGGATTGAAGATTGAGGATTGAGAATTGAGGATCGAGGATTGAATATTGAGTATTGAGGATTGAAGATTGAGGATTGGGGATTGAGTATTGAGGATTGAGGACTGATAGTTGAGTATTGAGGACTGAAGGTTGAGGATTGAAGATTGAGTATTGAGGAATCAGAATTGAGGTTTGAGGACTGAGGATTGAGGATTGAAGATTGAGTATTGAGGATTGAAGGTTGTGGATTGAGGATTGATAATTGAGGATTGAGGGTGAGGTCTGAGGGTTGAGGATTGTGGTTTGAGGGCTGAGGACTGAGGACTGAGGATTGAGGATTGAGAATTGAGGATTGAGGATTGAGGATTGAAGATTTAGGATTGGGTATTGAGGATTGTAGAATGAGGATAGAGGATTGAGGATTGAGGATTGAGCATTGAGGATTGAGGATTGAAGATTGAGTATTGAGGATTGAAAATTGAGGATTGAGGGTTGAGGATTGAGGATTGAAGATTGAGGATTGAGTATAGAGGATTGAAGTTTGAGGATTGAGGATTGAGGACTGAGGATTGAGGATTGAGGATTGAAGATTGAGGGTTGGGAACAGAGTGTTGAGGGTTGAGTGATGAGAATTGATGTTTGTGGAAAGAAATTTGAAGATTGCAGATTGAGTATTGAGTATTGAAAGCTGTGAATTGATAATATTCTATTGAGGATTGAGGATTGACGTCTGATTGTTCAGGTCTGAGGTCTGTAGATTGAGGATTCAGGATTGAGGATTCAGGATTGAGGTTTGATGACTGAGGATTGAGGATTGAGTACTCAGGCATGAGGATTGAGGATTGAGGATTGAAGATTGAGGATTGAGGATCGAGGATGAGGACTGAGGGTTGACGATTGAGGATTGAGGATTGAGGATTGAAGATTGAGTATTGAGGATTGAAGATTGAGGATTGAGGTCTGAGGATTGAGGATTGAGGATTGAAGATTGAGGATTGTGTGTTGAGGTTTGAAGAATAAGGATTGAGGATTGAGGATTGAGGATTGAGGATTGAAGATTGAGGATTGGGTATTGAGGATTGAAGAATGAGTATTGAGGATTGAGGATTGAGGATGGAGGATTGAAGATTGAGTATTGAGGATTGAGGATTGAGGATTGAGGATTGAGAATTGAGGATTGAGGATTGGGTATTGCGTATTGAACATTGAGGATTGAGGATTGAGGATTGAGGACTGAGGATCGAGGACTGAGGATTGAGGATTCAAGATTGAGGATTGGGGACTGAGGATTGAAGATCGAGGATTGAGGATTGAGGACTGAGGATTGAGGATTGACGATTGATGATTGAGGGTTGAAGATTGAGGATGAGTGCTGAGGGTTGAGGATTGAGGTTTGCGGACTAAGGACTGAGGATTGAGGTTTGAGAATTGAGGATTGAGGATTGAGTATTGAAGATTGAGGATTGGGTATTGAGGATTGAAGGATGAGGATTGAGGATTCAGGATTGAGGATTGAAGATTGAGTATTGAGGATTGGAGCCTGACGATTGAGGATTGAGGATTGAGGATTGCGGATAGAGGACGGAGGATTGAAGATTGTGTATTGAGGATTGAAGATTGAGTTTTGAGGTTTGAGGACTGAGGATTGAGGATTGAGTATTGAGGATTGAGGATTGAGGATTGAGGATTGTGGATTGAAGATTGAGGGTTGGGTATTGCGGATTGAACATTGAGGATTGAGGATTGAGGATTGAGGATTGAGGATTGAGGACTGAACATTGAATATTGATGATTGAAGATTGAGGATTGAGGATTGATTGTTGTGGATTGAGGACGAGGACTGAGGGTTGAGTATTGATGTTTAAGGTCTGAGGATTGAAGATTAAGGATTGATAATTGAGGATTGAGGATTGAGGATTGAAGATTGAGGATTGCGTATTGAGGATTGAAGAATGAGGATTGAGGATTGAGGATTGAGGATTGAGGATTGAAGACTGAGTATTGATGATTGATGGTTGAGGATTGAGGATTGAGGACTGAGGATTGAGGATTGAGGATTCAGGATTGAGGATTGAAGATTGAGTATTGAGGATTGAAGATTGAGGATTGAGGATTGAGGATTGAGGATTGAGGATTGAAGATTGAGGATTGGGGATTGAGGATCGACGATTGAGGATTGAGTATTGAGGATTGAGAATTGAGGATTGATTATTGAAGATTGAGTATTGAGGATTGAAGATTGAGGATTGAGGATTGAGGATTGAGTATTCAGGATTGAGGATGAGGGATGATGGTTGAGGATTGAGGTTTGAGAACTGAGGACTGAGGATTGAGCATTGAGAATTGAGGATTGAGGATTGAGGATTGAAGATTGAGGATTGGGTATTGAGGATTGAAGGATGAGGATTGAGGATTGAGGATTGAGGATTGACGATTGAAGATTGAGTATTGAGGATTGAAGCCTGACGATTGAGGATTGAGGATTGAGGATTGAGGATTGAGGACGGAGGATTGAAGATTGAGTATTGAGGATTGAAGATCGAGTTTTGAGGTTTGAGGACTGAGGATTGTGGACTGAGTATTGAGGATTGAGTATTGAGGATTGAGGATTGAGGATTGAAGATTGAAGATTCGGTATTGCGGATTGAACATTGAGGATTGAGGATTGAGGATTGAGGATTGAGGATTGAGGACTGAAGATCGAATATTGATGATTGAAGATTGAGGATTGAGGAATGATTGTTGTGGATTGAGGACGAGGACTGAGGGTTGAGTATTGATGTTTAAGGTCTGAGGATTGAGGATTAAGTATTGAGAATTGAGGATTGAGGATTGAGGATAGAAGGTTGAGGATTGTGTATTGATGATTGAAGAATGAGCATTGAGAATTGAGGATTGAGGATTGAGGATTGAAGATTGAGGACTGGGTATTGAGGATTGAAGGATGAAGATTGAGGATTGAGGATTGAGGATTGAGGATTGAAGATTGAGGATTGAGTATTGAGGATCGAGGATTGAATATTGAGTATTGAGGATTGAAGATTGAGGATTGAGGATTGAGTGTTGAGTATTGAGGACGAGGACTGACGGTTGAGGATTGATGTTTGAGGATTGAGGATTGAGGATTGAGGACTGAGGATTGAGGATTGAGTATTGAGCATTGAGGATTGAAGATTGAGGACTGGGGATAGAGGATTGAAAGCTGAGGATAGAGGACTGAGGATTGGGGATTGAGGATCTAGTGATTGGAGATTGATTATTGAGAATTGAAGATTGAGGATTGAGGATTGAGAATTGAGTACGAGGACTGAGGGTTAAGGATTGCGGTTTGAGGATTGAGGATTGAGGATTGAAGATTGAGTATTGTGGATTGAAAATTGAGGATTGAGGATTGAGGATTGAGGATTGAGGATGAGGGCTGATGGTTGAGGGTTGAGGGTTGAGTATTGAATCCTGAGAATTCAGGATATTCTATTGAGTATTGAGAATTGAGAATTGATAGTTGAGTATTGAGGATTGAGGATTGAGTATTGAAGATTGAATATTGATGATTGAAGATTGAGGATCGGGGATTGAGGGTTGTGGATTGAGGACGAGGACTGAGGGTTGAGTGTTGATGTTTGAGGTCTGAGGATTGAGGATTGAGGATTGAGAATTGAGAATTTAGGACTGAGGATTGAAGTTTGAGGATTGGGTGTTGAGGATTGAAGAATGAGGGTTGAGGATTGAGGATTGAGGATTGAGGATTGAAGATTGAGTACTGAGGTTTGAGGATTGAGGATTGAGGATTGAGGATTGAGGATTGAGGATTGAAGTATGAGGTTTGGGGATTGAGGATTGATTATTGAAGATTGAGTATTGAGGATTGAAGATTGAGGATTGACGATTGAGTATTGAGGATTGGGGATGAGGGCTGGTGGTTGAGGGTTGAGGTTTGAGAACTGAGGAATGAGGGTTGAGCATTGAGAATTGAGGATTGAGGATTGAGGATTGAAGATTGAGGATTGAGGATTGAGTATTGAGGAATGATGGTTAAGTGTTGAGGCTTGAGTATTGAATCCTGAGAATTCAGGATATTCTGTTGAGTATTGAGAATTGAGGCTTGATGCTTGAGTATTGAGGATTGAGGATTGAGGATTGAGGATTGAGTATTGAGGATTGAGGATTGAGGAGTGAAGATTGAATATTGATGATTCAAGATTGAGGATCGAGTATTGAGGGCTGTGGATTGAGGACGAGGACTGAGGGTTGAGTATTGATGTTTGAGGTCTGAGGATTGAGGATTGAGGATTGAGAATTGAGGATTGAAGATTGAGGATTGAAGATTGAGGATTGGGTGGTGAGGATTGAAGAATGAGGATTGAAGATTGAGGATTGAGTATTGAGGATTGAAGATTGAGGATTGAGGATTGAGGATTGAGAATGTGGGCTAAGGTTTGAGCATTGAGGATTGAGGCTTGAGGATTGAAGATTGAGGATTGGGTGTTGAGGATTGAACATTGAGGATTGAGGATTGATGATTGAAGATTTAGTATTGGGTATTGAGGATTGTAGAATGAGGATAGAGGATTGAGGATTGAGGATTGAGGATTGAGGAATGAAAGTTGAAGATTGAGGATTGAAGGTTGAAGGTTGAGGATTGGGTATTGAGTATTGAGGATTGAGGGTTAAGTGTTGAGGTTTGAGTATTGAATCCTGAGAATTCAGGATATTCTGTTGAGTATTGAGAATTGAGTGTTGATGCTTGAGTATTGAGGATTGAGGATTGAGGATTCAGGATTGAGTATTGAGGATTGAGGATTGAGGAGTGAAGATTGAATATTGATGATTGAAGATTGAGGATCGAGGATTGAGGGCTGTGGATTGAGGACGAGGACTCAGGGTTGTGTATTGATGTTTGAGTTCTGAGGATTGAGGATTGAGGATTGAGAATTGAGGATTGAGGACGAGGACTCAGGGTTGTGTATTGATGTTTGAGGTCTGAGGATTGAGGATTGAGGATTGAGAATTGAGGATTGAAGTTTGAGGATTGAAAATTGAGGATTGGGTGTTGAGGATTGAAGAATGAGGATTGAAGATTGAGGATTGAGAATTGAGGATTGAGGATTGAGGATTGAGAACGTGGGCTAAGGTTTGAGCATTGAGGATTGAGGATTGAGGATTGAAGATTGAGGATTGGGTGTTGAGGATTGAACATTGAGGATTGAGGATTGAGGATTGAGGATTGAAGGTTGAGTATTGAGGATTGAAGGTTGAAGATTGAGGTCTGAGGATTGAGGATTGAGGATTGAAGATTGAGGATTGGGTGTTGAGGATCGAAGACTGAGGATTGAGGGCTGAGGATTGTGGACTGAGGATTGAAGATTGAGGATTGGGTATTGAGGATTGAAGAATGAGGATTGAGGGTTGAGGATTGAGCATCGAGGATTGCAGATTGAGTATTGAGGATTGAAGATTGAGGGTTGTGGATTGAGGATTGAGGATTGAGCATTGAGGATTGAGGATTGAGGGTTGAGGATTGAGGATTGAAGATTAAGTATTGAGGATTGAAGATTGAGGATTGAGGATTGAGTATTGAGGATTGAGGACTGATAGTTGAGTATTGAGGACTGATGGTTGAGGATTGAAGATTGAGTATTGAGGATTCAGAATTGAGGTTTGAGGACTGAGGATTGAGCATTGAAGATTGAGTATTGACGATTGAAGATTGAGGATTGAGGATTGATAATTGAGGATTGAGGGCGAGGTCTGAGGGCTGAGGATTGAGGTTTGAGGGCTGAGGACTGAGAATTGAGGATTGAGGATTGAGAATGAGGGCTGAGAGTTGAGGATTGAGGTTTGAGGACAGAGGACTGAGGATAGAGGATTGAGAATTGAGGATTGAGGATTGAGGATTGAAGATTTAGTATTGGGTATTGAGGATTGTAGAATGAGGATAGAGGATTGAGGATTGAGGATTGAGGATTGAGGAATGAAAGTTGAAGATTGAGGATTGAAGGTTGAAGATTGAGGATTGGGTATTGAGTATTGAGGATTGAGGGTTAAGTGTTGAGGTTTGAGTATTGAATCCTGAGAATTCAGGATATTCTGTTGAGTATTGAGAATTGAGTGTTGATGCTTGAGTATTGAGGATTGAGGATTGAGGATTCAGGATTGAGTATTGAGGATTGAGGATTGAGGAGTGAAGATTGAATATTGATGATTGAAGATTGAGGATCGAGGATTGAGGGCTGTGGATTGAGGACGAGGACTCAGGGTTGTGTATTGATGTTTGAGTTCTGAGGATTGAGGATTGAGGATTGAGAATTGAGGATTGAGGACGAGGACTCAGGGTTGTGTATTGATGTTTGAGGTCTGAGGATTGAGGATTGAGGATTGAGAATTGAGGATTGAAGTTTGAGGATTGAAGATTGAGGATTGGGTGTTGAGGATTGAAGAATGAGGATTGAAGATTGAGGATTGAGAATTGAGGATTGAGGATTGAGGATTGAGGATTGAGAACGTGGGCTAAGGTTTGAGCATTGAGGATTGAGGATTGAGGATTGAAGATTGAGGATTGGGTGTTGAGGATTGAACATTGAGGATTGAGGATTGAGGATTGAGGATTGGGGATTGAGTATCGACGATTGAGTATTGAGTATTGAGGATTGAGTATTGAGTATTGAGGATTGAGGGTTAAGTGTTGAGGTTTGAGTATTGAATCCTGAGAATTCAGGATATTCTGTTGAGTATTGAGAATTGAGGGTTGATGCTTGAGTATTGAGGATTGAGGATTGAGGATTGAGGATTGAGTATTGAGGATTCAGGATTGAGGATAGAATGTTGAATATTGATGAACGAAGGTTGAGGATTGAGGATTGAGGGCTGTGGATTGAGGACGAGGACTGAGGGTTGAGTATTGATGCCTGAGGTCTGAGGATTGAGGATTGAGGATTGTGAACTGAGGATTAGGGATTGAGGATTGAAGATTGAGGATTGGGTGTTGAGGATTGAAGAATGAGGATTGAAGATTGAATATTGATGATTGAAGATTGAGGACCGAGGATTGAGGGTTGTGGATTGAGGACGAGGACTGAGGGTTGTGTATTGATGTTTGAGGTCTGAGGATTGATGATTGAGGATTGAGGATTGAGAATTGAGGATTGAGGATTGAGGATTGAAGGTTGAGTATTGAGGATTGAAGATTGAGGATTGAGGTCTGAGGATTGAGGATTGAGGATTGAAGATTGAGGATTGGGTGTTGAGGATCGAAGACTGAGGATTGAGGGCTGAGGATTGTGGATTGAGGATTGAAGATTGAGGATTGGGTATTGAGGATTGAAGAATGAGGATTCAGGGTTGAGGATTGAGGATAGAGGATTGCAGATTGAGTATTGAGGATTGAAGGTTGAGGGTTGTGGATTGAGGATTGAGGATTGAGCATTGAGGATTGAGGACTGAGGATTGAGGATTGAAGATTAAGTATTGAGGATTGAAGATTGAGGATTGAGGATTGAGTACTGAGGATTGAGGACTGATAGTTGAGTATTGAGGACTGAAGGTTGAGGATTGAAGATTGAGTATTGAGGAATCAGAATTGAGGTTTGAGGACTGAGGATTGAGGATTGAAGATTGAGTATTGAGGATTGAAGATTGTGGATTGAGGATTGATAATTGAGGATTGAGGGTGAGGTCTGAGGGTTGAGGATTGAGGTTTGAGGGCTGAGGACTGAGAATTGAGGACTGAGGATTGAGAATGAGGGCTGAGTGTTGAGGATTGAGGTTTGAGGACTGAGGACTGAGGATTGAGGATTGAGAATTGAGGATTGAGGATTGAGGATTGAAGATTTAGGATTGGGTATTGAGGATTGTAGAATGAGGATAGAGGATTGAGGATTGAGGATTGAGGATTGAGGATTGAGGATTGAGGATTGAAGATTGAGTATTCTGGATTGAAAATTGAGGATTGAGGGTTGAGGATTGAAGAATGAGTATTGAGGATTGAGGATTGAGGATGGAGGATTGAAGATTGAGTATTGAGGATTGAGGATTGAGGAATGAGGATTGAGGAATGAGGATTGAGAATTGAGTGTTGAGTGTTGAGGTTTGAGTATTGAATCCTGAGAATTCAGGATATTCTATTGTGTATTGAGAATTGAGGATTGATGGTTGAGTTTTGAGGATTGAGGATTGAGGATTGAGGATTGAGGATTGAGGATTGAGGATTGAGTATTGAGGATTGAGGATTGAGGATTGAAGATTGAATATTGATGATTGAAGGTTGAGGATAGAGGATTGAGGGTTGCGGATTGAGGACGAGGACTGACGGTTGAGTATTGATGTTTGAGGTCTGAGGATTGAGGATTGAGGATTGAGAATTGAGGATTGAGGATTGAGGATTGAAGATTGAGGATTGAAGATTCAGGATTGGGGATTGAGTATCGACGATTGAGTATTGAGTATTGAGGATTGAGTATTGAGTATTGAGGATTGAGAATTGAGGATTGATTATTGAAGATTGAGTATTGAGGATTGAAGATTGAGGATTGAGGATTGATAATTGAGGATTGAGGATGAGGTCTGAGGTTTGAGGATTGAGGTTTGGGGGCTGAGGACTGAGAATTGAGGATTGAGGTTTGAGGATTGAAGATTGAGTATTGAGGATTGATGCCTGACGATGGAGGATTGAGGATTGAGTATTGTGGATTGAGGATGAAGGATTGAAGATTGAGTATTGAGGATTGAAGATTGAGGATTGAGGATTGAGGATTGAGGATTGAGTGTTGAAGATTGAGGATTGGGGACTGAGTGTTGAGGGTTGAATGATGAGGATTGATGTTTGTGGATAGAGATTTGAAGATTGCAGATTGAGTATTGAGTATTGAAAGCTGTGAATTGATTATATTCTCTTGAGGATTGAGAATTGACAGCTGATTATTGAGGACTGAGTTCTGAAGGTTGAATATTCAGGATTGAGTGTTCAGCTTTGTGTTTTGAGGACTGAGGATTGAGGATTGAGGATTGAGGTTTGAGGACTGAGGACTGAGGATTGAGGATTGAGAATTGAGGATTGAGGATTGAGGATTGAAGGCTGAGGATTGGGTATTGAGGATTGTAGAATGAGGATTGAGGATTGAGGACTGAGGACTGAGGATTGAGGATTGAAGATTGAGTATTGAGGATTGAAAATTGAGGATTGAGGGTTGAGGATTGAGGATTGAGGATTGAGTGTTGAGTATAGAGGATTGAAGTTTGAGGATTGAGGATTGAGGATTCAGGACTGAGGATTGAAGGTTGAGGATTGGGGACTGAGTGTTGAGGGTTGAGTGATGAGAATTGATGATTGTGGAAAGAAATTTGAAGATTGCAGATTCAGTATTGAGTATTGAAAGCTGTGAATTGATAATATTCTATTGAGGATTGAGGATTGACGTCTGATTGTTCAGGTCTGAGGTCTGAAGATTGAGGATTCAGGATTGAGGATTCAGGATTGAGGTTTGATGACTGAGGATTGAGGATTGAGGACTGAGGCATGAGAATTGAGGATTGAGGATTGAAGATTGAGGATTGAGGATCGAGGATGAGGGCTGAGGGTTGACGATTGAGGTTTGAGGACTGAGGACTGAGGATTGAGGATTGAGAATTTAGGATTGAGGATTGAAGGTTGAAGATTGAGGATTGGGTATTGAGTATTGAGGATTGAGGGTTAAGTGTTGAGGTTTGAGTATTGAATCCTGAGAATTCAGGATATTCTGTTGAGTATTGAGAATTGAGGGTTGATGCTTGAGTATTGAGGATTGAGGATTGAGGATTGAGGATTGAGTATTGAGGATTGAGGATTGAGGAGTGAAGATTGAATATTGATGATTGAAGATTGAGGATCGAGGATTGGGGGCTGTGGATTGAGGACGAGGACTGAGGGTTGTGTATTGATGTTTGAGGTCTGAGGATTGAGGATTGAGGATTGAGAATTGAGGATTGAAGATTGAGGATTGAAGATTGAGGATTGGGTGTTGAGGATTGAAGAATGAGGATTGAAGGTTGAGGATTGAGTATTGAGGATTGAAGATTGAGGATTGAGGATTGAGGATTGAGAATGTGGGCTAAGGTTTGAGCATTGAGGATTGAGGCTTGAGGATTGAAGATTGAGGATTGGGTGTTGAGGATTGAACATTGAGGATTGAGGATTGAGGATTGAGGATTCAGGATTGAGGATAGAAGGTTGAATATTGATGAATGAAGGTTGAGGATTGAGGATTGAGGTTTGTGGATTGAGGACGAGGACTGAGGGTTGAGTATTGATGCCTGAGGTCTGAGGATTGAGGATTGAGGATTGTGAACTGAGGATTGGGGATTGAGGATTGAAGATTGAGGATTGGGTATTGAGGATTGAAGAATGAGGATTGAATATTGAATATTGATGATTGAAGATTGAGGACCGAGGATTGAGGGTTGTGGGTTGAGGACGAGGACTGAGGGTTGAGTATTGATGTTTGAGGTCTGAGGATTGATGATTGAGTATTGAGGATTGAGAATTGAGGATTGAGGATTGAGGATTGAAGATTGAGTATTGGCTGTTGCGGATTGAAGAATGAGGATTGAGGATTGAGGATTGAGGATTGAGGATTGAAGGTTGAGTATTGAGGATTGAAGGTTGAAGATTGAGGTCTGAGGATTGAGGATTGAGGATTGAAGGTTGAGGATTGGGTGTTGAGGATCGAAGACTGAGGATTGAGGGCTGAGGATTGTGGACTGAGGATTGAAGATTGAGGATTGGGTATTGAGGATTGAAGAATGAGGATTGAGGGTTGAGGATTGAGGATCGAGGATTGCAGATTGAGTATTGAGGATTGAAGATTGAGGGTTGTGGATTGAGGATTGAGGATTGAGCATTGAGGATTGAGGATTGAGGGTTGAGGATTGAGGATTGAAGATTAAGTATTGAGGATTGAAGATTGAGGATTGAGGATTGAGTATTGAGGATTGAGGACTGATAGTTGAGTATTGAGGACTGATGGTTGAGGATTGAAGGTTGAGTATTGAGGATTCAGAATTGAGGTTTGAGGACTGAGGATTGAGCATTGAAGATTGAGTATTGAGGATTGAAGATTGAGGATTGAGGATTGATAATTGAGGATTGAGGGCGAGGTCTGAGGGTTGAGGATTGAGGTTTGAGGGCTGAGGACTGAGAATTGAGGATTGAGGATTGAGAATGAGGGCTGAGAGTTGAGGATTGAGGTTTGAGGACAGAGGACTGAGGATAGAGGATTGAGAATTGAGGATTGAGGATTGAGGATTGAAGATTTAGTATTGGGTATTGAGGATTGTAGAATGAGGATAGAGGATTGAGGATTGAGGATTGAGGATTGAGGAATGAAAGTTGAAGATTGAGGATTGAAGGTTGATGATTGAGGATTGAGGACTGATGACTGAGGATTGAGGATTGAGTATTGAGGATTGAGGATTGATGACTGAAGGCTGAGTATTGAGGATTGAATATTGAGGATTGAGGATTCAGGATTGAGGATTGAGAATGAGGGCTGAGGGTTGAGGATTGAGGTTTGAGGACTGAGGACTGAGGATTGAGGATTGAGAATTGAGGATGGAGGATTGAGGATTGAGGATTGAGGATTGGGTATTGAGGATTGAAGAATGAGGATTGACGATTGAGGATTGGGAATTGAGGATTGAAGATTTAGTATTGAAGATTGAAGATTGATGATTTAGGATTGAGGATTGTGGATTGAGGGTTGAGGGTTGAGGATTGAAGGTTGAGTATTGAGGATTGAACAGTGAGTATTGATGATTGAGGATTGAGGACTGAGGATTGAGGATTGAGGATTGGGGATTGAGGATTGGCGATTGAGGATTGAGAACTGAGGATTGAGAATTGAGGATTGAGGATTGAGGATTGAAGATTGAGGACAGAGTGTTGAGGGTTGAGTGATGAGAATTGATGTCTGTGGATGGAGACTTGAAGATTGAAGATTGAGGATTGAGTATTGAAAGCAGAGAATTCAGGATATTCTATTGAGTATTGAGAATTGAGGATTGATGATTGAGTATTGAGGATTGATGTTTGATGGTTGTGTATTGAATATTGAGGATTGAGGATTGAGGATTGAGGTTTGAGGAACGAGGATTGAGGATTGAGAATTGAGGACTGAGGATTGACGATTGAGTATTGAAGATTGAGGATTGATGACTGAGGATTGAGGATTGAGGATTGATGATTGAGGATTGAGGATTGAAGATTGAGTATGGAGGATTGAAGATTGAGGATTGAGGATTGAGGATTGAAGATTGAGGACTGAGTGTTGAGGGTTGAGTGATGAGAATTGATGTCTGTGGATTGAGATTTGGAGATTGAAGATTGGGGATTCAGTATTGAAAACTGTGAATTGAGGATATTCTATTGAGGATTGAGGATTGACATTTGATTGTAGCGGACTGAGGGATGAAGATTGAGCATTCAGGATTGAGGATACGGAATTGAGGTTTGAGGACTGAGGATTGAGGGTTGAGGATTGAGGATTGAGGATTGAGGATTGAGGATTGACGCTTGGGGATAGAGGATTGAGGATGGAGGATTGAAGAGAGAGGACCGAGTGTTGAGGTTTGAGTGTTGAGAATTGATGTTTGAGGATCGAGATTTGATTATTGAATATTGCGGATTGAGTATTGAATCCTCAGAATTCAGGATATTCTATTGAGTATTGAGAATTGAGGATTGATGGTTGAGTATTTAGAATTGATGGTTGATGGTTGTGTGTTGAATATTGAGGATTGAGTATTGAGGATTGAAGATTGAGTATTGAGGATTGAAGGTTGATGATTGAGTATTGTGGATTGATGATTCAGGATTGAGGATTGAGGATTGAGTATTGAGGATTGATGATTGAAGACTGAGTATTGAGGATTGAACATTGAGGATTGAGGATTCAGGATTGAGGATTGAGGATGAGGGCTGAGGGTTGAGGATTGAGGATTGAGGATTGAAGATTGAGTATTGAGGATTGAGGATTGAGGATTGTAGATTGAGTATTGAGGATTGAAGATTGAGGATTGAGGATTCAGAATTGAGGATTGAGTATGAGGGCTGAGGGTTGTGGATTGAGGATTGAGGATTGAAGATCGTTTATTGAGGATTGAGGATTGAGGATTGAGGATTGAAGATCGAGTATTGAGGATTAAGGATTGAGGAATGAGGATTGAGTATTGAAGGTTGAGGATTGATGATTGTGGATTGAGGACTGAGGATTGAGGATTGGGAATTGAGGATTGAGGATTCAGTATTGAAGATTGAGGATTGATGACTGAGGATTGAGGATTGAGGATTGATGATTGAGGATTGAGGGTTGAAGATTGAGTATGGAGGGTTGAAGGTTGAGTATTGAGGATTGAGGATTGAGGACTGAGGATTGAGTATTGAAGATTGAGGATTGATGATTGAGGATTGCGGACTGAGGATTGCGGATTGAGGATTGAGGATTGAAGACTGAGTATTGATGATTGATTGTTGAGGATTGAAGATTGAGGATTGAGGACTGATAATTGAGAATTGAGGAGTGATGATTGAAGATTGAGTATTGAGGATTGAAGATTGAAGATCGGGGATTGAGTACTGAAAACTGTGAATTGAGGATACTCTAATGAGGACTGAGGATTGACAATTGATTGTTGAGGACTGAGGGCTGAAGATTGACGATTCAGGATTGAGGATTCGGGATTGAGGTTTGAGGACGAGGACTGACGGTTGAGGATTCAGGTTTGAGGATTGAGGATTGAGGACTGATGACTGAAGATTGAGGATTGAGGATTGTGGATTGAGTATTGAAGATTGAGGATTGATGATTGTGGATTGAGGACTGAGTATTGAGGATTGAGGATTGAGAATTGAGGATTGAGTATTGAAGATTGAGGATTGATGACTGAGGATTGAGGATTGAGGATTGATGATTGAGGATTGAGGATTGAAGATAGAGTATGGAGGATTGAAGGTTGAGTATTGAGGATTGAGGATTGAGGTTTGAGGACTGAGGACTGAGGATTGAGGATTGAGAATTGAGGATTGAGGATTGAGGATTTAGGATTGGGTATTGAGGATTGAAGAATGAGGATTGACGATAGACGATTGAGGATTGGGGATTGAGGATTGAGTATTGACGATTCAGGATTGATGATTGAGGATTGACGGTTGAGGATTGAGGATTGAGGATTGAGGATTGAGTATTGAAGATTGTGGACTGATGATTGACGATTGAGGACTGAGGATTGAGGATTGATTATTGAGCTTTGGGGATTGAAGATTGTGGACTGGGGATAGAGGATTGAATGTTGAGGATTGAGGATAGAGTATTGGGGATTGAGGATCTATGATAGGAGATTGATTATTGAGGATTGAAGATTGAGGATTGAGGATTGAGGATTGAGAATTGAGAATTGAGGATGAGAACTGAGGTTCGAGGATTGAGGTTTGAGGAATGAGGATTGAGGATTGAGGATTGAGGATTGAGGATTGAGGATTGAGGAGTGAGGATTGAGTATTGAAGATTGAGGATTGATGACTGAGGATTGAGGATTGAGGATTGACGATTGAGGATTGGGAATTGAGGATTGAAGATTGCGTATTGAGGATTGAATGTTGATGACTGAGGATTGAGGATTGTGGTTTGAGTATTGAGGGTTGAGGATTGAAGTTTGAGTATTGAGGATTGATCATTGAGTATTGATGATTGAGGACTGAGGACTGAGGATTGAAGATTGAGGATTGGGGATTGAGGATTGGCGATTGAGGATTGAGGACTGAGGATTGAGAATTGAGGATTGAGGATTGAAGATTGAGTATTGAGAATTGAAGATTGAGGATTGAGGATTGAGGACTGAAGATTGAGGACTGAGTGTTGAGTTCTGAGTGATGCGAATTGATGTTTGTAGACTGAGATTTGAAGATTGAAGATTGGGGATTGAGTACTGACAACTGTGAATTGAGGATATTCTAATGAGGACTGAGGATTGGCAATTGATTGTTGAGGACTGAGGGCTGAAGATTGACGATACAGCATTTAGGATTCGGGATTGAGGTTTGAGGACGAGGACTGACGGTTGAGGATTCAGGTTTGGGGAGTGAGGATTGACGACTGATGACTGAGGATTTAGGATTGAGGATTGAGCATTGAGGATTGAAGTTTGTGGACTGGGGATTGAGGATTGAAGATTGAGGATTAAGGATTGAGGTTTGGGTATTGAGGATTGAAGATTGAGGATTGGGTATTGAGGATTGAAGAATGAGGATTGAGGATTGAGGATTGAGGATTGAGGATTGGAGATTGAGTATTGAGGATTGAAGACTGACGATTGAGTATTGAGGATTGATGGTTGAGGGTTGTGTATTGAATATTGAGGATTGAGGATTGAGCATTGAAGATTGAGTATTGATGATTGAAGGTTGAGGATTGAGGATTGAGGGTTGAGGGTTGAGGATGGAGGATTGAGGATTGAGGATTGAGTATTGAAGATTGAGTATTGAGGATTGAGTATTGAGGATTGAGGATTGAAGATTGAGGATTAAGGGTTGAGGATTGGGGATTGAGGATCAAGGATTGGAGATTGACTATTGAGGATTGAGGATTGAGGATTGAGGATTGAGGATTGAGGATTGAGGATTGAGGATTGAGTATTGAGGATTGAGTATTGAGGATTGAGGATTGAAGATTGAGGATTAAGGATTGAGGATTGGGGATTGAGGATCAAGGATTGGAGATTGACTATTGAGGATTGAGGATTGAGGATTGTGGATTGAGTATTGAAGATTGAGGATTGATGATTGTGGATTGAGGACTGAGGATTGAGGATTGAGGATTGAGGATTGAAGACTGAGTATTGATGATTGAAGATTGAGGATTGAGAATTCAGGATTGAGGATTGAGGATGAGGGCTGATGGTTGAGGGTTGAGGTTTGAGGACTGAGGACAGAGGATTGAGGATTGAGAATTGAGGATGGCGGATTGAGGATTGAGGATTGAGGATTGGGTATTGTGGATTGAAGTATGAGAATTGACTATTGTGGATTGAGTATTGAGCTTTGAAGATTGAGTATTGAGGATTGAAGGTTGATGATTGAGGATTGACGACTGATTTCTGAGGACTGAGGATTGAGTATTGAGGATTGAGGATTGATGATTGAAGACTGAGTATTGAGGATTGAAGATTGAGGATTGAGGATTCAGGATTGAGGATTGAGAATGAGGGCCGAGGGTTGAGGATTGAGGTTTGAGGACTGAGGACTGAGGATTGAGGATTGACGATTGAGAATTGAGGATGGAGGATTGACGATTGAGGATTGGGAATTGAGGATTGAAGATTGCGTATTGAGGATTGAATGTTGATGACTGAGGATTGAGGATTGTGGTTTGAGTATTGAGGGTTGAGGATTGAAGTTTGAGTATTGAGGATTGATCATTCAGTATTGATGATTGAGGACTGAGGACTGAGGATTGAAGATTGAGGATTGGGGATTGAGGATTGGCGATTGAGGATTGAGGACTGAGGGTTGAGAATTGAGGATTGAGGATTGAAGATTGAGTATTGAGAATTGAAGATTGAGGATTGAGGATTGAGGACTGAAGATTGAGGACTGAGTGTTGAGTTCTGAGTGATGCGAATTGATGTTTGTAGACTGAGATTTGAAGATTGAAGATTGGGGATTGAGTACTGACAACTGTGAATTGAGGATATTCTAATGAGGACTGAGGATTGGCAATTGATTGCTGAGGACTGAGGGCTGAAGATTGACGATACAGCATTTAGGATTCGGGATTGAGGTTTGAGGACGAGGAATGACGGTTGAGGATTCAGGTTTGGGGAGTGAGGATTGACGACTGATGACTGAGGATTTAGGATTGAGGATTGAGCATTGAGGATTGAAGTTTGTGGACTGGGGATTGAGGATTGAAGATTGAGGATTAAGGATTGAGGTTTGGGTATTGAGGATTGAAGATTGAGGATTGGGTATTGAGGATTGAAGAATGAGGATTGAGGATTGAGGATTGAGGATTGAGGATTGGAGATTGAGTATTGAGGATTGAAGACTGACGATTGAGTATTGAGGATTGATGGTTGAGGGTTGTGTATTGAATATTGAGGATTGAGGATTGAGCATTGAAGATTGAGTATTGATGATTGAAGGTTGAGGATTGAGGATTGAGGGTTGAGGGTTGAGGATGGAGGATTGAGGATTGAGGATTGAGTATTGAAGATTGAGTATTGAGGATTGAGTATTGAGGATTGAGGATTGAAGATTGAGGATTAAGGGTTGAGGATTGGGGATTGAGGATCAAGGATTGGAGATTGACTATTGAGGATTGAGGATTGAGGATTGAGGATTGAGGATTGAGGATTGAGGATTGAGGATTGAGTATTGAGGATTGAGTATTGAGGATTGAGGATTGAAGATTGAGGATTAAGGATTGAGGATTGGGGATTGAGGATCAAGGATTGGAGATTGACTATTGAGGATTGAGGATTGAGGATTGTGGATTGAGTATTGAAGATTGAGGATTGATGATTGTGGATTGAGGACTGAGGATTGAGGATTGAGGATTGAGGATTGAAGACTGAGTATTGATGATTGAAGATTGAGGATTGAGAATTCAGGATTGAGGATTGAGGATGAGGGCTGATGGTTGAGGGTTGAGGTTTGAGGACTGAGGACAGAGGATTGAGGATTGAGAATTGAGGATGGCGGATTGAGGATTGAGGATTGAGGATTGGGTATTGTGGATTGAAGTATGAGAATTGACTATTGTGGATTGAGTATTGAGCATTGAAGATTGAGTATTGAGGATTGAAGGTTGATGATTGAGGATTGACGACTGATTTCTGAGGATTGAGGATTGAGTATTGAGGATTGAGGATTGATGATTGAAGACTGAGTATTGAGGATTGAAGATTGAGGATTGAGGATTCAGGATTGAGGATTGAGAATGAGGGCCGAGGGTTGAGGATTGAGGTTTGAGGACTGAGGACTGAGGATTGAGGATTGACGATTGAGAATTGAGGATGGAGGATTGACGATTGAGGATTGGGAATTGAGGATTGAAGATTGCGTATTGAGGATTGAATGTTGATGACTGAGGATTGAGGATTGTGGTTTGAGTATTGAGGGTTGAGGATTGAAGTTTGAGTATTGAGGATTGATCATTGAGTATTGATGATTGAGGACTGAGGACTGAGGATTGAAGATTGAGGATTGGGGATTGAGGATTGGCGATTGAGGATTGAGGACTGAGGATTGAGAATTGAGGATTGAGGATTGAAGATTGAGTATTGAGAATTGAAGATTGAGGATTGAGGATTGAGGACTGAAGATTGAGGACTGAGTGTTGAGTTCTGAGTGATGCGAATTGATGTTTGTAGACTGAGATTTGAAGATTGAAGATTTGGGATTGAGTACTGACAACTGTGAATTGAGGATATTCTAATGAGGACTGAGGATTGGCAATTGATTGTTGAGGACTGAGGGCTGAAGATTGACGATACAGCATTTAGGATTCGGGATTGAGGTTTGAGGACGAGGACTGACGGTTGAGGATTCAGGTTTGGGGAGTGAGGATTGACGACTGATGACTGAGGATTTAGGATTGAGGATTGAGCATTGAGGATTGAAGATTGTGGACTGGGGATTGAGGATTGAAGATTGAGGATTAAGGATTGAGGTTTGGGTATTGAGGATTGAAGATTGAGGATTGGGTATTGAGGATTGAAGAATGAGGATTGAGGATTGAGGATTGAGGATTGAGGATTGGAGATTGAGTATTGAGGATTGAAGACTGACGATTGAGTATTGAGGATTGATGGTTGAGGGTTGTGTATTGAATATTGAGGATTGAGGATTGAGCATTGAAGATTGAGTATTGATGATTGAAGGTTGAGGATTGAGGATTGAGGGTTGAGGGTTGAGGATGGAGGATTGAGGATTGAGGATTGAGTATTGAAGATTGAGTATTGAGGATTGAGTATTGAGGATTGAGGATTGAAGATTGAGGATTAAGGGTTGAGGATTGGGGATTGAGGATCAAGGATTGGAGATTGACTATTGAGGATTGAGGATTGAGGATTGAGGATTGAGGATTGAGGATTGAGGATTGAGGATTGAGTATTGAGGATTGAGTATTGAGGATTGAGGATTGAAGATTGAGGATTAAGGATTGAGGATTGGGGATTGAGGATCAAGGATTGGAGATTGACTATTGAGGATTGAGGATTGAGGATTGTGGATTGAGTATTGAAGATTGAGGATTGATGATTGTGGATTGAGGACTGAGGATTGAGGATTGAGGATTGAGGATTGAAGACTGAGTATTGATGATTGAAGATTGAGGATTGAGGATTCAGGATTGAGGATTGAGGAAGAGGGCTGAGGGTTGAGGATTGAGGATTGAAGATTGAAGATTGAGTATTGAGGATTGAAGATTGAGGATTGAGGATTGAGGACTGAAGTTTGAGGACTGAGTGTTGAGTGTTGAGTGATGCGAATTGATGTTTGTAGACTGAGATTTGAAGATTGAAGATTGGGGATTGAGTACTGAAAACTGTGAATTGAGGATATTCTAATGAGGACTGAGGATTGAGAATTGAGGATTGAGGATTGAGGGTTGAAGATTGAGGATTGGGTATTGAGGACTGAAGAATGAGGATTGAGGATTGAGGATTGAGGACTGACGTTTGCAGATTGAGTATTGGGTATTGAAGACTGACGATTGAGGATTGAGGATTGAGGATTGAGGATTGAGGATTGAGGATTGAGTATTGAGGATTGAGTATTGAGGATTGAGGATTGAAGATTGAGGATTAAGGATTGAGGATTGGGGATTGAGGATCAAGGATTGGAGATTGACTATTGAGGATTGAGGATTGAGTATTGTGGATTGAGTATTGAAGATAGAGGATTGATGATTGTGGATTGAGGACTGAGGATTGAGGATTGAGGATTGAGGATTGAAGACTGAGTATTGATGATTGAAGATTGAGGATTGAGGATTCATGATTGATGATTGAGGAAGAGGGCTGAGGGTTGAGGATTGAGGATTGAAGGTTGAAGGTTGAGTATTGAGGATTGAAGATTGAAGATTGAGGATTGAGGACTGAAGATTGAGGACTGAGTGTTGAGTGTTGAGTGATGCGAATTGATGTTTGTAGACTGAGATTTGAAGATTGAAGATTGGTGATTGAGTACTGAAAACTGTGAATTGAGGACATTCTAATGAGGACTGAGGATTGACAATTGATTGTTGAGGACTGAGGGCTGAAGATTGACGATTCAGGACTGACGATTCGGGATTGAGGTGTGAGGACGAGGACTGACGGTTGAGGATTGAGGTTTGAGGATTGAGAATTGAGGACTGATGACTGAGGATTGAAGACTGACGATTGAGGATTGAGGATTGAGGATTGAGGATTGAGGATTGAGGATTGAGTATTGAGGATTGAGTATTGAGGATTGAGGATTGAAGATTGAGGATTAAGGATTGAGGATTGGGGATTGAGGATCAAGGATTGGAGATTGACTATTGAGGATTGAGGATTGAGGATTGAGGATTGAGTATTGAAGATTGAGGATTGATGATTGTGGATTGAGGACTGAGGATTGAGGATTGAGGATTGAGGATTGAGGATTGAGGATTGATGGTTGAGTATTGAGGATTGAGGATTGAGTATTGAGGATTGAAGATTGAGGTTTGAGGATTGAGAATTGAGAATTGAGGATGAGGACTGAGGGTTGAGGATTGAGGTTTGACGAACGAGGATTGAGGATTGAGAATTGAGGACTGAGGATTGACGATTGAGTATTGAAGATTGAGGATTGATGTCTGAGGATTGAGGATTGAGGATTGAGGATTGAGGATTGAGGATTGAGGATTGAGGATTGAAGATTGAGGATTGATGTCTGAGGATTGAGGATTGATGATTGTGGATTGAGGACTGAGGATTGAGGATTGAGGATTGAGGATTGAAGACTGAGTATTGAGGATTGAAGGTTGAGGATTGAGGATTGAGGATTCAGGATTGAGGATTGAGGATGAGGGCTGAGGGTTGAGGATTGAGGATTCAGGATTGAGGATTGAGGATTGAAGATCGAGTATTGAGGATTGAGGATTGAGGATTGAGGATTGAAGATTGAGTATTGAGGATTGAAGGTTGATGATTGAGGATTGAGGACTGATGACTGAGGATTGAGGATTGAGTATTGAGGATTGAGGATTGATGACTGAAGGCTGAGTATTGAGGATTGAATATTGAGGATTGAGGATTCAGGATTGAGGATTGAGAATGAGGGCTGAGGGTTGAGGATTGAGGTTTGAGGACTGAGGACTGAGGATTGAGGATTGAGAATTGAGGATGGAGGATTGAGGATTGAGGATTGAGGATTGGGTATTGAGGATTGAAGAATGAGGATTGACGATTGAGGATTGGGAATTGAGGATTGAAGATTTAGTATTGAAGATTGAAGATTGATGATTTAGGATTGAGGATTGTGGATTGAGGGTTGAGGGTTGAGGATTGAAGGTTGAGTATTGAGGATTGAACAGTGAGTATTGATGATTGAGGATTGAGGACTGAGGATTGAGGATTGAGGATTGGGGATTGAGGATTGGCGATTGAGGATTGAGAACTGAGGATTGAGAATTGAGGATTGAGGATTGAGGATTGAAGATTGAGGACAGAGTGTTGAGGGTTGAGTGATGAGAATTGATGTCTGTGGATGGAGACTTGAAGATTGAAGATTGAGGATTGAGTATTGAAAGCAGAGAATTCAGGATATTCTATTGAGTATTGAGAATTGAGGATTGATGATTGAGTATTGAGGATTGATGTTTGATGGTTGTGTATTGAATATTGAGGATTGAGGATTGAGGATTGAGGATTGAGGATTGAGCATTGAAGATTGTGTATTGATGATTGAAGATTGAGGATTGAGGATTGAGGGTTGAGGATTGAGGATTAATGATTGAGGATTGAGGATTGACGACTGAGGATTGAGGATTGAGGATTGAAGATTGAGGATTGGGATTGAGGGTTGAGGATTGTGGATTGAGAATCGAAGATTGAGTATTGAGGATTGAAGATTGAGGTTTGAGGATTGAGGATTGAGGATGGAGGATGAGGGCTGAGGGTTGAGGGTTGAGGTTTGAGTATTGAATACTGAGAATTCAGGATATTCTATTGAGTATTGAGAATTGAGGATTGATAGTTGAGTATTGAGGATTGAGGATTGATTATTGAGGATTGAAGATTGAGGTTTGAGGATTGAGAATTGAGAATTGAGGATGAGGACTGAGGGTTGAGGATTGAGGTTTGAGGAACGAGGATTGAGGATTGAGAATTGAGGACTGAGGATTGACGATTGAGTATTGAAGATTGAGGATTGATGACTGAGGATTGAGGATTGAGGATTGATGATTGAGGATTGAGGATTGAAGATTGAGTATGGAGGATTGAAGATTGAGGATTGAGGATTGAGGATTGAAGATTGAGGACTGAGTGTTGAGGGTTGAGTGATGAGAATTGATGTCTGTGGATTGAGATTTGGAGATTGAAGATTGGGGATTCAGTATTGAAAACTGTGAATTGAGGATATTCTATTGAGGATTGAGGATTGACATTTGATTGTAGCGGACTGAGGGATGAAGATTGAGCATTCAGGATTGAGGATACGGAATTGAGGTTTGAGGACTGAGGATTGAGGGTTGAGGATTGAGGATTGAGGATTGAGGATTGAGGATTGACGCTTGGGGATAGAGGATTGAGGATGGAGGATTGAAGAGAGAGGACCGAGTGTTGAGGTTTGAGTGTTGAGAATTGATGTTTGAGGATCGAGATTTGATTATTGAATATTGCGGATTGAGTATTGAATCCTGAGAATTCAGGATATTCTATTGAGTATTGAGAATTGAGGATTGATGGTTGAGTATTTAGAATTGATGGTTGATGGTTGTGTGTTGAATATTGAGGATTGAGTATTGAGGATTGAAGATTGAGTATTGAGGATTGAAGGTTGATGATTGAGTATTGTGGATTGATGATTCAGGATTGAGGATTGAGGATTGAGTATTGAGGATTGATGATTGAAGACTGAGTATTGAGGATTGAACATTGAGGATTGAGGATTCAGGATTGAGGATTGAGGATGAGGGCTGAGGGTTGAGGATTGAGGATTGAGGATTGAGGATTGAAGATTGAGTATTGAGGATTGAGGATTGAGGATTGTAGATTGAGTATTGAGGATTGAAGATTGAGGATTGAGGATTCAGAATTGAGGATTGAGGATGAGGGCTGAGGGTTGAGGATTGAGGATTGAGGATTGAAGATCGAGTATTGAGGATTGAGGATTGAGGTTTGAGGATTGAAGATCGAGTATTGAGGATTGAGGATTGAGGATTGAGGATTGAAGATTGAGTATTGAGAATTGAAGATTGAGGATTGAGGATTGAGGACTGAAGATTGAGGACTGAGTGTTGAGTTCTGAGTGATGCGAATTGATGTTTGTAGACTGAGATTTGAAGATTGAAGATTGGGGATTGAGTACTGACAACTGTGAATTGAGGATATTCTAATGAGGACTGAGGATTGGCAATTGATTGTTGAGGACTGAGGGCTGAAGATTGACGATACAGCATTTAGGATTCGGGATTGAGGTTTGAGGACGAGGACTGACGGTTGAGGATTCAGGTTTGGGGAGTGAGGATTGAAGAATGAGGATTGAGGATTGAGGATTGAGTATTGAGGATTGAGTATTGAGGATTGAGGATTGAGCATTGAGGATTGAAGTTTGTGGACTGGGGATTGAGGATTGAAGATTGAGGATTAAGGATTGAGGTTTGGGTATTGAGGATTGAAGATTGAGGATTGGGTATTGAGGATTGAAGAATGAGGATTGAGGATTGAGGATTGAGGATTGAGGATTGGAGATTGAGTATTGAGGATTGAAGACTGACGATTGAGTATTGAGGATTGATGGTTGAGGGTTGTGTATTGAATATTGAGGATTGAGGATTGAGCATTGAAGATTGAGTATTGATGATTGAAGGTTGAGGATTGAGGATTGAGGGTTGAGGGTTGAGGATGGAGGATTGAGGATTGAGGATTGAGTATTGAAGATTGAGTATTGAGGATTGAGTATTGAGGATTGAGGATTGAAGATTGAGGATTAAGGGTTGAGGATTGGGGATTGAGGATCAAGGATTGGAGATTGACTATTGAGGATTGAGGATTGAGGATTGAGGATTGAGGATTGAGGATTGAGGATTGAGGATTGAGTATTGAGGATTGAGTATTGAGGATTGAGGATTGAAGATTGAGGATTAAGGATTGAGGATTGGGGATTGAGGATCAAGGATTGGAGATTGACTATTGAGGATTGAGGATTGAGGATTGTGGATTGAGTATTGAAGATTGAGGATTGATGATTGTGGATTGAGGACTGAGGATTGAGGATTGAGGATTGAGGATTGAAGACTGAGTATTGATGATTGAAGATTGAGGATTGAGAATTCAGTATTGAGGATTGAGGATGAGGGCTGATGGTTGAGGGTTGAGGTTTGAGGACTGAGGACAGAGGATTGAGGATTGAGAATTGAGGATGGCGGATTGAGGATTGAGGATTGAGGATTGGGTATTGTGGATTGAAGTATGAGAATTGACTATTGTGGATTGAGTATTGAGCATTGAAGATTGAGTATTGAGGATTGAAGGTTGATGATTGAGGATTGACGACTGATTTCTGAGGACTGAGGATTGAGTATTGAGGATTGAGGATTGACGATTGAAGACTGAGTATTGAGGATTGAAGATTGAGGATTGAGGATTCAGGATTGAGGATTGAGAATGAGGGCCGAGGGTTGAGGATTGAGGTTTGAGGACTGAGGACTGAGGATTGAGGATTGACGATTGAGAATTGAGGATGGAGGATTGACGATTGAGGATTGGGAATTGAGGATTGAAGATTGCGTATTGAGGATTGAATGTTGATGACTGAGGATTGAGGATTGTGGTTTGAGTATTGAGGGTTGAGGATTGAAGTTTGAGTATTGAGGATTGATCATTGAGTATTGACGATTGAGGACTGAGGACTGAGGATTGAAGATTGAGGATTGGGGATTGAGGATTGGCGATTGAGGATTGAGGACTGAGGATTGAGAATTGAGGATTGAGGATTGAAGATTGAGTATTGAGAATTGAAGATTGAGGATTGAGGATTGAGGACTGAAGATTGAGGACTGAGTGTTGAGTTCTGAGTGATGCGAATTGATGTTTGTAGACTGAGATTTGAAGATTGAAGATTGGGGATTGAGTACTGACAACTGTGAATTGAGGATATTCTAATGAGGACTGAGGATTGGCAATTGATTGCTGAGGACTGAGGGCTGAAGATTGACGATACAGCATTGAGGATTCGGGATTGAGGTTTGAGGACGAGGACTGACGGTTGAGGATTCAGGTTTGGGGAGTGAGGATTGACGACTGATGACTGAGGATTTAGGATTGAGGATTGAGCATTGAGGATTGAAGTTTGTGGACTGGGGATTGAGGATTGAAGATTGAGGATTAAGGATTGAGGTTTGGGTATTGAGGATTGAAGATTGAGGATTGGGTATTGAGGATTGAAGAATGAGGATTGAGGATTGAGGATTGAGGATTGAGGATTGGAGATTGAGTATTGAGGATTGAAGACTGACGATTGAGTATTGAGGATTGATGGTTGAGGGTTGTGTATTGAATATTGAGGATTGAGGATTGAGCATTGAAGATTGAGTATTGATGATTGAAGGTTGAGGATTGAGGATTGAGGGTTGAGGGTTGAGGATGGAGGATTGAGGATTGAGGATTGAGTATTGAAGATTGAGTATTGAGGATTGAGTATTGAGGATTGAGGATTGAAGATTGAGGATTAAGGGTTGAGGATTGGGGATTGAGGATCAAGGATTGGAGATTGACTATTGAGCATTGAGGATTGAGGATTGAGGATTGAGGATTGAGGATTGAGGATTGAGGATTGAGTATTGAGGATTGAGTATTGAGGATTGAGGATTGAAGATTGAGGATTAAGGATTGAGGATTGGGGATTGAGGATCAAGGATTGGAGATTGACTATTGAGGATTGAGGATTGAGGATTGTGGATTGAGTATTGAAGATTGAGGATTGATGATTGTGGATTGAGGACTGAGGATTGAGGATTGAGGATTGAGGATTGAAGACTGAGTATTGATGATTGAAGATTGAGGATTGAGAATTCAGGATTGAGGATTGAGGATGAGGGCTGATGGTTGAGGGTTGAGGTTTGAGGACTGAGGACAGAGGATTGAGGATTGAGAATTGAGGATGGCGGATTGAGGATTGAGGATTGAGGATTGGGTATTGTGGATTGAAGTATGAGAATTGACTATTGTGGATTGAGTATTGAGCATTGAAGATTGAGTATTGAGGATTGAAGGTTGATGATTGAGGATTGACGACTGATTTCTGAGGATTGAGGATTGAGTATTGAGGATTGAGGATTGATGATTGAAGACTGAGTATTGAGGATTGAAGATTGAGGATTGAGGATTCAGGATTGAGGATTGAGAATGAGGGCCGAGGGTTGAGGATTGAGGTTTGAGGACTGAGGACTGAGGATTGAGGATTGACGATTGAGAATTGAGGATGGAGGATTGACTATTGAGGATTGAGGATTGAGGATTGAGGATTGAGGATTGAGGATTGAGGATTGAGGATTGAGTATTGAGGATTGAGTATTGAGGATTGAGGATTGAAGATTGAGGATTAAGGATTGAGGATTGGTGATTGAGGATCAAGGATTGGAGATTGACTATTGAGGATTGAGGATTGAGGATTGTGGATTGAGTATTGAAGATTGAGGATTGATGATTGTGGATTGAGGACTGAGGATTGAGGATTGAGGATTGAGGATTGAAGACTGAGTATTGATGATTGAAGATTGAGGATTGAGGATTCAGGATTGAGGATTGAGGAAGAGGGCTGAGGGTTGAGGATTGAGGATTGAAGATTGAAGATTGAGTATTGAGGATTGAAGATTGAGGATTGAGGATTGAGGACTGAAGTTTGAGGACTGAGTGTTGAGTGTTGAGTGATGCGAATTGATGTTTGTAGACTGAGATTTGAAGATTGAAGATTGGGGATTGAGTACTGAAAACTGTGAATTGAGGATGTTCTAATGAGGACTGAGGATTGAGAATTGAGGATTGAGGATTGAGGGTTGAAGATTGAGGATTGGGTATTGAGGACTGAAGAATGAGGATTGAGGATTGAGGATTGAGGACTGACGTTTGCAGATTGAGTATTGAGTATTGAAGACTGACGATTGAGGATTGAGGATTGAGGATTGAGGATTGAGGATTGAGGATTGAGTATTGAGGATTGAGTATTGAGGATTGAGGATTGAAGATTGAGGATTAAGGATTGAGGATTGGGGATTGAGGATCAAGGATTGGAGATTGACTATTGAGGATTGAGGATTGAGTATTGTGGATTGAGTATTGAAGATAGAGGATTGATGATTGTGGATTGAGGACTGAGGATTGAGGATTGAGGATTGAGGATTGAAGACTGAGTATTGATGATTGAAGATTGAGGATTGAGGATTCATGATTGATGATTGAGGAAGAGGGCTGAGGGTTGAGGATTGAGGATTGAAGGTTGAAGGTTGAGTATTGAGGATTGAAGATTGAAGATTGAGGATTGAGGACTGAAGATTGAGGACTGAGTGTTGAGTGTTGAGTGATGCGAATTGATGTTTGTAGACTGAGATTTGAAGATTGAAGATTGGTGATTGAGTACTGAAAACTGTGAATTGAGGACATTCTAATGAGGACTGAGGATTGACAATTGATTGTTGAGGACTGAGGGCTGAAGATTGACGATTCAGGACTGACGATTCGGGATTGAGGTGTGACGACGAGGACTGACGGTTGAGGATTGAGGTTTGAGGATTGAGAATTGCGGACTGATGACTGAGGATTGAAGACTGACGATTGAGGATTGAGGATTGAGGATTGAGGATTGAGGATTGAGGATTGAGTATTGAGGATTGAGTATTGAGGATTGAGGATTGAAGATTGAGGATTAAGGATTGAGGATTGGGGATTGAGGATCAAGGATTGGAGATTGACTATTGAGGATTGAGGATTGAGGATTGAGGATTGAGGATTGAGGATTGAAGATTGAGGATTGATGTCTGAGGATTGAGGATTGATGATTGTGGATTGAGGACTGAGGATTGAGGATTGAGGATTGAGGATTGAAGACTGAGTATTGAGGATTGAAGGTTGAGGATTGAGGATTGAGGATTCAGGATTGAGGATTGAGGATGAGGGCTGAGGGTTGAGGATTGAGGATTGAGGATTGAGGATTGAAGATCGAGTATTGAGGATTGAGGATTGAGGATTGAGGATTGAAGATTGAGTATTGAGGATTGAAGGTTGATGATTGAGGATTGAGGACTGATGTCTGAGGATTGAGGATTGAGTATTGAGGATTGAGGATTGATGACTGAAGGCTGAGTATTGAGGATTGAATATTGAGGATTGAGGATTCAGGATTGAGGATTGAGAATGAGGGCTGAGGGTTGAGGATTGAGGTTTGAGGACTGAGGACTGAGGATTGAGGATTGAGAATTGAGGATGGAGGATTGAGGACTGAGGATTGAGGATTGGGTATTGAGGATTGAAGAATGAGGATTGACGATTGAGGATTGGGAATTGAGGATTGAAGATTTAGTATTGAAGATTGAAGATTGATGATTTAGGATTGAGGATTGTGGATTGAGGGTTGAGGGTTGAGGATTGAAGGTTGAGTATTGAGGATTGAACAGTGAGTATTGATGATTGAGGATTGAGGACTGAGGATTGAGGATTGAGGATTGAGGATTGGGGATTGAGGATTGGCGATTGAGGATTGAGAACTGAGGATTGAGAATTGAGGATTGAGGATTGAGGATTGAAGATTGAGGACAGAGTGTTGAGGGTTGAGTGATGAGAATTGATGTCTGTGGATGGAGACTTGAAGATTGAAGATTGAGGATTGAGTATTGAAAGCAGAGAATTCAGGATATTCTATTGAGTATTGAGAATTGAGGATTGATGATTGAGTATTGAGGATTGATGTTTGATGGTTGTGTATTGAATATTGAGGATTGAGGATTGAGGATTGAGGATTGAGGATTGAGCATTGAAGATTGTGTATTGATGATTGAAGATTGAGGATTGAGGATTGAGGGTTGAGGATTGAGGATTAATGATTGAGGATTGAGGATTGACGACTGAGGATTGAGGATTGAGGATTGAAGATTGAGGATTGGGATTGAGGGTTGAGGATTGTGGATTGAGAATCGAAGATTGAGTATTGAGGATTGAAGATTGAGGTTTGAGGATTGAGGATTGAGGATGGAGGATGAGGGCTGAGGGTTGAGGGTTGAGGTTTGAGTATTGAATACTGAGAATTCAGGATATTCTATTGAGTATTGAGAATTGAGGATTGATAGTTGAGTATTGAGGATTGAGGATTGATTATTGAGGATTGAAGATTGAGGTTTGAGGATTGAGAATTGAGAATTGAGGATGAGGACTGAGGGTTGAGGATTGAGGTTTGAGGAACGAGGATTGAGGATTGAGAATTGAGGACTGAGGATTGACGATTGAGTATTGAAGATTGAGGATTGATGACTGAGGATTGAGGATTGAGGATTGATGATTGAGGATTGAGGATTGAAGATTGAGTATGGAGGATTGAAGATTGAGGATTGAGGATTGAGGATTGAAGATTGAGGACTGAGTGTTGAGGGTTGAGTGATGAGAATTGATGTCTGTGGATTGAGATTTGGAGATTGAAGATTGGGGATTCAGTATTGAAAACTGTGAATTGAGGATATTCTATTGAGGATTGAGGATTGACATTTGATTGTAGCGGACTGAGGGATGAAGATTGAGCATTCAGGATTGAGGATACGGAATTGAGGTTTGAGGACTGAGGATTGAGGGTTGAGGATTGAGGATTGAGGATTGAGGATTGAGGATTGACGCTTGGGGATAGAGGATTGAGGATGGAGGATTGAAGAGAGAGGACCGAGTGTTGAGGTTTGAGTGTTGAGAATTGATGTTTGAGGATCGAGATTTGATTATTGAATATTGCGGATTGAGTATTGAATCCTGAGAATTCAGGATATTCTATTGAGTATTGAGAATTGAGGATTGATGGTTGAGTATTTAGAATTGATGGTTGATGGTTGTGTGTTGAATATTGAGGATTGAGTATTGAGGATTGAAGATTGAGTATTGAGGATTGAAGGTTGATGATTGAGTATTGTGGATTGATGATTCAGGATTGAGGATTGAGGATTGAGTATTGAGGATTGATGATTGAAGACTGAGTATTGAGGATTGAACATTGAGGATTGAGGATTCAGGATTGAGGATTGAGGATGAGGGCTGAGGGTTGAGGATTGAGGATTGAGGATTGAGGATTGAAGATTGAGTATTGAGGATTGAGGATTGAGGATTGTAGATTGAGTATTGAGGATTGAAGATTGAGGATTGAGGATTCAGAATTGAGGATTGAGGATGAGGGCTGAGGGTTGAGGATTGAGGATTGAGGATTGAAGATCGAGTATTGAGGATTGAGGATTGAGGTTTGAGGATTGAAGATCGAGTATTGAGGATTGAGGATTGAGGAATGAGGATTGAGTATTGAAGGTTGAGGATTGATGATTGTGGATTGAGGACTGAGGATTGAGGATTGAGGACTGATGATTGAGAATTGAGGAGTGATGATTGAAGATTGAGTATTGAGGATTGAAGATTGAAGATCGGGGATTGAGCACTGAAAACTGTGAATTGAGGATACTCTAATGAGGACTGAGGATTGACAATTGATTGTTGAGGACTGAGGGCTGAAGATTGACGATTCAGGATTGAGGATTCGGGATTGAGGTTTGAGGACGAGGACTGACGGTTGAGGATTCAGGTTTGAGGATTGAGGATTGAGGACTGATGACTGAAGATTGAGGATTGAGGATTGAGGATTGAGTATTGAAGATTGAGGATTGATGATTGTGGATTGAGGACTGAGTATTGAGGATTGAGGATTGAGAATTGAGGATTGAGTATTGAAGATTGAGGATTGATGACTGAGGATTGAGGATTGAGGATTGAGGATTGATGATTGAGGATTGAGGATTGAAGATAGAGTATGGAGGATTGAAGGTTGAGTATTGAGGATTGAGGATTGAGGTTTGAGGACTGAGGACTGAGGATTGAGGATTGAGAATTGAGGATTGAGGATTGAGGATTTAGGATTGGGTATTGAGGATTGAAGAATGAGGATTGACGATAGACGATTGAGGATTGGGGATTGAGGATTGAGTATTGAAGATTCAGGATTGATGATTGAGGATTGACGGTTGAGGATTGAGGATTGAGGATTGAGGATTGAGTATTGAAGATTGTGGACTGATGATTGACGATTGAGGACTGAGGATTGAGGATTGATTATTGAGCTTTGGGGATTGAAGATTGTGGACTGGGGATAGAGGATTGAATGTTGAGGATTGAGGATAGAGTATTGGGGATTGAGGATCTATGATAGGAGATTGATTATTGAGGATTGAAGATTGAGGATTGAGGATTGAGGATTGAGAATTGAGAATTGAGGATGAGAACTGAGGTTCGAGGATTGAGGTTTGAGGAATGAGGATTGAGGATTGAGGATTGAGGATTGAGGATTGAGGATTGAGGAGTGAGGATTGAGTATTGAAGATTGAGGATTGATGACTGAGGATTGAGGATTGAGGATTGACGATTGAGGATTGGGAATTGAGGATTGAAGATTGCGTATTGAGGATTGAATGTTGATGACTGAGGATTGAGGATTGTGGTTTGAGTATTGAGGGTTGAGGATTGAAGTTTGAGTATTGAGGATTGATCATTGAGTATTGATGATTGAGGACTGAGGACTGAGGATTGAAGATTGAGGATTGGGGATTGAGGATTGGCGATTGAGGATTGAGGACTGAGGATTGAGAATTGAGGATTGAGGATTGAAGATTGAGTATTGAGAATTGAAGATTGAGGATTGAGGATTGAGGACTGAAGATTGAGGACTGAGTGTTGAGTTCTGAGTGATGCGAATTGATGTTTGTAGACTGAGATTTGAAGATTGAAGATTGGGGATTGAGTACTGACAACTGTGAATTGAGGATATTCTAATGAGGACTGAGGATTGGCAATTGATTGTTGAGGACTGAGGGCTGAAGATTGACGATACAGCATTTAGGATTCGGGATTGAGGTTTGAGGACGAGGACTGACGGTTGAGGATTCAGGTTTGGGGAGTGAGGATTGACGACTGATGACTGAGGATTTAGGATTGAGGATTGAGCATTGAGGATTGAAGTTTGTGGACTGGGGATTGAGGATTGAAGATTGAGGATTAAGGATTGAGGTTTGGGTATTGAGGATTGAAGATTGAGGATTGGGTATTGAGGATTGAAGAATGAGGATTGAGGATTGAGGATTGAGGATTGAGGATTGGAGATTGAGTATTGAGGATTGAAGACTGACGATTGAGTATTGAGGATTGATGGTTGAGGGTTGTGTATTGAATATTGAGGATTGAGGATTGAGCATTGAAGATTGAGTATTGATGATTGAAGGTTGAGGATTGAGGATTGAGGGTTGAGGGTTGAGGATGGAGGATTGAGGATTGAGGATTGAGGATTGAAGATTGAGTATTGAGGATTGAGTATTGAGGATTGAGGATTGAAGATTGAGGATTAAGGGTTGAGGATTGGGGATTGAGGATCAAGGATTGGAGATTGACTATTGAGGATTGAGGATTGAGGATTGAGGATTGAGGATTGAGGATTGAGGATTGAGGATTGAGTATTGAGGATTGAGTATTGAGGATTGAGGATTGAAGATTGAGGATTAAGGATTGAGGATTGGGGATTGAGGATCAAGGATTGGAGATTGACTATTGAGGATTGAGGATTGAGGATTGTGGATTGAGTATTGAAGATTGAGGATTGATGATTGTGGATTGAGGACTGAGGATTGAGGATTGAGGATTGAGGATTGAAGACTGAGTATTGATGATTGAAGATTGAGGATTGAGAATTCAGGATTGAGGATTGAGGATGAGGGCTGATGGTTGAGGGTTGAGGTTTGAGGACTGAGGACAGAGGATTGAGGATTGAGAATTGAGGATGGCGGATTGAGGATTGAGGATTGAGGATTGGGTATTGTGGATTGAAGTATGAGAATTGACTATTGTGGATTGAGTATTGAGCATTGAAGATTGAGTATTGAGGATTGAAGGTTGATGATTGAGGATTGACGACTGATTTCTGAGGATTGAGGATTGAGTATTGAGGATTGAGGATTGATGATTGAAGACTGAGTATTGAGGATTGAAGATTGAGGATTGAGGATTCAGGATTGAGGATTGAGAATGAGGGCCGAGGGTTGAGGATTGAGGTTTGAGGACTGAGGACTGAGGATTGAGGATTGACGATTGAGAATTGAGGATGGAGGATTGACGATTGAGGATTGGGAATTGAGGATTGAAGATTGCGTATTGAGGATTGAATGTTGATGACTGAGGATTGAGGATTGTGGTTTGAGTATTGAGGGTTGAGGATTGAAGTTTGAGTATTGAGGATTGATCATTGAGTATTGATGATTGAGGACTGAGGACTGAGGATTGAAGATTGAGGATTGGGGATTGAGGATTGGCGATTGAGGATTGAGGACTGAGGATTGAGAATTGAGGATTGAGGATTGAAGATTGAGTATTGAGAATTGAAGATTGAGGATTGAGGATTGAGGACTGAAGATTGAGGACTGAGTGTTGAGTTCTGAGTGATGCGAATTGATGTTTGTAGACTGAGATTTGAAGATTGAAGATTGGGGATTGAGTACTGACAACTGTGAATTGAGGATATTCTAATGAGGACTGAGGATTGGCAATTGATTGTTGAGGACTGAGGGCTGAAGATTGACGATACAGCATTTAGGATTCGGGATTGAGGTTTGAGGACGAGGACTGACGGTTGAGGATTCAGGTTTGGGGAGTGAGGATTGACGACTGATGACTGAGGATTTAGGATTGAGGATTGAGCATTGAGGATTGAAGATTGTGGACTGGGGATTGAGGATTGAATATTGAGGATTAAGGATTGAGGTTTGGGTATTGAGGATTGAAGATTGAGGATTGGGTATTGAGGATTGAAGAATGAGGATTGAGGATTGAGGATTGAGGATTGAGGATTGGAGATTGAGTATTGAGGATTGAAGACTGACGATTGAGTATTGAGGATTGATGGTTGAGGGTTGTGTATTGAATATTGAGGATTGAGGATTGAGCATTGAAGATTGAGTATTGATGATTGAAGGTTGAGGATTGAGGATTGAGGGTTGAGGGTTGAGGATGGAGGATTGAGGATTGAGGATTGAGTATTGAAGATTGAGTATTGAGGATTGAGTATTGAGGATTGAGGATTGAAGATTGAGGATTAAGGGTTGAGGATTGGGGATTGAGGATCAAGGATTGGAGATTGACTATTGAGGATTGAGGATTGAGGATTGTGAATTCAGGATTGAGGATTGAGGAAGAGGGCTGAGGGTTGAGGATTGAGGATTGAAGATTGAAGATTGAGTATTGAGGATTGAAGATTGAGGATTGAGGATTGAGGACTGAAGTTTGAGGACTGAGTGTTGAGTGTTGAGTGATGCGAATTGATGTTTGTAGACTGAGATTTGAAGATTGAAGATTGGGGATTGAGTACTGAAAACTGTGAATTGAGGATATTCTAATGAGGACTGAGGATTGAGAATTGAGGATTGAGGATTGAGGGTTGAAGATTGAGGATTGGGTATTGAGGACTGAAGAATGAGGATTGAGGATTGAGGATTGAGGACTGACGTTTGCAGATTGAGTATTGAGTATTGAAGACTGACGATTGAGGATTGAGGATTGAGTATTGAAGATTGAGGATTGATGATTGTGGATTGAGGACTGAGGATTGAGGATTGAGGATTGAGAATTGAGGATTGAGGATTGGGGATTGAGGATTGAGGATTGAGGATTGAAGACTGAGTATTGATGATTGAGGATTGAGGACTGAGGATTGAGGATAGAGGATTGTGGATTGAAGACTGAGTATTGGGGATTGAAGACTGAGTATTGGAGATTGAAGATTGAGGATTGAGAATTCAGGATTGAGGATTGAGGATGAGGGCTGATGGTTGAGGGTTGAGGTTTGAGGACTGAGGACAGAGGATTGAGGATTGAGAATTGAGGATGGCGGATTGAGGATTGAGGATTGAGGATTGGGTATTGTGGATTGAAGTATGAGAATTGACTATTGTGGATTGAGTATTGAGCATTGAAGATTGAGTATTGAGGATTGAAGGTTGATGATTGAGGATTGACGACTGATTTCTGAGGATTGAGGATTGAGTATTGAGGATTGAGGATTGATGATTGAAGACTGAGTATTGAGGATTGAAGATTGAGGATTGAGGATTCAGGATTGAGGATTGAGAATGAGGGCCGAGGGTTGAGGATTGAGGTTTGAGGACTGAGGACTGAGGATTGAGGATTGACGATTGAGAATTGAGGATGGAGGATTGAGGATTGAGGATTGAGGATTGGGTATTGAGGATTGAAGAATGAGGATTGACGATTGAGCATTGGGAATTGAGGATTGAAGATTTAGTATTGAGGATTGAAGATTGATGATTTAGGATTGAGGATTGTGGATTGAGGATTGAGGGTTGAGGATTGAAGATTGAGTATTGAGGATTGAACAGTGAGTATTGATGATTGAGGATTGAGGACTGAGGAATGAGGATTGAGGGTTGTGTATTGAATATTGAGGATTGAGGATTGAAGATTGAGGATTGAGGATTGAGCATTGAAGATTGAGTATTGATGATTGAAGATTGAGGATTGAGGATTGACGGTTGAGGATGGAGGATTGAGGTTTGAGGATTGAGGAATGAGGATGGAGGATGAGGGCTGAGGGTTGAGGATTGAGGTTTAAGTATTGAACACTGAGAATTCAGGATATTCTATTGAGTATTGAGAATTGAGGATTGATGGTTGAGTATTGAGGATTGAGGATTGAGGATTGAGGATTGAGTATTGAAGATTGAGTATTGAAGATTGAGGATTCATGACTGAGGATTGAGGATTGAGGATTGATGATTGAGGATTGAGGATTGAAGATTGAGTATGGAGGATTGAAGTTTGAGGATTGAGGATTGAGGAACGACGGTTGACGATTGAGGATGATGGCTGAGGTTTGAGGACTGAGGTTTGAGGACTGAGGACTGAGGATTGAGGATTGAGGATTGAGAATTGAGGATTGAGGATTGAGGATTTAGGATTGGGTATTGAGGATTGAAGAATGAGGATTGACGATTGACGATTGAGGATTGCGGATTGAGGATTGAGTATTGAAGATTCAGGATTGATGATTGAGGATTGAGGGTTGAGGATTGAGGATTGAGGATTGAGGATTGAGTATTGAAGATTGTGGACTGATGATTGACGATTGAGGGCTGAGGATTGAGGATTGATTATTGAGCTTTGAGGATAGAAGATTGTGGACTGGGGATAGAGGATTGAATATTGAGGATTAAGGATAGAGTATTGTGGATTGAGGATCTAGGATAGGAGATTGATTATTGAGGATTGAAGATTGAGGATTGAGGATTGAGGATTGAGAATTGAGAATTGAGGATGAGGACTGAGGGTCGAGGATTGAGGTTTGAGGAATGAGGATTGAGGATTGAGGATTGAGGATTGAGGATTGAGGATTGAGGATTGAGTATTGACGATTGAGGATTGATGACTGAGGATTGAGGGTTGAGGATTGACGATTGAGGATTGGGAATTGAGGATTGAAGATTGAGTATTGAGGATTGAAGGTTGATGACTGAGGTTTGAGGATTGTGGTTTGAGGATTGAGGGTTGAGGATTGAAGGTTGAGTATTGAGGATTGATCATTGAGTATTGATGATTGAGGACTGAGGATTGAGGATTGAGGATTGAGAATTGAGGATTGAGGATTGAGGATTGAGGATTGAGTATTGAGGATTGAGTATTGAGGATTGAGGATTGAAGATTGAGGATTAAGGATTGAGGATTGGGGATTGAGGATCAAGGATTGGAGATTGACTATTGAGGATTGAGGATTGAGGATTGAGGATTGAGTATTGAAGATTGAGGATTGATGATTGTGGATTGAGGATTGATGATTGTGGATTGAGGACTGAGGATTGAGGATTGAGGATTGAGGATTGAGGATTGAGGATTGATGGTTGAGTATTGAGGATTGAGGATTGTGTATTGAGGATTGAAGATTGAGGTTTGAGGATTGAGAATTGAGAATTGAGGATGAGGACTGAGGGTTGAGGGTTGAGGTTTGACGAACGAGGATTGAGGATTGAGAATTGAGGACTGAGGATTGAAGATTGAGTATTGAAGATTGAGGATTGATGTCTGAGGATTGAGGATTGAGGATTGAGGATTGAGGATTGAGGATTGAGGATTGAGTATTGAAGATTGAGGATTGATGTCTGAGGATCGAGGATTGATGATTGTGGATTGAGGACTGAGGATTGAGGATTGAGGATTGAGGATTGAAGACTGAGTATTGAGGATTGAAGATTGAGGATTGAGGATTGAGGATTCAGGATTGAGGATTGAGGATGAGGGCTGAGGGTTGAGGATTGAGGATTGAGGATTGAGGATTGAAGGTCGAGTATTGAGGATTGAGGATTGAGGATTGAGGATTGAAGATCGAGTATTGAGGATTGAGGATTGAGGAATGAGGATTGTGTATTGAAGGTTGAGGATTGATGATTGTGGATTAAGGACTGAGGATTGAGGGTTGAGGATTGAGGACTGAGGATTGAGTATTGAAGATTGAGGATTAATGACTGGGGATTGAGGATTGAGGATTGATGATTGAGGATTGAGGATTGAAGATTGAGTATGGAGGGTTGAAGGTTGAGTATTGAGGATCGAGGATTGAGGATTGAGGATTGAGTATTGAAGATTGAGGATTGATGATTGAGGATTGCGGACTGAGGATTGCGGATTGAGGATTGATGATTGAAGACTGAGTATTGATGATTGATTATTGAGGATTGAAGATTGAGGATTGAGGACTGATGATTGAGAATTGAGGAGTGATGATTGAAGATTGAGTATTGAGGATTGAAGATTGAAGATTGGGGATTGAGTACTGAAAACTGTGAATTGAGGATACTCTAATGAGGACTGAGGATTGACAATTGATTGTTGAGGACTGAGGGCTGAAGATTGACGATTCAGGATTGAGGATTCGGGATTGAGGTTTGAGGACGAGGACTGACGGTTGAGGATTCAGGTTTGAGGATTGAGGATTGAGGACTGATGACTGAAGATTGAGGATTGAGGATTGAGGATTGAGTATTGAAGATTGAGGATTGATGATTGTGGATTTGAGGACTGAGGATTGAGGATTGAGGATTGAGAATTGAGGATTGAGTATTGAAGATTGAGGATTGATGACTGAGGATTGAGGATTGAGGATTGATGATTGAGGATTGAGGATTGAAGATTGAGTATGGAGGATTGAAGGTTGAGTATTGAGGATTGAGGATTGAGGTTTGAGGACTGAGGACTGAGGATTGAGGATTGAGAATTGAGGATTGAGGATTGAGGATTTAGGATTGGGTATTGAGGATTGAAGAATGAGGATTGACGATTGACGATTGAGGATTGGGGATTGAGGATTGAGTATTGAAGATTCATGATTGATGATTGAGGATTGACGGTTGAGGATTGAGGATTGAGGATTGAGGATTGAGTATTGAAGATTGTGGACTGATGATTGACGATTGAGGACTGAGGATTCAGGATTGATTATTGAGATTTGGGGATTGAAGATTGTGGACTGGGGATAGAGGATTGAATGTTGAGGATTAAGGATAGAGTATTGGGGATTGAGGATCTATGATAGGAGATTGATTATTGAGGATTGAAGATTGAGGATTGAGGATTGAGAATTGAGAATTGAGGATGAGAACTGAGGGTCGAGGATTGAGGTTTGAGGAATGAGGATTGAGGATTGAGGATTGAGGATTGAGGATTGAGGAGTGAGGATTTAGTATTGAAGATTGAGGATTGATGACTGAGGATTGAGGATTGAGGATTGAAGATTGATGATTGAGGATTGAGGATTGAGGATTGGGGATTGAGGATTAATGACTGAGGATTGAGGATTGAGGATTGATGATTGAGGATTGAGGATTGAAGATTGAGTATGGAGGGTTGAAGGTTGAGTATTGAGGATTGGGGATTGAGGATTGAGGATTGAGTATTGAAGATTGAGGATTGATGATTGAGGATTGCGGACTGAGGATTGTGGATTGAGGAATGAGGATTGAAGACTGAGTATTGATGATTGATTATTGAGGATTGAAGATTGAGGATTGAGGACTGATGATTGAGAATTGAGGAGTGATGATTGAAGATTGAGTATTGAGGATTGAAGATTGAAGATTGGGGATTGAGTACTGAAAACTGTGAATTGAGGATACTCTAATGAGGACTGAGGATTGACAATTGATTGTTGAGGACTGAGGGCTGAAGATTGACGATTCAGGATTGGGGATTCGGGATTGAGGTTTGAGGACGAGGACTGACGGTTGAGGATTCAGGTTTGAGGATTGAGGATTGAGGACTGATGACTGAAGATTGAGGATTGAGGATTGAGGATTGAGGATTGGGGATTGAGGATTAATGACTGAGGATTGAGGATTGAGGATTTAAGATTGAGTATTGAGGATTGAGGATTGAGTATTGAGGATTGAAGGTTGAGGATTGAGGATTGAGGATTCAGGATTGAGGATTGAGGATGAGGGCTGAGGGTTGAGGATTGAGGATTGAGAATTGAGGATTGAGGATTGAGGATTGAGGATTGAGGGTTGAGGGTTGAGGATGGAGGATTGAGGATTGAGGATTGAGTATTGAAGATTGAGTATTCATGACTGAGGATTCAGGATTGAGGATTGAGGGTTGAGGATTGAGGATCGAAGATTGACTATTGAGGATTGAAGATTGAGGTTTGAGGATTGAGGATTGAGGATGGAGGATGAGGGCTGAGGGTTGAGGATTGAGGTTTAAGTATTGAAACTGAGAATTCAGGATATTCTATTGAGTATTGAGAATTGAGGATTGATGGTTGAGTATTGAGGATTGAGGATTGAGGATTGAGGATTGAAGATTGGAGATTGAGGATTGTGTGTTGAAGATTGAGGATTGATGATTGAGAATTGAGGATTGAGGATCGAGGATTTAGGATTGAACACTGAAGATTGAGGATTGAGGATTGAGGATTGAGTATTGAAGATTGAGGATTGAAGATTGAGTATGGAGGATTGAAGATTGAGGATTGAGGATTGAGGATAGAAGATTGAGGACTGAGTGTTGAGGGTTGAGTGATGAGAATTGATGTCTGTGGATTGAGATTTGAAGATTGAAGATTGTGGATTCAGTATTGAAAACTGTGAATTGAGGATATTCTATTGAGGATTGAGGATTGACATTTGATTGTTGCGGACTGAGGCATGAAGATTGAGCATTCAGGGTTGAGGATACGGAATTGAGGTTTGAGGACTGAGGATTGAGGTTTGAGGATTGAGGATTGAGGATTGAGGATTGACGTTTGGGGATAGAAGATTGAGGATGGAGGATTGAAGAGAGAGGACCGAGTGTTGAGGATTGAGTGTTGAGAATTGATGTTTGAGGATCGAGATTTGATTATTGAATATTGCGGATTGAGTATTGAATCGTGAGAATTCAGGATATTCTATTGAGTATTGAGAATTGAGTATTGATGGTTGAGTATTGAGAATTGATGGTTGATGGTTGTGTGTTGAATATTGAGGATTGAGTATTGAGGATTGAAGATTGAGTATTGAGGATTGAAGGTTGATGATTGAGTATTGTGGATTGATGATTCAGGATTGAGGATTGAGGATTGAGTATTGAGGATTGATGATTGAAGACTGAGTATTGAGGATTGAAGATTGAGGTTTGAGGTTTGAGGATTCAGGATTGAGGATTGAGGATGAGGGCTGACGGTTGAAGATTGAGGATTGAGGATTGAGTATTGAAGATTGAGGATTGATGATTGAGGATTGAGGACTGAGGATTGAGGATTGAGGATTGAGAATCGAAGATTGTGTGTTGAGGATTGAAGATTGAGGTTTGAGGATTGAGGATTGAGGATGGAGGATGAGGGCTGAGGGTTGAGCGTTGAGGTTTGAGTATTGAATACTGAGAACTCAGGATATTAGACTGAGTATTGAGAATTGAGGATTGATGGTTGAGTATTGAGGATTGAGGATTGAGTATTGAGGATTGAAGATTGAGGTTTGAGGATAGAGGATTGAGGATTGAGGATTGAAGATTCAGTATTGAGGATTGAGGATTGAGGGTTGAGGATTGAGGATTGAGTATTGAAGATTGAGGATTGATGACTGAGGATTGAGAATTGAGGATTGAGGATTGAAGATTGAGTATTGAGGATTGAAGATTGAGGATTGAGGATTGAGGACTGAAGATTGAGGACTGAGTGTTGAGTTTTGAGTGATGCGAATTGATGTTTGTAGACTGAGATTTGAAGATTGAAGATTGGGGATTGTGTACTGAAAACTGTGAATTGAGGATATTCTAATGAGGACTGAGGATTGACAATTGATTGTTGTGGACTGAGGGCTGAAGATTGACGATTCAGGATTGAGGATTCGGGATTGAGGTTTGAGGACGAGGACTGACGGTTGACGATTCAGGTTTGGGGATTGAGGATTGAGAACTGATGACTGAGGATTTAGGATTGAGGATTGAGCATTGAGGATTGAAGATTGTGGACTGGGGATTGAGGATAGAAGATTGAGGATTAAGGATTGAGGATTGGGAATTGAGGATTGAAGATTGAGTGTTGGGTATTGAGGATAGAAGAATGAGGATTGAGGATTGAGGATTGAGGATTGAGGATTTAAGATTGAGTATTGAGGATTGAGGATTGAGAATTGAGGATTGAAGATTGAGGATTGAGGGTTGAGGATTCAGGATTGAGGATTGAGGATGAGGGCTGAGGGTTGAGGATTGAGGACTAAGAATTGAGGATTGAGGATTGAGGATTGAGGATTGAGTGTTGAGAATTGATGTTTGAGGATCGAGATTTGATTATTGAATATTGCGGATTCAGTATTGAATCGTGAGAATTCAGGATATTCTATTGAGTATTGAGAATTGAGGATTGATGGCTGAGTATTGAGAATTGATGGTTGATGGTAGTGTGTTGAATATTGAGGATTGAGTATTGAGGATTGAAGATTGAGTATTGAGGATTGAAGGTTGATGATTGAGTATTGTGGATTGAGGATTGAGTATTGAGGATTGATGATTGAAGACTGAGTATTGAGGATTGAAGATTGAGGATTGAGGTTTGAGGATTCACGATTGAGGATTGAGGATGAGGGCTGACGGTTGAGGATTGAGGATTGAGGATTGAGTATTGAAGATTGAGGATTGATGATTGAGGATTGAGGACTGAGGATTGAGGATTGAGGATTGAGAATCGAAGATTGAGTGTTGAGGATTGAAGATTGAGGTTTGAGGATTGAGGATTGAGGATGGAGGATGATGGCTGAGGGTTGAGCGTTGAGGTTTGAGTATTGAATACTGAGAATTCAGGATATTAGATTGAGTATTGAGAATTGAGGATTGATGGATGAGTATTGAGGATTGAGGATTGAGTATTGAGGATTGAAGATTGAGGTTTGAGGATAGAGGATTGAGGATTGAGGATTGAAGATTGAGTATTGAGGATTGAGGATTGAGGATTGAGGATTGAGGATTGAGTATTGAAGATTGAGGATTGATGACTGAGGATTGAGAATTGAGGATTGAGGATTGAAGATTGAGTATTGAGGATTGAAGGTTGAGGATTGAGGATTGAGGACTGAAGATTGAGGACTGAGTGTTGAGTTTTGAGTGATGCGAATTGATGTTTGTAGACTGAGATTTGAAGATTGAAGGTTGGGGATTGAGTACTGAAAACTGTGAATTGAGGATATTCTAATGAGGACTGAGGATTGACAATTGATTGTTGTGGACTGAGGGCTGAAGATTGACGATTCAGGATTGAGGATTCGGGATTGAGGTTTGAGGACGAGGACTGACGGTTGACGATTCAGGTTTGGGGATTGAGGATTGAGAACTGATGACTGAGGATTTAGGATTGAGGATTGAGCATTGAGGATTGAAGATTGTGGACTGGGGATTGAGGATTGAAGATTGAGGATTAAGGATTGAGGATTGGGAATTGAGGATTGAAGATTGAGTGTTGGGTATTGAGGATAGAAGAATGAGGATTGAGGATTGAGGATTGAGGATTGAGGATTTAAGATTGAGTATTGAGGATTGAGGATTGAGTATTGAGGACTGAAGATTGACGATTGAGGATTGAGGATTCAGGATTGAGGATTGAGGATGAGGGCTGAGGGTTGAGGATTGAGGATTGAGAATTGAGGATTGAGGATTGAAGATTGAGGATTGAGGGTTGAGCGTTGAGGATGGAGGATTGAGGATTGAGGATTGAGTATTGAAGATTGAGTATTCATGACTGAGGATTGAGGATTGAGGATTGAGGGTTGAGGATTGAGGATCGAAGATTGACTATTGAGGATTGAAGATTGAGGTTTGAGGATTGAGGATTGAGGATGGAGGATGAGGGCTGAGGGTTGAGGATTGAGGTTTAAGTATTGAATACTGAGAATTCAGGATATTCTATTGAGTATTGAGAATTGAGGATTGATGGTTGAGTATTGAGGATTGAGGATTGAGGATTGAGGATTGAAGATTGGAGATTGAGGATTGTGTGTTGAAGATTGAGGATTGATGATTGAGAATTGAGGATTGAGGATCGAGGATTTAGGATTGAACATTGAAGATTGAGGAATGAGGATTGAGGATTGAGTATTGAAGATTGAGGATTGAAGATTGAGTATGGAGGATTGAAGATTGAGGATTGAGGATAGAGGATAGAAGATTGAGGACTGAGTGTTGAGGGTTGAGTGATGAGAATTGATGTCTGTGGATTGAGATTTGAAGATTGAAGATTGTGGATTCAGTATTGAAAGCTGTGAATTGAGGATATTCTATTGAGGATTGAGGATTGACATTTGATTGTTGCGGACTGAGGGATGAAGATTGAGCATTCAGGATTGAGGATACGGAATTGAGGTTTGAGGACTGAGGATTGAGGTTTGAGGATTGAGGATTGAGGATTGAGGATTGACGTTTGGGGATAGAGGATTGAGGATGGAGGATTGAAGAGAGAGGACCGAGTGTTGAGGATTGAGTGTTGAGAATTGATGTTTGAGGATCGAGATTTGATTATTGAATATTGCGGATTGAGTATTGAATCGTGAGAATTCAGGATATTCTATTGAGTATTAAGAATTGAGTATTGATGGTTGAGTATTGAGAATTGATGGTTGATGGTTGTGTGTTGAATATTGAGGATTGAGTATTGAGGATTGAAGATTGAGTATTGAGGATTGAAGGTTGATGATTGGGTATTGTGGATTGATGATTCAGGATTGAGGATTGAGGATTGAGTAATGAGGATTGATGATTGAAGACTGAGTATTGAGGATTGAAGATTGAGGTTTGAGGTTTGAGGATTCAGGATTGAGGATTGAGGATGAGGGCTGACGGTTGAAGATTGAGGATTGAGGATTGAGTATTGAAGATTGAGGGTTGATGATTGAGGATTGAGGACTGAGGATTGAGGATCGAGGATTGAGAATCGAAGATTGAGTGTTGAGGATTGAAGATTGAGGTTTGAGGATTGAGGATTGAGGATGGAGGATGAGGGCTGAGGGTTGAGCGTTGAGGTTTGAGTATTGAATACTGAGAACTCAGGATATTAGACTGAGTATTGAGAATTGAGGATTGATGGTTGCGTATTGAGGATTGAGGATTGAGGACTGAGGATTGAGGATTGAGGATTGAGAATCGAAGATTGAGTGTTGAGGATTGAAGGTTGAGGTTTGAGGATTGAGGATTGAGGATGGAGGATGAGGGCTGAGGGTTGAGCGTTGAGGTTTGAGTATTGAATACTGAGAATTCAGGATATTAGATTGAGTATTGAGAATTGAGGATTGATGGTTGAGAATTGAGGATTGAGGATTGAGTATTGAGGATCGAGGATTGAGAATTGAGGATGGAGGATTGAGGATTGAGGATTGAGGATTGGGTATTGAGGATTGAAGATCGAGTATTGAGGATTGAGGGTTGAGGATTGAGGATTGAGTATTGAAGATTGAGGATTGATGACTGAGGATTGAGGATTGAGGATTGATGATTGAGGATTGAGGATTGAAGATTGAGTATGGAGGATTGAAGGTTGAGTATTGGGGATTGAGGATTGTGGATTGAGGATAGAGGATTGAGTATTGAAGATCGAGTATTGAATGTTGAGGATTGCGGACTGATGATTGTGGATTAAGAGTGGAGGAATGAGGAATGAGGATTGAGGATTGAGGATTGATGATTGAGGATTGAGAATTGAAGATTGAGGATTCATGACTGAGGATTGAGTATTGAGGATTGATGTTTGAGGATTGAGGATCGAAGATTGAGTATGGAGGATTGAAGATTGAGGATTGAGGATTGAGGAACGAGGATTGACGATTGAGGATGATGGCTGAGGTTTGAGGACTGAGGTTTGAGGACTGAGGACTGAGGATTGAGGATTGAGAATTGAGGATTTAGGATTGAGGATTGAGGATTGGGATTGAGGATTGAGGATTGAGGATTGAGAATCGAAGATTGAGTATTGAGGATTGAAGATTGAGGTTTGAGGATTGAGGATTGAGGATGGAGGATGAGGGCTGAGGGTTGAGCGTTGAGGTTTGAGTATTGAATACTGAGAATTCAGGATATTAGATTGTGTATTGAGAATTGAGGATTGATGGTTGCGTATTGAGGATTGAGGATTGAGGACTGAGGATTGAGGATTGAGGATTGAGAATCGAAGATTGAGTGTTGAGGATTGAAGATTGAGGTTTGAGGATTGAGGATTGAGGATGGAGGATGAGGGCTAAGGGTTGAGCGTTGAGGTTTGAGTATTGAATACTGAGAATTCAGGATATTAGATTGAGTATTGAGAATTGAGGATTGATGGTTGAGTATTGAGGATTGAGGATTGAGTATTGAGGATTGAGGAGTGAGAATTGAGGATGGAGGATTGAGGATTGAGGATTGAGGATTGGGTATTGAGGATTGAAGAATGAGGATTGACGATTGAGGATTGGGAATTGAGGATTGAAGGTTTAGTATTGAGGATTGAAGACTGATGATTTAGGATTGAGGATTGTGGATTGAGAATTGAGTGTTGAGGGTTGAAGGTTGAGTATTGAGGATTGAACAGTGAGTATTGGTGATTGAGGATTGAGGACTGAGGATTGAGGATTGAGGATTGGGGATTGAGGATTGGCGATTGAGGATTGAGAACTGAGGATTGAGAATTGAGGATTGAGGATTGAGGATTGAAGATTGAGGACAGAGTGTTGAGGGTTGAGTGATGAGAATTGATGTCTGTGGATGGAGACTTGAAGATTGAAGATTGAGGATTGAGTATTGAAAACAGAGAATTCAGGATATTCTATTGAGTATTGAGAATTGAGGATTGATGATTGAGTTTTGAGGATTGATGTTTGATGGTTGTGTATTGAATATTGAGGATTGTGGATTGAGGATTGAGTATTGAGGATTGAGGATTGAAGATACAAGGATTGGGATTGAGGGTTGAGGATTGTGGATTGAGAATCGAAGATTGAGTATTGAGGATTGAAGATTGAGGTTTGAGGATTGAGGATTGAGGATGGAGGATGAGGGCTGAGGGTTGAGCGTTGAGGTTTGAGTATTGAATACTGAGAATTCAGGATATTAGATTGAGTATTGAGAATTGAGGATTGATGGTTGAGTATTGAGGATTGAGGATTGAGTATTGAGGATTGAGGATTGAGAATTGAGGATGGAGGATTGAGGATTGAGGATTGAGGATTGGGTATTGAGGATTGAAGAATGAGGATTGACGATTGAGGATTGGGAATTGAGGATTGAAGGTTTAGTATTGAGGATTGAAGACTGATGATTTAGGATTGAGGATTGTGGATTGAGGATTGAGTGTTGAGGGTTGAAGGTTGAGTATTGAGGATTGAACAGTGAGTATTGGTGATTGAGGATTGAGGACTGAGGATTGAGGATTGAGGATTGGGGATTGTGGATTGGCGATTGAGGATTGAGAACTGAGGATTGAGAATTGAGGATTGAGGATTGAGGATTGAAGATTGAGGACAGAGTGTTGAGGGTTGAGTGATGAGAATTGATGTCTGTGGATGGAGACTTGAAGATTGAAGATTGAGGATTGAGTATTGAAAACAGAGAATTCAGGATATTCTATTGAGTATTGAGAATTGAGGATTGATGATTGAGTTTTGAGGATTGATGTTTGATGGTTGTGTATTGAATATTGAGGATTGTGGATTGAGGATTGAGTATTGAGGATTGAGGATTGAAGATACAAGGATTGGGATTGAGGGTTGAGGATTGTGGATTGAGAATCGAAGATTGAGTATTGAGGATTGAAGATTGAGGTTTGAGGATTGAGGATTGAGGATGGAGGATGAGGGCTGAGGGTTGAGGGTTGAGGTTTGAGTATTGAATACTGAGAATTCAGGATATTCTATTGAGTATTGAGAATTGAGGATTGATGGTTGAGTATTGAGGATTGAGGATTGGGTATTGAGGATTGAAGATTGAGGTTTGAGGATTGAGAACTGAGAATTGAGGATGAGGACTGAGGGTTGAGGATTGAGGTTTGAGGAACGAGGATTGAGGATTGAGAATTGAGGACTGAGGATTGACGATTAAGTATTGAAGATTGAGGATTGATGACTGAGGATTGAGGATTGAGGATTGAGGATTGAGGATTGAGGATTGAGGATTGAGGATTGAGGATTGAGGATTGAGGATTGAGGATTGAGTATTGAAGATTGAGGATTGATGATTGAGGATTGCGGACTGAGGATTGAGAATTGAGGATTGAGGATTGATGACTGAGTATTGAGGATTGATTATTGAGGATTGAAGATTGAGGATTGAGGACTGAGGATTAAGAATTGAGAATTGAGTATGAGGACTGTGGGTTGAGGATTGAGGATTGAGGAATGAGGATTGAGGATTGAGGATTGAGGATTGATGATTGAGGATTGAGTATTTAAGATTGAGGATTGATGGCTGAGGATTGAGGATTGAGGATCGAGGATTTAGGATTGAGGATTGAAGATTGAGGATTGAGGATTGAGGATTGAGTGTTGAAGATTGAGGATTGATGATTGCGGATTGAGGATTGAGGATTGAGGATTGAGGATTGAGGATTGAAGATTGAGGATTGGGATTGAGGATTGAGGATTGAGGATTGAGGATTCTAGATTGAGGACTGAGTGTTGAGGGTTGAGTGATGAGAATTGATGTCTGTGAATTGAGATTTGAAGACTGAAGATTGGGGATTCAGTATTGAAAACTGTGAATTGAGGATATTCTATTGAGGATTGAGGATTGACAATTGATGGTTGCGGTCTGAGGGATGAAGATTGAGCATTCAGGATTGAGGATTCGGAATTGAGGTTTGAGGACTGAGCATTGAGGGTTGAGGATTGAGGATTGAGGATTGACGCTTGGGGATAGAGGATTGAGGATGGAGGATTGAAGAGAGAGGACCGAGTGTTGAGGATTGAGTGTCGAGAATTGATGTTTGAGGATCGACATTTGATTATTGAATATTGTGGATTGAGTATTGAAACATGAGAATTCAGTATATTCTATTGAGTATTGAGAATTGAGGATTGATGGTTGAGTATTGAGAATTGATGGTTGATGGCTGTGTGTTGAATATTGAGGATTGAGTATTGAGGATTGAAGATTGAGTATTGAGGATTGAAGGTTGAAGACTGAGTATTGAGGATTGAACATTGAGGATTGAGGATTCAGGATTGAGGATTGAGGGTTGAGTATTGAAGATTGAGTATTGATGACTGAGGATTGAGGATTGAGGATTGAGGATTGAGGATTGAGGATTGAAGATTGAGGATTGCGTATTGAGGATTGAACAATGAGGATTGAACAATGAGGATTGAGGATTGAGGATTGCAGATTGAGTATTGAGGATTGAAGATTGAGGGTTGAGGATTGAGGATTGAGGATTGAGCATTGAGGATTGAGGATTGAGGATTGAGGATTGAAGATTGAGTATTGAGGATTGAAGGTTGAGGATTGAGGATTGAGTATAGAGAATTGAGGACTGATAGTTGAGTATTGAGGACTGAAGATTGAGGATTGAAGATTCAGTATTGAGGATTCAGAATTGAGGTTTGAGGACTGAGGATTGAGGATTGAGGATTGAGGCATGAGTATTGAGGACTGAGAATTGAAGATTGAGGATTGAAGATAGAGGATTGGGGACTGAGTGTTGAGGGTTGAGTGATGAGAATTGATGCTTGTGGAAAGAAATTTGAAGATTGCAGATTGAGTGTTTAGTATTGAAAACTGTGAATTGATGATATTCTATTGAGGATGGAGAATTGACATCTGATTGTTCAGGTCTGAGGTCTGAATATTGAGGATTCAGAATTGAGGATTCAGGATTGAGGTTTGATGACTGAGGATTGAGGATTGAGGATTGAGGCATGAGTATTGAGGACTGAGAATTGAAGATTGAAGATTGAGGATTGGGTATTGAGGATTGAAGAATGAGGATTGAGGAATGAGGATTGAGGATTGAGGATTGAAGATTGAGTATTGAGGATTGAAGCCTGACGGTTGAGGATTGAGGATTGAGGATTAAGGATTGAGGATGGAGGATTGAAGATTGAGTATTGAGGATTGAAGATTGAGGATTGGGGATTGAGGATTGAGGATTGAGTGTTGAAGATTGAGGATTGGGGACTAAGTGTTGAGGGTTGAATGATGAGAATTGATGTTTGTGGCTAGAGATTTGAAGATTGCAGATTTAGTATTGAGTATTGAAAACCGTGAATTGATTATATTCTATTGATAATTGAGAATTGACAACTGATTGTTGAGGACTGAGTTCTGAAGGTTGAGGATTCAGGATTGAGGATTCAGGTTTGAGTTTTGAGGACTGAGGATTGAGGATTGAGGATCGATAATTGAGGATTGAGGATTGAGGATTGAGGATTGAAGATTGAGGATTGGGTATTGCGGATTGAACATTGAGGATTGAGGATTGAGGATTGAGGATTGAGGATTGAGGACTGAAGATTGAATATTGACGATTGAAGATTGAGGATTGAGGATTGATTGTTGTGGATTGAGGACGAGGACTGAGGGTTGAGTATTGATGCTTGAGGTCTGAGGATTGAGGATTGAGGATTGAGAATTGAGGATTGAGGATTGAGGATTGAAGATTGAGGATTGGGTATTGAGGATCGACGATTGAGGATTGAGTATTGAGGATTGAGTATTGAGGATTGAGGATTGCAGATTGAGTATTGAGTATCTAAAGGTGTGAATTGAGGATATTCTATTGAGGATTGAGGAATGACAGCTGATTGTTGAAGACTGAGGATTGAGGATTGAGGATTCAGGATTGAGGTTTGAAGATTGAGGATTGGGGATTGAGGATTGACGATTGAGGATTGAGTATTGAGGATTGAGGATTGAGGATTGAAGATTGAGGATTGGGTATTGAGGATTGAAGGATGAGGATTCAGGATTGAGGATTGAGGATTGAGGATTGAAGATTGAGTATTGAGGATTGAAGGTTGAGGATTGAGGATTGAGGATTGAGGATTGAGGATTGAAGATTGAGGATTGGGGATTGAGGATCGACGATTGAGGATTGAGTATTGAGGATTGAGAATTGAGGATTGATTATTGAAGAGTATTGAGGATCGAAGATTGAGGATTGAGGATTGAGTATTGAGGATTGAGGATGAGGGCTGATGGTTGAGGGTTGAGGTTTGAGAACTGAGGACTGAGGATTGAGCATTGAGAATTGAGGATTGAGGATTGAGGATTGAGGATTGGGCATTGAGGATTGAAGAATGAGGATTGAGGATTGAGCATTGAGGATTGAGAATTGCAGATTGAGTATTGAGTATCTAAATGTGTGAATTGAGGATATTCTATTGAGGATTGAGGAATGACAACTGATTGTTGAAGACTGAGGATTGAGGATTCAGGATACAGGATTGAGAATTCAGAATTGAGGTTTGAGGACTGAGGATTGAGGATTGAAGATTGAGGATTGAGGATTGAGGATTGAAGACTGAGGATTGGGTATTGAGGATTGAACATTGAGGATTGAGGGTTGAGGATTGAGGATTGAGGATTGACGATTGAGGATTGAGGAATGAGGATGAGGGCTGAGTGTTGGGGTTGAGGTTTGAGGTCTGAGGACTGAGGATTGAGTTTTGAGGATTGAGGATTGAGGATTGAGGATTGAGTATTGAGGATTGAGGATTGTGTATTGAGGATTGTAGAATGAGGATTGAGGATTGGGGATTGAGGATTGAGGATTGAGGATAGAAGATTGAGTATTGAGGATTGAAAATTGAGGATTGAGTATTGAGGATTGAGGATTGAGGATTGAGGATTGAGTATAGATGATTAAAGATTGAGGATTGAGGATTGAGGATTAAGGATTGAGGATTGAAGATTGAGGATTGGGGACTGAGTGTTGAGGTTTGAGGGATGAGAATTGATGTTTGTGGATAGAAATTTGAAGATTGCAGATTGAGTATTGAGTATTGAAAATTGTGAATTGAAAATATTCTATTGAGGATTGAGGACTGACATCTGATTGTTCATGTCTGAGGTCTGAAGATTGAGGATTCAGGATTGAGGATTCAGGATTGAGGTTTGATGACAGAGGATTGAGGATTGAGGATTGAGACATGAGGATTGAGGATTGAGGATTGAGTATTGAGGATTGAGGATTGAGGATTGAAGATTGAATATAGATGACTGAAGATTGAGGATAGAGGATTGAGGGTTGCGGATTGAGGACGAGGACTGAGGGTTGAGTATTGATGTTTGAGGTCTGAGGATTGAGGATTGAGGATTGAGAATTGAGAATTGAGGATTGAGGATTGAAGATTGAGGATTGGGTGTTGAGGACTGAAGAATGAGGATTGAGGATTGAGGATTGAGGATTGAGGATTGAAGATTGAGTATTGAGGATTGAAGATTGAGGATTGAGGTCTGAGGATTGAGGATTGAGGATTGAAGATTGAGGATTCTGTGTTGAGGATTGAAGAATGAAGATTGAGGATTGAGGATTGAGGATTGTGGATTGAAGATTGAGGATTGGGTATTGAGGATTGAAGAATGAGGATTGAGGATTGAGGATTGAGGATTGAGGATTGCAGATTGAGTATTGAGGAATGAAGATTGAGTGTTGAGGATTGAGGATTGAGGATTGAGCATTGAGGATTGAGGATTGAGGATTGAGGATTGAAGATTGGGTATTGAGGATTGGAGATTGAGGATTCAGTATTGAGTATTGAGAATTGGGGACTGATAGTTGAGTATTGAGGACTGAAGGTTGAGGATTGAAGATAGAGTATTGAGGATTCAGAATTGAGGTTAGAGGACTGAGGATTGAGGATAGAAGATTGAGTATTGAGGATTGTAGATTGAGTATAGAGGATTGATAACTGAGGACTGAGGATGAGGTCTGATGGTTGAGGATAGAGGTTTGAGGGCTGAGGACTGAGAATTGCGGATTGAGGATTGAGAATGAGGCCTGAGGGTTGAGGATTCAGGTTTGAGGACTGAGGACTGAGGATTGAGGATTGAGAATTGAGGATTGAGGATTGAGGATTGAAGATAGAGGATTGGGTATTGAGGATTGTAGAATGAGGATTGAGGATTGAGGATTGAGGATTGAGGATTGAGGATTGAAGATTGAGTATTGAGGATTGAAAATTGAGGATTGAGTATTGAGGATTGAGGATTGAGGATTGAGGATTGGGTATAGATGATTGAAGATTGAGGATTGAGGATTGAGGATTGAAGATTGAGGATTGAGGATTGAGGATGAGGGCTGAGGGTTGACGATTGAAGTTTAAGGACTGAGGACTGAGGATTGAGGATTGAGAATTGAGGACTGAGGATTGAAGATTGAAGATTGAGGATTGGGTATTGAGGATTGAAGAATGAGGATTGCAGAATGAGGATTGAGGAATGAGAATGGAGGATTGAGGGTTGAAGATTGAGTATTGAGGATTGAAGCCTGACGATTGAGGATTGCGGATTGAGGATTAAGGATTGAGGATGGAGGATTGAAGATTGGGTATTGAGGATTGAAGATTGAGGATTGAGGATTGAGGATTGAGGATCGATAATTGAGGATTGAGGATTGAGGATTGAGGACTGAGGATCGAGGACTGAGGATTGAGGATTGAAGATTGAGGATTGGGGACTGAGGATTGAAGATCGAGGATTGAGGATTGAGGACTGAGGATTGAGGATTGAGGATTGAGGATTGAGGATTGAGGATTGAGCATGAGGGCTGAGGGTTGAGGATTGAGGTTTCAGGACTAAGGACTGAGGATTGAGGTTTGAGAATTGTGGATTGAGGATTGAGGATTGAAGATTGAGGATTGGGTATTGATGATTGAAGGATGAGGATTGAGGATTGAGGATTGAGGATTGAAGATTGAGTATTGAGTATTGGAGCCTGACGGTTGAGGATTGAGGATTGAGGATAGCGGATTGAGTACGGAGGATTGAAGATTGAGTATTGAGGATTGAAGATTGAGTTTTGAGGTTTGAGGACTGAGGATTGAGGATTGAGTATTGAGGATTGAGGATTGAGGATTGAGGATTGAGTATTGAAGATTGAGGATTGGGTATTGCAGATTGAACATTGAGGATTGAGGTTTGAGGATTGAGGATTGAGGATTGAGGACTGAAGATTGAATATTAATGATTGAAGAATGAGGATTGAGGATTGATTGTTGTAGATTGTGGACGAGGACTGAGGGTTGAGTATTGATGTTTAAGGTCTGAGGATTGAGGATTAAGGATTGAGAATTGAGGATTGAGGATTGAGGATTGAAGATTGAGGATTGCGTATTGAGGATTGAAGAATGAGGATTGAGGATTGAGGATTGAGGATTGAGTATTGAAGACTGAGTATTGATGACTAATGGTTGAGGATTGAGGATTGAGGATTGAGGATTGAGGATTGAGAATTGAGGATTGAAGATTGAGTATTGAGGATTGAAGATTGAGGATTGAGGGTTGAGGATTGCGGATTGAGGATTGAGGATTGAAGATTGTGGATTGGGGATTGAGGATCGACGATTGAGGAATGAGTATTGAGGATTGAGAATTGAGGATTGATTATTGAAGATTGAATATTGAGGATTGAAGATTGAGGATTGAGGATTGAGTATTGAGGATTGAGGATGAGGGATGATGGTTGAGGGTTGAGGTTTGAGAACTGAGGACTGCGGACTGAGCATTGAGAATTGAGGATTGAGGATTGAGGATTGAAGATTGAGGATTGGGTATTGAGGATTGAAGGATGAGGATTGAGGATTGAGGATTGAGGATTGAGGATTGAAGATTGAGTATTGAGGATTGAAGCCTGACGATTGAGGATTGAGGATTGAGGATTGAGGATTGAGGACGGAGGATTGAAGATTGAGTATTGAGGATTGAAGGTTGAGATTTGAGGTTTGAGGACTGAGGATTGAGGATTGAGTATTGAGAATTGAGGATTGAGGATTGAGGATTGAGGATTGAGGATTGAGGATTGAAGATTGAGGATTGGGTATAGCGGATTGAACATTGAGGATTGAGGATTGAGGATTGAGGATTGAGGATTGAGGACTGAAGATTGAATATTGATGATTGAAGATTGAGGATTGAGGATTGATTGTTGTGGATTGAGGACGAGGACTGAGGGTTGAGTATTGATGTTTAAGGTCTGAGGATTGAGGATTAAGGATTGAGAATTGAGGATTGAGGATTGAGGATTGAAGATTGAGGATTGTGTATTGGGGATTGAAGAATGAGGATTGAGGATTGAGGATTGAGGATTGAGGATTGAAGACTGAGTATTGATGTTTGAAGGTTGAGGATTGAGGATTGATGATTGAGGATTGAGGATTGAGGATTGAGGATTGAAGATTGAGGATTGAGGATTGAGGATTGAGGACTGAGGATTGAGGATTGAAGATTGAGGATAGGGGATTGAGTATCGACGATTGGGTATTGAGTATTGAGGATTGAGAATTGAGGATTGATTATTGAAGATTGAGTATTGAGGATTGATGATTGAGGATTGAGGATTGAGTATTGAGGATTGAGGATGAGGGCTGATGGTTGAGGATTGAGGTTTGAGAACTGAGGACTGCGGAATGAGCATTGAGAATTGAGGATTGAGGATTGAGGATTGAAGATGGAGGATTGGGTATTGAGGATTGAAGAATGAGGATTGAGCATTGGGGATTGACGATTGAGGATTGAAGATTGAGGATTGAGAATTGAGGATCGAGGATTGAATATTGAGTATTGAGGATTGAAGATTGAGGATTGAGGATTGAGTGTTGGGTATTGAGGATTGAGGATTGAGGTTTGAGGGCTGAGGACTGAGAATTGAGGATTGAGGATTGAGAATGAGGGCTGAGGGTTGAGGATTGAGGATTGAGGATTGAGTATTGAGGATTGAAGATTGAGGAGTGAGGCCTGAGGATTGAGGATTGAGGATTGAAGATTGAGGATTGTGTGTTGAGGATTTAAGAATGAGGATTGAGGATTGAGGTTTGAGGATTGAGGATTGAGGATTGCAGATTGAGAATTGAGGATTGAAGATTGAGGGTTGAGGATTGAGGATTGTGGATTCAGCATTGAGGATTGAGGATTGAGGATTGAGGATTGAAGATTGAGTATTGAGAATTGAAGATTGAGGATTGAGGATTGAGGATTGAGGATTGAGGATTGAAGTATGAGGTTTGGGTATTGAGGATTGATTATTGAAGATTGAGTATTGAGGATTGAAGATTGAGGATTGAGGATTGAGTATTGAGGAATGAGGGTTAAGTGTTGAGGTTTGAGTATTGAATCCTGAGAATTCAAGATATTCTGTTGAGTATTGAGAATTGAGGGTTGATGCTTGAGTATTGAGGATTGAGGATTGAGGGTTGAGGATTGAGTATTGATTATTGAGGATTGAGGAGTGAAGATTGAATATTGATGATTGAAGATTGAGGATCGAGTATTGAGGGCTGCGGATTGAGGACGAGGACTGAGGGTTGAGTATTGGTGTTTGAGGTCTGAGGATTGAGGATTGAGGATTGAGAACTGAGGATTGAAGATTGAAGATTGAAGATTGAGGATTGGGTGTTGAGGATTGAAGAATGAGGATTGAAGATTGAGGATTGAGTATTGAGGATTGAAGATTGAGGATTGAGGATTGAGGATTGAGGATTGAGAATGTGGGCTAAGGTTTGAGCATTGAGGATTGAGGATTGAGGATTGAAGATTGAGGATTGGGTGTTGAGGATTGAACATTGAGGATTGAGGATTGAGGAATGAGGATTCAGGATTGAGGATAGAAGGTTGAATATTGATGAATGAAGGTTGAGGATTGAGGATTGAGGGTTGTGGATTGAGGACGAGGACTGAGGGTTGAGTATTGATGCCTGAGGTCTCAGGATTGAGGATTGAGGATTGTGAACTGAGGATTGGGGATTGAGGATTGAAGATTGAGCATTGGGTATTGAGGATTGAAGAATGAGGATTGAATATTGAATATTGATGATTGAAGATTGAGGACCGAGGATTGAGGGTTGTGGATTGAGGACGAGGACTGAGGGTTGAGTATTGATGTTTGAGGTCTGAGGATTGATGATTGAGTATTGAGGATTGAGGATTGAGGATTGAGTATTGGGTGTTGCGGATTGAAGAATGAGGATTGAGGATTGAGGATTGAGGATTGAGGATTGAAGGTTGAGTATTGAGGATTGAAGATTGAAGATTGAGGTCTGAAGATTGAGGATTGAGGATTGAAGATTGAGGGTTGGGTGTTGAGGATCGAAGACTGAGGATTGAGGGCTGAGGATTGTGGACTGAGGATTGAAGATTGAGGATTGGGTATTGAGGATTGAAGAATGAGGATTGAGGGTTGAGGATTGAGGATCGAGGATTGCAGATTGAGTATTGAGGATTGAAGATTGAGGGTTGTGGATTGAGGATTGAGGATTGAACATTGAGGATTGAGGATTGAGGATTGAGGATTGAGGATTGAATATTAAGTATTGAGGATTCAGAACTGAGGTTTGAGGACTGAGGACTGAGGATTGAGGATTGAGAATTGAGGATTGAGGATTGAAGATTGAAGGTTGAGGATTGGGTATTGAGGATTGTAGAATGAGGATTGAGGATTGAGGACTGAGGACTGAGGATTGAGGATTGAGAATTGAGGATTGAGGATTGAGGATTGAAGGTTGAGGATTGGGTATTGAGGATTGTAGAATGAGGATTGAGGATTGAGGACTGAGGACTGAGGATTGAGGATTGAAGATTGAGTATTGAGGATTGAAAATTGAGGATTGAGGGTAGAGGATTGAGGATTGAGGATTGAGGGTTGAGTATAGAGGATTGAAGTTTGAGGATTGAGGATTGAGGATTCAGGACTGAGGATTGAAGATTGAGGATTGGGGACTGAGTGTTGAGGGTTGAGTGATGAGAATTGATGATTGTGGAAAGAAATTTGAAGATTGCAGATTGAGTATTGATTATTGAAAGCTGTGAATTGATAATATTCTATTGAGGATTGAGGATTGACGTCTGATTGTTCAGGTCTGAGGTCTGAAGATTGAGGATTCAGGATTGAGGATTCAGGATTGAGGTTTGATGACTGAGGATTGAGGATTGAGGACTGAGGCATGAGAATTGAGGATTGAGGATTGAAGATTGAGGATTGAGGATCGAGGATGAGGGCTGAGGGTTGACGATTGAGGTTTGAGGACTGAGGACTGAGGATTGAGGATTGAGAATTGAGGATTGAGGATTGAGGATTGAAGATAGAGGATTGGGTATTGAGGATTGTAGAATGAGGATTGAGGATTGAGGATTGAGGATTGAGGATTGAGGATTGAAGATTGAGTATTGAGGATTGAAAATTGAGGATTGAGTATTGAGGATTGAGGATTGAGGATTGAGGATTGAGTATAGATGATTGAAGATTGAGGATTGAGGATTGAGGATTGAAGATTGAGGATTGAGGATTGAGGATGAGGGCTGAGGGTTGACGATTGAAGTTTAAGGACTGAGGACTGAGGATTGAGGATTGAGAATTGAGGACTGAGGATTGAAGATTGAAGATTGAGGATTGGGTATTGAGGATTGAAGAATGAGGATTGCAGAATGAGGATTGAGGAATGAGAATGGAGGATTGAGGGTTGAAGATTGAGTATTGAGGATTGAAGCCTGACGATTGAGGATTGCGGATTGAGGATTAAGGATTGAGGATGGAGGATTGAAGATTGGGTATTGAGGATTGAAGATTGAGGATTGAGGATTGAGGATTGAGGATCGATAATTGAGGATTGAGGATTGAGGATTGAGGACTGAGGATCGAGGACTGAGGATTGAGGATTGAAGATTGAGGATTGGGGACTGAGGATTGAAGATCGAGGATTGAGGATTGAGGACTGAGGATTGAGGATTGAGGATTGAGGATTGAGGATTGAGGATTGAGCATGAGGGCTGAGGGTTGAGGATTGAGGTTTCAGGACTAAGGACTGAGGATTGAGGTTTGAGAATTGTGGATTGAGGATTGAGGATTGAAGATTGAGGATTGGGTATTGATGATTGAAGGATGAGGATTGAGGATTGAGGATTGAGGATTGAAGATTGAGTATTGAGTATTGGAGCCTGACGGTTGAGGATTGAGGATTGAGGATAGCGGATTGAGTACGGAGGATTGAAGATTGAGTATTGAGGATTGAAGATTGAGTTTTGAGGTTTGAGGACTGAGGATTGAGGATTGAGTATTGAGGATTGAGGATTGAGGATTGAGGATTGAGTATTGAAGATTGAGGATTGGGTATTGCAGATTGAACATTGAGGATTGAGGTTTGAGGATTGAGGATTGAGGATTGAGGACTGAAGATTGAATATTAATGATTGAAGAATGAGGATTGAGGATTGATTGTTGTAGATTGTGGACGAGGACTGAGGGTTGAGTATTGATGTTTAAGGTCTGAGGATTGAGGATTAAGGATTGAGAATTGAGGATTGAGGATTGAGGATTGAAGATTGAGGATTGCGTATTGAGGATTGAAGAATGAGGATTGAGGATTGAGGATTGAGGATTGAGTATTGAAGACTGAGTATTGATGACTAATGGTTGAGGATTGAGGATTGAGGATTGAGGATTGAGGATTGAGAATTGAGGATTGAAGATTGAGTATTGAGGATTGAAGATTGAGGATTGAGGGTTGAGGATTGCGGATTGAGGATTGAGGATTGAAGATTGTGGATTGGGGATTGAGGATCGACGATTGAGGAATGAGTATTGAGGATTGAGAATTGAGGATTGATTATTGAAGATTGAATATTGAGGATTGAAGATTGAGGATTGAGGATTGAGTATTGAGGATTGAGGATGAGGGATGATGGTTGAGGGTTGAGGTTTGAGAACTGAGGACTGCGGACTGAGCATTGAGAATTGAGGATTGAGGATTGAGGATTGAAGATTGAGGATTGGGTATTGAGGATTGAAGGATGAGGATTGAGGATTGAGGATTGAGGATTGAGGATTGAAGATTGAGTATTGAGGATTGAAGCCTGACGATTGAGGATTGAGGATTGAGGATTGAGGATTGAGGACGGAGGATTGAAGATTGAGTATTGAGGATTGAAGGTTGAGATTTGAGGTTTGAGGACTGAGGATTGAGGATTGAGTATTGAGAATTGAGGATTGAGGATTGAGGATTGAGGATTGAGGATTGAGGATTGAAGATTGAGGATTGGGTATAGCGGATTGAACATTGAGGATTGAGGATTGAGGATTGAGGATTGAGGATTGAGGACTGAAGATTGAATATTGATGATTGAAGATTGAGGATTGAGGATTGATTGTTGTGGATTGAGGACGAGGACTGAGGGTTGAGTATTGATGTTTAAGGTCTGAGGATTGAGGATTAAGGATTGAGAATTGAGGATTGAGGATTGAGGATTGAAGATTGAGGATTGTGTATTGGGGATTGAAGAATGAGGATTGAGGATTGAGGATTGAGGATTGAGGATTGAAGACTGAGTATTGATGTTTGAAGGTTGAGGATTGAGGATTGATGATTGAGGATTGAGGATTGAGGATTGAGGATTGAAGATTGAGGATTGAGGATTGAGGATTGAGGACTGAGGATTGAGGATTGAAGATTGAGGATAGGGGATTGAGTATCGACGATTGGGTATTGAGTATTGAGGATTGAGAATTGAGGATTGATTATTGAAGATTGAGTATTGAGGATTGATGATTGAGGATTGAGGATTGAGTATTGAGGATTGAGGATGAGGGCTGATGGTTGAGGATTGAGGTTTGAGAACTGAGGACTGCGGAATGAGCATTGAGAATTGAGGATTGAGGATTGAGGATTGAAGATGGAGGATTGGGTATTGAGGATTGAAGAATGAGGATTGAGCATTGGGGATTGACGATTGAGGATTGAAGATTGAGGATTGAGAATTGAGGATCGAGGATTGAATATTGAGTATTGAGGATTGAAGATTGAGGATTGAGGATTGAGTGTTGGGTATTGAGGATTGAGGATTGAGGTTTGAGGGCTGAGGACTGAGAATTGAGGATTGAGGATTGAGAATGAGGGCTGAGGGTTGAGGATTGAGGATTGAGGATTGAGTATTGAGGATTGAAGATTGAGGAGTGAGGCCTGAGGATTGAGGATTGAGGATTGAAGATTGAGGATTGTGTGTTGAGGATTTAAGAATGAGGATTGAGGATTGAGGTTTGAGGATTGAGGATTGAGGATTGCAGATTGAGAATTGAGGATTGAAGATTGAGGGTTGAGGATTGAGGATTGTGGATTCAGCATTGAGGATTGAGGATTGAGGATTGAGGATTGAAGATTGAGTATTGAGAATTGAAGATTGAGGATTGAGGATTGAGGATTGAGGATTGAGGATTGAAGTATGAGGTTTGGGTATTGAGGATTGATTATTGAAGATTGAGTATTGAGGATTGAAGATTGAGGATTGAGGATTGAGTATTGAGGAATGAGGGTTAAGTGTTGAGGTTTGAGTATTGAATCCTGAGAATTCAGGATATTCTGTTGAGTATTGAGAATTGAGGGTTGATGCTTGAGTATTGAGGATTGAGGATTGAGGGTTGAGGATTGAGTATTGATTATTGAGGATTGAGGAGTGAAGATTGAATATTGATGATTGAAGATTGAGGATCGAGTATTGAGGGCTGCGGATTGAGGACGAGGACTGAGGGTTGAGTATTGGTGTTTGAGGTCTGAGGATTGAGGATTGAGGATTGAGAACTGAGGATTGAAGATTGAAGATTGAAGATTGAGGATTGGGTGTTGAGGATTGAAGAATGAGGATTGAAGATTGAGGATTGAGTATTGAGGATTGAAGATTGAGGATTGAGGATTGAGGATTGAGGATTGAGAATGTGGGCTAAGGTTTGAGCATTGAGGATTGAGGATTGAGGATTGAAGATTGAGGATTGGGTGTTGAGGATTGAACATTGAGGATTGAGGATTGAGGAATGAGGATTCAGGATTGAGGATAGAAGGTTGAATATTGATGAATGAAGGTTGAGGATTGAGGATTGAGGGTTGTGGATTGAGGACGAGGACTGAGGGTTGAGTATTGATGCCTGAGGTCTCAGGATTGAGGATTGAGGATTGTGAACTGAGGATTGGGGATTGAGGATTGAAGATTGAGCATTGGGTATTGAGGATTGAAGAATGAGGATTGAATATTGAATATTGATGATTGAAGATTGAGGACCGAGGATTGAGGGTTGTGGATTGAGGACGAGGACTGAGGGTTGAGTATTGATGTTTGAGGTCTGAGGATTGATGATTGAGTATTGAGGATTGAGGATTGAGGATTGAGTATTGGGTGTTGCGGATTGAAGAATGAGGATTGAGGATTGAGGATTGAGGATTGAGGATTGAAGGTTGAGTATTGAGGATTGAAGATTGAAGATTGAGGTCTGAAGATTGAGGATTGAGGATTGAAGATTGAGGGTTGGGTGTTGAGGATCGAAGACTGAGGATTGAGGGCTGAGGATTGTGGACTGAGGATTGAAGATTGAGGATTGGGTATTGAGGATTGAAGAATGAGGATTGAGGGTTGAGGATTGAGGATCGAGGATTGCAGATTGAGTATTGAGGATTGAAGATTGAGGGTTGTGGATTGAGGATTGAGGATTGAACATTGAGGATTGAGGATTGAGGATTGAGGATTGAGGATTGAATATTAAGTATTGAGGATTCAGAACTGAGGTTTGAGGACTGAGGACTGAGGATTGAGGATTGAGAATTGAGGATTGAGGATTGAAGATTGAAGGTTGAGGATTGGGTATTGAGGATTGTAGAATGAGGATTGAGGATTGAGGACTGAGGACTGAGGATTGAGGATTGAGAATTGAGGATTGAGGATTGAGGATTGAAGGTTGAGGATTGGGTATTGAGGATTGTAGAATGAGGATTGAGGATTGAGGACTGAGGACTGAGGATTGAGGATTGAAGATTGAGTATTGAGGATTGAAAATTGAGGATTGAGGGTAGAGGATTGAGGATTGAGGATTGAGGGTTGAGTATAGAGGATTGAAGTTTGAGGATTGAGGATTGAGGATTCAGGACTGAGGATTGAAGATTGAGGATTGGGGACTGAGTGTTGAGGGTTGAGTGATGAGAATTGATGATTGTGGAAAGAAATTTGAAGATTGCAGATTGAGTATTGATTATTGAAAGCTGTGAATTGATAATATTCTATTGAGGATTGAGGATTGACGTCTGATTGTTCAGGTCTGAGGTCTGAAGATTGAGGATTCAGGATTGAGGATTCAGGATTGAGGTTTGATGACTGAGGATTGAGGATTGAGGACTGAGGCATGAGAATTGAGGATTGAGGATTGAAGATTGAGGATTGAGGATCGAGGATGAGGGCTGAGGGTTGACGATTGAGGTTTGAGGACTGAGGACTGAGGATTGAGGATTGAGAATTGAGGATTGAGGATTGAAGGTTGAAGATTGAGGATTGGGTATTGAGTATTGAGGATTGAGGGTTAAGTGTTGAGGTTTGAGTATTGAATCCCGAGAATTCAGGATATTCTGTTGAGTATTGAGAATTGAGGGTTGATGCTTGAGTATTGAGGATTGAGGATTGAGGATTGAGGATTGAGTATTGAGGATTGAGGATTGAGGAGTGAACATTGAATATTGATGATTGACGATTGAGGATCGAGGATTGAGGGCTGTGGATTGAGGACGAGGACTGAGGGTTGTGTATTGATGTTTGAGGTCTGAGGATTGAGGATTGAGGATTGAGAATTGAGGATTGAAGATTGAGGATTGAAGATTGAGGATTGGGTGTTGAGGATTGAAGAATGAGGATTGAAGATTGAGGATTGAGTATTGAGGATTGAAGATTGAGGATTGAGGATTGAGGATTGAGAATGTGGGCTAAGGTTTGAGCATTGAGGATTGAGGATTGAGGATTGACGATTGAGGATTGGGTGTTGAGGATTGAACATTGAGGATTGAGGATTGAGGATTGAGGATTCAGGATTGAGGATAGAAGGTTGAATATTGATGAATGATGGTTGAGGATTGAGGATCGAGGGCTGTGGATTGAGGACGAGGACTGAGGGTTGAGTATTGATGCCTGAGGTCTGAGGATTGAGGATTGAGGATTGTGAACTGAGGATTGGGGATTGAGGATTGAAGATTGAGTATTGAGGATTGAAAATTGAGGATTGAGGGTTGAGGGTTGTGGATTGAGGATTGAGGATTGAGGATTGAGGATTGAAGATTGAGGACTGATAGTTGAGTATTGAGGACTGAAGGTTGAGGATTGAAGATTGAGTATTGAGGATTCAGAATTGAGGTTTGAGGACTGAGGACTGAGGATTGAGGATTGAGAATTGAGGATTGAGGATTGAGGATTGAAGGTTGAGGATTGGGTATTGAGGATTGTAGAATGAGGATTGAGGATTGAGGACTGAGGACTGAGGATTGAGGATTGAAGATTGAGTATTGAGGATTGAAAATTGAGGATTGAGGGTTGAGGATTGAGGATTGAGGATTGAGGGTTGAGTATAGAGGATTGAAGTTTGAGGATTGAGGATTGAGGATTCAGGACTGAGGGTTGAAGATTGAGGATTGGGGACTGAGTGTTGAGGGTTGAGTGATGAGAATTGATGATTGTGGAAAGAAATTTGAAGATTGCAGATTGAGTATTGAGTATTGAAAGCTGTGAATTGATAATATTCTATTGAGGATTGAGGATTGACGCCTGATTGTTCAGGTCTGAGGTCTGAAGGTTGAGGATTCAGGATTGAGGATTCAGGATTGAGGTTTGATGACTGAGGATTGAGGATTGAGGACTGAGGCATGAGAATTGAGGATTGAGGATTGAAGATTGAGGATTGAGGATCGAGGATGAGGGCTGAGGGTTGACGATTGAGGTTTGAGGACTGAGGACTGAGGATTGAGGATTGAGAATTGAGGATTGAGGATTGAAGGTTGAAGATTGAGGATTGGGTATTGAGTATTGAGGATTGAGGGTTAAGTGTTGAGGTTTGAGTATTGAATCCCGAGAATTCAGGATATTCTGTTGAGTATTGAGAATTGAGGGTTGATGCTTGAGTATTGAGGATTGAGGATTGAGGATTGAGGATTGAGTATTGAGGATTGAGGATTGAGGAGTGAACATTGAATATTGATGATTGACGATTGAGGATCGAGGATTGAGGGCTGTGGATTGAGGACGAGGACTGAGGGTTGTGTATTGATGTTTGAGGTCTGAGGATTGAGGATTGAGGATTGAGAATTGAGGATTGAAGATTGAGGATTGAAGATTGAGGATTGGGTGTTGAGGATTGAAGAATGAGGATTGAAGATTGAGGATTGAGTATTGAGGATTGAAGATTGAGGATTGAGGATTGAGGATTGAGAATGTGGGCTAAGGTTTGAGCATTGAGGATTGAGGATTGAGGATTGACGATTGAGGATTGGGTGTTGAGGATTGAACAATGAGGATTGAGGATTGAGGATTGAGGATTCAGGATTGAGGATAGAAGGTTGAATATTGATGAATGAAGGTTGAGGATTGAGGATTGAGGGCTGTGGATTGAGGACGAGGACTGAGGGTTGAGTATTGATGCCTGAGGTCTGAGGATTGAGAATTGAGGATTGTGAACTGAGGATTGGGGATTGAGGATTGAAGATTGAGGATTGGGTATTGAGGATTGAAGAATGAGGATTGAAGATTGAATATTGATGATTGAAGATTGAGGACCGAGGATTGAGGGTTGTGGATTGAGGACGAGGACTGAGGGTTGTGTATTGATGTTTGAGGTCTGAGGATTGATGATTGAGGATTGAGGATTGAGAATTGAGGATTGAGGATTGAGGATTGAAGATTGAGTATTGGGTGTTGCGGATTGAAGAATGAGGATTGAGGATTGAGGATTGAGGATTGAGGATTGAAGGTTGAGTATAGAGGATTGAAGATTGAGGATTGAGGTCTGAGGATTGAGGATTGAGGATTGAAGATTGAGGATTGGGTGTTGAGGATCGAAGACTGAGGATTGAGGGCTGAGGATTGTGGATTGAGGATAGAAGATTGAGGATTGGGTATTGAGGATTGAAGAATGAGGATTGAGTGTTGAGGATTGAGGATTGAGGATTGCAGATTGAGTATTGAGGATTGAAGATTGAGGGTTGTGGACTGATGATTGAGGATTGAGCATTGAGTATTGAGGATTGAGGATTGAGGATTGAAGATTAAGTATTGAGGATTGAAGATTGAGGATTGAGGATTGAGTATTGAGGTTTGAAGATTGAGGATTGAGGATTGAGGATTGAGAATGTGGGCTAAGGTTTGAGCATTGAGGATTGAGGATTGAGGATTGAAGATTGAGGATTGGGTGTTGAGGATTGAACATTGAGGATTGAGAATTGAGGATTGAGGATTCAGGATTGAGGATAGAAGGTTGAATATTGATGAATGATGGTTGAGGATTGAGGATTGAGGGCTGTGGATTGAGGACGAGGACTGAGGGTTGAGTATTGATGCCTGAGGTCTGAGGATTGAGGATTGAGGATTGTGAACTGAGGATTGGGGATTGAGGATTGAAGATTGAGGATTGGGTATTGAGGATTGAAGAATGAGGATTGAAGATTGAATATTGATGATTGAAGATTGAGGACCGAGGATTGAGGGTTGTGGATTGAGGACGAGGACTGAGGGTTGTGTATTGATGTTTGAGGTCTGAGGATTGATGATTGAGGATTGAGGATTGAGAATTGAGGATTGAGGATTGAGGATTGAGGATTGAGTATTGGGTGTTGCGGATTGAAGAATGAGGATTGAGGATTGAGGATTGAGGATTGAGGATTGAAGGTTGAGTATTGAGGATTGAAGATTGAGGATTGAGGTCTGAGGATTGAGGATTGAGGATTGAAGATTGAGGATTGGGTGTTGAGGATCGAAGACTGAGGATTGAGGGCTGAGGATTGTGGATTGAGGATTGAAGATTGAGTATTGAGGATTGAAGCCTGACGATTGAGGATTGAGGATTGAGGATTAAGGATTGAGGATGGAGGATTGAAGATTGAGTATTGAGGATTGAAGATTGAGGATTGAGGATTGAGGATTGAGGATTGAGTGTTGAAGATTGAGGATTGGGGACTGAGTGTTGAGGGTTGAATGATGAGAATTGATGTTTGTGGATAGAGATTTGAAGATTGCAGATTGAGTATTGAGTATTGAAAACTGTGAACTTTTTATATTCTATTGATAATTGAGAATTGACAACTGATTGTTGAGGACTGAGTTCTGAAGGTTGAGGATTCAGGTTTGAGTTTTGAGGACTGAGGATTGAGGATTGAGGATCGATAATTGAGGATTGAGGATTGAGGATTGAGGATTGAAGATTGAGAATTGGGTATTGCGGATTGAACATTGAGGATTGAGGATTGAGGATTGAGGATTGAGGGTTGAGGTCTAAAGATTGAATATTGATGATTGAATATTGAGGATTGAGGATTGATTGTTGTGGATTGAGGACGAGGACTGAGGGTTGAGTATTGATGTCTGAGGTCTGAGGATTGAGGATTGAGGATTGAGAATTGAGGATTGAGGATTGTGGATTGAGGATTGAGGATTGAGGATTGAAGATTGAGTATTGAGGATTGAAGATTGAGGATTGAGGGTTGAGGATTGAGGATTGAGGATTGAGGATTGAAGATTGAGGATTGGGGATTGAGGATCGACGATTGAGGAATGAGTATTGAGGATTGAGAATTGAGGATTGATTATTGAAGATTGAATATTGAGGATTGAAGATTGAGGATTGAGGATTGAGTATTGAGGATTGAGGATGAGGGATGATGGTTGAGGGTTGATGTTTGAGAACTGAGGACTGAGGATTGAGCATTGAGAATTGAGGATTGAGGATTGAGGATTGAAGATTGAGGATTGGGTATTGGGATTGAAGGATGAGGATTGAGGATTGAGGATTGAGGATTGAGGATTGAAGATTGAGTATTGAGGATTGAAGCCTGACGATTGAGGATTGAGGATTGAGGATTGAGGATTGAGGACGGAGGATTGAAGATTGAGTATTGAGGATTGAAGGTTGAGATTTGAGGTTTGAGGACTGAGGATTGAGGACTGAGTATTGAGAATTGAGGATTGAGGATTGAGGATTGAGGATTGAGGATTGAGGATTGAAGATTGAGGATTGGGTATAGCGGATTGAACATTGAGGATTGAGGATTGAGGATTGAGGATTGAGGATTGAGGACTGAAGATTGAATATTGATGATTGAAGATTGAGGATTGAGGATTGATTGTTGTGGATTGAGGACGAGGACTGAGGGTTGAGTATTGATGTTTAAGGTCTGAGGATTGAGGATTAAGGATTGAGAATTGAGGATTGAGGATTGAGGATTGAAGATTGAGGATTGTGTATTGAGGATTGAAGAATGAGGATTGAGGATTGAGGATTGAGGATTGAGGATTGAAGACTGAGTATTGATGATTGAAGGTTGAGGATTGAGGATTGATGATTGAGGATTGAGGATTGAGGATTGAGGATTGAGGATTGAGTATTGAGGATTGAAGATTGAGGATTGAGGATTGAGGATTGAGGATTGAGGATTGAGGATTGAAGATTGAGGATAGGGGATTGAGTATCGACGATTGGGTAACGATTATTGAGGATTGAGAATTGAGGATTGATTATTGAAGATTGAGTATTGAGGATTGAATATTGAGGATTGAGGATTGAGTATTGAGGATTGAGGATGAGGGCTGATGGTTGAGGGTTGAGGTTTGAGAACTGAGGACTGCGGATTGAGCATTGAGAATTGAGGATTGAGGATTGAGGATTGAAGATGGAGGATTGGGTATTGAGGATTGAAGAATGAGGATTGAGGATTGGGGATTGACGATTGAGGATTGAAGATTGAGGATTGAGAATTGAGGATCGAGGATTGAATATTGAGTATTGAGGATTGAAGATTGAGGATTGAGGATTGAGTGTTGAGTATTGAGGATTGAGGATTGAGGTTTGTGGGCTGAGGAGTGAGAATTGAGGATTGAGGATTGAGAATGAGGGCTGAGGGTTGAGGATTGAGGATTGAGGATTGAAGATTGAGGATTGGGTATTGCGGATTGAACATTGTGGATTGAGGATTGAGGATTGAGGATTGAGGATTGAGGATTGAGGTCTGAAGATTCAATATTGATGATTGAAGATTGAGGATTGAGGATTGATTGTTGTGGATTGAGGACGAGGACTGAGGGTTGACTATTGATGTTTGAGGTCTGAGGATTGAGGATTGAGGATTGCGAATTGAGGATTGAGGATTGAGGATTGAAGATTGAGGATTGGGTGTTGAGGATTGAAGAATGAGGATTGAGGATTGAGGATTGAGGATTGAGGATTGAAGATTGAGTATTGAGGATTGAAGATTGAGGAGTGAGGCCTGAGGATTGAGGATTGAGGATTGAAGATTGAGGATTGTGTGTTGAGGATTGAAGAATGAGGATTGAGGATTGAGGTTTGAGGATTGAGGATTGAGGATTGCAGATTGAGAATTGAGGATTGACGATTGAGCGTTGAGGATTGAGGATTGTGGATTCAGCATTGAGGATTGAGGATTGAGGATTGAGGATTGAAGATTGAGGAATGGGGATAGAGGATTGAAAGCTGAGGATTAAGGACTGAGGATTGGGGATTGAGGATCTAGTGATTGAAGATGGATTATTGAGGATTGAAGATTGAGGATTGAGGATTGAGAATTGAGTACGAGGGCTGAGGGTTGAGGATTGCGGTTTGAGGATTGAGGATTGAGGATTGAGGATTGAGAATTGAGGATTGAGGATTGAGGATTGAAGATTGAGTATTGGGTGTTGCGGATTGAAGAATGAGGATTGAGGATTGAGGATTGAGGATTGAGGATTGAAGGTTGAGTATTGAGGATTGAAGATTGAGGATTGAGGTCTGAGGATTGAGGATTGAGGATTGAAGATTGAGGATTGGGTGTTGAGGATCGAAGACTGAGGATTGAGGGCTGAGGATTGTGGATTGAGGATTGAAGATTGAGTATTGAGGATTGAAGCCTGACGATTGAGGATTGAGGATTGAGGATTAAGGATTGAGGATGGAGGATTGAAGATTGAGTATTGAGGATTGAAGATTGAGGATTGAGGATTGAGGATTGAGGATTGAGTGTTGAAGATTGAGGATTGGGGACTGAGTGTTGAGGGTTGAATGATGAGAATTGATGTTTGTGGATAGAGATTTGAAGATTGCAGATTGAGTATTGAGTATTGAAAACTGTGAACTGATTATATTCTATTGATAATTGAGAATTGACAACTGATTGTTGAGGACTGAGTTCTGAAGGTTGAGGATTCAGGTTTGAGTTTTGAGGACTGAGGATTGAGGATTGAGGATCGATAATTGAGGATTGAGGATTGAGGATTGAGGATTGAAGATTGAGAATTGGGTATTGCGGATTGAACATTGAGGATTGAGGATTGAGGATTGAGGATTGAGGGTTGAGGTCTAAAGATTGAATATTGATGATTGAATATTGAGGATTGAGGATTGATTGTTGTGGATTGAGGACGAGGACTGAGGGTTGAGTATTGATGTCTGAGGTCTGAGGATTGAGGATTGAGGATTGAGAATTGAGGATTGAGGATTGTGGATTGAGGATTGAGGATTGAGGATTGAAGATTGAGTATTGAGGATTGAAGATTGAGGATTGAGGGTTGAGGATTGAGGATTGAGGATTGAGGATTGAAGATTGAGGATTGGGGATTGAGGATCGACGATTGAGGAATGAGTATTGAGGATTGAGAATTGAGGATTGATTATTGAAGATTGAATATTGAGGATTGAAGATTGAGGATTGAGGATTGAGTATTGAGGATTGAGGATGAGGGATGATGGTTGAGGGTTGATGTTTGAGAACTGAGGACTGAGGATTGAGCATTGAGAATTGAGGATTGAGGATTGAGGATTGAAGATTGAGGATTGGGTATTGGGATTGAAGGATGAGGATTGAGGATTGAGGATTGAGGATTGAGGATTGAAGATTGAGTATTGAGGATTGAAGCCTGACGATTGAGGATTGAGGATTGAGGATTGAGGATTGAGGACGGAGGATTGAAGATTGAGTATTGAGGATTGAAGGTTGAGATTTGAGGTTTGAGGACTGAGGATTGAGGACTGAGTATTGAGAATTGAGGATTGAGGATTGAGGATTGAGGATTGAGGATTGAGGATTGAAGATTGAGGATTGGGTATAGCGGATTGAACATTGAGGATTGAGGATTGAGGATTGAGGATTGAGGATTGAGGACTGAAGATTGAATATTGATGATTGAAGATTGAGGATTGAGGATTGATTGTTGTGGATTGAGGACGAGGACTGAGGGTTGAGTATTGATGTTTAAGGTCTGAGGATTGAGGATTAAGGATTGAGAATTGAGGATTGAGGATTGAGGATTGAAGATTGAGGATTGTGTATTGAGGATTGAAGAATGAGGATTGAGGATTGAGGATTGAGGATTGAGGATTGAAGACTGAGTATTGATGATTGAAGGTTGAGGATTGAGGATTGATGATTGAGGATTGAGGATTGAGGATTGAGGATTGAGGATTGAGTATTGAGGATTGAAGATTGAGGATTGAGGATTGAGGATTGAGGATTGAGGATTGAGGATTGAAGATTGAGGATAGGGGATTGAGTATCGACGATTGGGTAACGATTATTGAGGATTGAGAATTGAGGATTGATTATTGAAGATTGAGTATTGAGGATTGAAGATTGAGGATTGAGGATTGAGTATTGAGGATTGAGGATGAGGGCTGATGGTTGAGGGTTGAGGTTTGAGAACTGAGGACTGCGGATTGAGCATTGAGAATTGAGGATTGAGGATTGAGGATTGAAGATGGAGGATTGGGTATTGAGGATTGAAGAATGAGGATTGAGGATTGGGGATTGACGATTGAGGATTGAAGATTGAGGATTGAGAATTGAGGATCGAGGATTGAATATTGAGTATTGAGGATTGAAGATTGAGGATTGAGGATTGAGTGTTGAGTATTGAGGATTGAGGATTGAGGTTTGTGGGCTGAGGAGTGAGAATTGAGGATTGAGGATTGAGAATGAGGGCTGAGGGTTGAGGATTGAGGATTGAGGATTGAAGATTGAGGATTGGGTATTGCGGATTGAACATTGTGGATTGAGGATTGAGGATTGAGGATTGAGGATTGAGGATTGAGGTCTGAAGATTCAATATTGATGATTGAAGATTGAGGATTGAGGATTGATTGTTGTGGATTGAGGACGAGGACTGAGGGTTGACTATTGATGTTTGAGGTCTGAGGATTGAGGATTGAGGATTGCGAATTGAGGATTGAGGATTGAGGATTGAAGATTGAGGATTGGGTGTTGAGGATTGAAGAATGAGGATTGAGGATTGAGGATTGAGGATTGAGGATTGAAGATTGAGTATTGAGGATTGAAGATTGAGGAGTGAGGCCTGAGGATTGAGGATTGAGGATTGAAGATTGAGGATTGTGTGTTGAGGATTGAAGAATGAGGATTGAGGATTGAGGTTTGAGGATTGAGGATTGAGGATTGCAGATTGAGAATTGAGGATTGACGATTGAGCGTTGAGGATTGAGGATTGTGGATTCAGCATTGAGGATTGAGGATTGAGGATTGAGGATTGAAGATTGAGGAATGGGGATAGAGGATTGAAAGCTGAGGATTAAGGACTGAGGATTGGGGATTGAGGATCTAGTGATTGAAGATGGATTATTGAGGATTGAAGATTGAGGATTGAGGATTGAGAATTGAGTACGAGGGCTGAGGGTTGAGGATTGCGGTTTGAGGATTGAGGATTGAGGATTGAAGATTGAGTATTGTGGATTGAAAATTGAGGATTGAGGATTGAGGATTGAGGATTGAGGATTGAGGATTGAAGGTTGAAGATTGAGGATTGGGTATTGAGTATTGAGGATTGAGGGTTAAGTGTTGAGGTTTGAGTATTGAATCCTGAGAATTCAGGATATTCTGTTGAGTATTGAGAATTGAGGGTTGATGCTTGAGTATTGAGGATTGAGGATTGAGGATTGAGGATTGAGTATTGAGGATTGAGGATTGAGGAGTGAAGATTGAATATTGATGATTGATGATTGAGGATCGAGGATTGAGTGCTGTGGATTGAGGACGAGGACTGAGGGTTGTGTACTGATGTTTGAGGTCTGAGGATTGAGGATTGAGGATTGAGAATTGAGGATTGAAGATTGAGGATTGAAGATTGAGGATTGGGTGTTGAGGATTGAAGAATGAGGATTGAAGATTGAGGATTGAGTATTGAGGATTGAAGATTGAGGATTGAGGATTGAGGATTGAGAATGTGGGCTAAGGTTTGAGCATTGAGGATTGAGGATTGAGGATTGAAGGTTGAGGATTGGGTGTTGAGGATTGAAGAATGAGGATTGAGGATTGAGGATTGAGGATGGAGGATTGAAGATTGAGTATTGAGGATTGGAGATTGAGGATTCAGGATTGAGTATTGAGAATTGAGGACTGATAGTTGAGTATTGAGGACTGAAGGTTGAGGATTGAAGATAGAGTATTGAGGATTCAGAATTGAGGTTAGAGCACTGATGATTGAGGATAGAAGATTCAGTATTGAGGATTGAAGATTGAGGATTGAGGATTGATAATTGAGGACTGAGTATGAGGTCTGATGGTTGAGGATTGGGGTTTGTGGGCTGAGGACTGAGAATTGCGGATTGAGGATTGAGAATGAGGGCTGAGGGTTGAGGATTGAGGTTTGAGGACTGAGGACTGAAGATTGAGTATTGAGTATTGAAAACTGTGAATTGATTATATTTTATTGATAATTGATAATTGACAACTGATTGTTGAGGACTGAGTTCTGAAGGTTGAGGATTCAGGATTGAGGATTCAGGTTTGAGTTTTGAGGATTGAGGATTGAGGATTGAGGATCGATAATTGAGGATTGAGGATTGAGGATTGAGGACTGAGGATCGATGACTGAGGATTGAGGATTGAAGATTGAGGATTGGGGACTGAGGATTGAAGACCGAGGATTGAGGATTGAGGACGGAGGATTGAGGATTGAGGATTGAGGATTGAGGATTGAAGATTGAGGATTGGGTATTGCGGATTGAACATTGTGGATTGAGGATTGAGGATTGAGGATTGAGGATTGAGGATTGAGGTCTGAAGATTCAATATTGATGATTGAAGATTGAGGATTGAGGATTGATTGTTGTGGATTGAGGACGAGGACTGAGGGTTGACTATTGATGTTTGAGGTCTGAGGATTGAGGATTGAGGATTGCGAATTGAGGATTGAGGATTGAGGATTGAAGATTGAGGATTGGGTGTTGAGGATTGAAGAATGAGGATTGAGGATTGAGGATTGAGGATTGAGGATTGAAGATTGAGTATTGAGGATTGAAGATTGAGGAGTGAGGCCTGAGGATTGAGGATTGAGGATTGAAGATTGAGGATTGTGTGTTGAGGATTGAAGAATGAGGATTGAGGATTGAGGTTTGAGGATTGAGGATTGAGGATTGCAGATTGAGAATTGAGGATTGACGATTGAGCGTTGAGGATTGAGGATTGTGGATTCAGCATTGAGGATTGAGGATTGAGGATTGAGGATTGAAGATTGAGGAATGGGGATAGAGGATTGAAAGCTGAGGATTAAGGACTGAGGATTGGGGATTGAGGATCTAGTGATTGAAGATGGATTATTGAGGATTGAAGATTGAGGATTGAGGATTGAGAATTGAGTACGAGGGCTGAGGGTTGAGGATTGCGGTTTGAGGATTGAGGATTGAGGATTGAAGATTGAGTATTGTGGATTGAAAATTGAGGATTGAGGATTGAGGATTGAGGATTGAGGATTGAGGATTGAAGGTTGAAGATTGAGGATTGGGTATTGAGTATTGAGGATTGAGGGTTAAGTGTTGAGGTTTGAGTATTGAATCCTGAGAATTCAGGATATTCTGTTGAGTATTGAGAATTGAGGGTTGATGCTTGAGTATTGAGGATTGAGGATTGAGGATTGAGGATTGAGTATTGAGGATTGAGGATTGAGGAGTGAAGATTGAATATTGATGATTGATGATTGAGGATCGAGGATTGAGTGCTGTGGATTGAGGACGAGGACTGAGGGTTGTGTACTGATGTTTGAGGTCTGAGGATTGAGGATTGAGGATTGAGAATTGAGGATTGAAGATTGAGGATTGAAGATTGAGGATTGGGTGTTGAGGATTGAAGAATGAGGATTGAAGATTGAGGATTGAGTATTGAGGATTGAAGATTGAGGATTGAGGATTGAGGATTGAGAATGTGGGCTAAGGTTTGAGCATTGAGGATTGAGGATTGAGGATTGAAGGTTGAGGATTGGGTGTTGAGGATTGAAGAATGAGGATTGAGGATTGAGGATTGAGGATGGAGGATTGAAGATTGAGTATTGAGGATTGGAGATTGAGGATTCAGGATTGAGTATTGAGAATTGAGGACTGATAGTTGAGTATTGAGGACTGAAGGTTGAGGATTGAAGATAGAGTATTGAGGATTCAGAATTGAGGTTAGAGCACTGATGATTGAGGATAGAAGATTCAGTATTGAGGATTGAAGATTGAGGATTGAGGATTGATAATTGAGGACTGAGTATGAGGTCTGATGGTTGAGGATTGAGGTTTGTGGGCTGAGGACTGAGAATTGCGGATTGAGGATTGAGAATGAGGGCTGAGGGTTGAGGATTGAGGTTTGAGGACTGAGGACTGAAGATTGAGTATTGAGTATTGAAAACTGTGAATTGATTATATTTTATTGATAATTGATAATTGACAACTGATTGTTGAGGACTGAGTTCTGAAGGTTGAGGATTCAGGATTGAGGATTCAGGTTTGAGTTTTGAGGATTGAGGATTGAGGATTGAGGATCGATAATTGAGGATTGAGGATTGAGGATTGAGGACTGAGGATCGATGACTGAGGATTGAGGATTGAAGATTGAGGATTGGGGACTGAGGATTGAAGACCGAGGATTGAGGATTGAGGACGGAGGATTGAGGATTGAGGATTGAGGATTGAGGATTGAGGATTGAGGATTGAGGATGAGGGCTGAGGGTTGACGATTGAGGTTTCAGGACTAAGGACTGAGGATTGAGGTTTGAGAATTGAGGATTGAGGATTGAGGATTGAAGATTGAGGATTGGGTATTGAGGATTGAAGGATGAGGATTGAGGATTGAGGATTGAGGATTGAAGATTGAGTATTGCGGATTGGAGCCTGACGATTGAGGATTGAGGATTGAGGATAGCGGATTGAGTACGGAGGATTGAGTGTTGAGTATTGAGGATTGAGGATTGAGGTTTGAGGGCTGAGGACTGAGAATTGAGGATTGAGGATTGAGAATGAGGGCTGTGGGTTGAGGATTGAGGATTGAGGATTGAAGATTGAGGATTGGGTATTGCGGATTGAACATTGAGGATTGAGGATTGAGGATTGAGGATTGAGGATTGAGGTCTGAAGATTCAATATTGATGATTGAAGATTGAGGATTGAGGATTGATTGTTGTGGATTGAGGACGAGGACTGAGGGTTGACTATTGATGTTTGAGGTCTGAGGATTGAGGATTGAGGATTGAGAATTGAGGATTGAGGATTGAGGATTGAAGATTGAGGATTGGGTGTTGAGGATTGAAGAATGAGGATTGAGGATTGAGGATTGAAGATTGAGGATTGAAGATTGAGTATTGAGGATTGAAGATTGAGGAGTGAGGCCTGAGGATTGAGGATTGAGGATTGAAGATTGAGGATTGTGTGTTGAGGATTGAAGAATGAGGATTGAGGATTGAGGTTTGAGGATTGAGGATTGAGGATTGCAGATTGAGAATTGAGGATTGAAGATTGAGGGTTGAGGATTGAGGATTGTGGATTCAGCATTGAGGATTGAGGATTGAGGATTGAGGATTGAAGATTGAGTATTGAGGATTGAAGATTGAGGATTGAGGATTGAGGATTGAGGATTGAGGACTGAAGTATGAGGTTTGGGGATTGAGGATTGATTATTGAAGATTGAGTATTGAGGATTGAAGATTGAGGATTGACGATTGAGTACTGAGGATTGAGGATGAGGGCTGGTGGTTGAGGGTTGAGGTTTGAGAACTGAGGAATGAGGGTTGAGCATTGAGAATTGAGGATTGAGGATTGAGGATTGAAGACTGAGAATTGAGGATTGAGTATTGAGGAATGAGGGTTAAGTGTTGAGGTTTGAGTATTGAATCCTGAGAATTCAGGATATTCTGTTGAGTATTGAGAATTGAGGGTTGATGCTTGAGTATTGAGGATTGAGGATTGAGGATTGAGGATTGAGTATTGAGGATTGAGGATTGAGGAGTGAAGATTGAATATTGATGATTGAAGATTGAGGATCGAGTATTGAGGGCTGTGGATTGAGGACGAGGACTGAGGGTTGAGTATTGATGTTTGAGGTCTGAGGATTGAGGATTGAGGATTGAGAATTGAGGATTGAAGATTGAGGATTGAAGATTGAGGATTGGGTGTTGAGGATTGAAGAATGAGGATTGAAGATTGAGGATTGAGTATTGAGGATTGAAGATTGAGGATTGAGGATTGAGGATTGAGAATGTGGGCTAAGGTTTGAGCATTGAGGATTGAGGATTGAAGATTGAGGATTGGGTGTTGAGGATTGAACATTGAGGATTGAGGATTGAGTATTGAGGATTCAGGATTGAGGATAGAAGGTTGAATATTGATGAATGAAGGTTGAGGATTGAGGATTGAGGGTTGTGGATTGAGGACGAGGACTGAGGGTTGAGTATTGACGCCTGAGGTCTGAGGATTGAGGATTGAGGATTGTGAACAGAGGATTGGGGATTGGGGATTGAAGATTGAGGATTGGGTATTGAGGATTGAAGAATGAGGATTGAATATTGAATATTGATGATTGAAGATTGAGGACCGAGGATTGAGGGTTGTGGATTGAGGACGAGGACTGAGGGCTGAGTATTGATGTTTGAGGTCTGAGGATTGATGATTGAGTATTGAGGATTGAGGATTGAAGATTGATTATTGGGTGTTGCGGATTGAAGAATGAGGATTGAGCATTGAGGATTGAGGATTGAGGATTGAAGGTTGAGTATTGAGGATTGAGGATTGAAGATTGAGGTCTGAGGATTGAGGATTGAGGATTGAAGATTGAGGATTGGGTGTTGAGGATCGAAGACTGAGGATTGAGGGCTGAGGATTGTGGACTGAGGATTGAAGATTGAGGATTGGGTATTGAGGATTGAAGAATGAGGATTGAGGGTTGAGGATTGAGGATCGAGGATTGCAGATTGAGTATTGAGGATTGAAGATTGAGGGTTGTGGATTGAGGATTGAGGATTGAGCATTGAGGATTGAGGATTGAGTATTGAGGATTGAGGATTGAAGGTTGAAGATTGAGGATTGGGTATTGAGTATTGAGGATTGAGGGTTAAGTGTTGAGGTTTGAGTATTGAATCCTGAGAATTCAGGATATTCTGTTGAGTATTGAGAATTGAGGGTTGATGCTTGAGTATTGAGGATTGAGGATTGAGGATTGAGGATTGAGTATTGAGGATTGAGGATTGAGGAGTGAAGATTGAATATTGATGATTGATGATTGAGGATCGAGGATTGAGTGCTGTGGATTGAGGACGAGGACTGAGGGTTGTGTACTGATGTTTGAGGTCTGAGGATTGAGGATTGAGGATTGAGAATTGAGGATTGAAGATTGAGGATTGAAGATTGAGGATTGGGTGTTGAGGATTGAAGAATGAGGATTGAAGATTGAGGATTGAGTATTGAGGATTGAAGATTGAGGATTGAGGATTGAGGATTGAGAATGTGGGCTAAGGTTTGAGCATTGAGGATTGAGGATTGAGGATTGAAGGTTGAGGATTGGGTGTTGAGGATTGAAGAATGAGGATTGAGGATTGAGGATTGAGGATGGAGGATTGAAGATTGAGTATTGAGGATTGGAGATTGAGGATTCAGGATTGAGTATTGAGAATTGAGGACTGATAGTTGAGTATTGAGGACTGAAGGTTGAGGATTGAAGATAGAGTATTGAGGATTCAGAATTGAGGTTAGAGCACTGATGATTGAGGATAGAAGATTCAGTATTGAGGATTGAAGATTGAGGATTGAGGATTGATAATTGAGGACTGAGTATGAGGTCTGATGGTTGAGGATTGAGGTTTGTGGGCTGAGGACTGAGAATTGCGGATTGAGGATTGAGAATGAGGGCTGAGGGTTGAGGATTGAGGTTTGAGGACTGAGGACTGAAGATTGAGTATTGAGTATTGAAAACTGTGAATTGATTATATTTTATTGATAATTGATAATTGACAACTGATTGTTGAGGACTGAGTTCTGAAGGTTGAGGATTCAGGATTGAGGATTCAGGTTTGAGTTTTGAGGATTGAGGATTGAGGATTGAGGATCGATAATTGAGGATTGAGGATTGAGGATTGAGGACTGAGGATCGATGACTGAGGATTGAGGATTGAAGATTGAGGATTGGGGACTGAGGATTGAAGACCGAGGATTGAGGATTGAGGACGGAGGATTGAGGATTGAGGATTGAGGATTGAGGATTGAGGATTGAGGATTGAGGATGAGGGCTGAGGGTTGACGATTGAGGTTTCAGGACTAAGGACTGAGGATTGAGGTTTGAGAATTGAGGATTGAGGATTGAGGATTGAAGATTGAGGATTGGGTATTGAGGATTGAAGGATGAGGATTGAGGATTGAGGATTGAGGATTGAAGATTGAGTATTGCGGATTGGAGCCTGACGATTGAGGATTGAGGATTGAGGATAGCGGATTGAGTACGGAGGATTGAAGATTGAGTATTGAGGATTGAAGATTGAGGATTGACGATTGAGTACTGAGGATTGAGGATGAGGGCTGGTGGTTGAGGGTTGAGGTTTGAGAACTGAGGAATGAGGGTTGAGCATTGAGAATTGAGGATTGAGGATTGAGGATTGAAGACTGAGAGTTGAGGATTGAGTATTGAGGAATGAGGGTTAAGTGTTGAGGTTTGAGTATTGAATCCTGAGAATTCAGGATATTCTGTTGAGTATTGAGAATTGAGGGTTGATGCTTGAGTATTGAGGATTGAGGATTGAGGATTGAGGATTGAGTATTGAGGATTGAGGATTGAGGAGTGAAGATTGAATATTGATGATTGAAGATTGAGGATCGAGTATTGAGGGCTGTGGATTGAGGACGAGGACTGAGGGTTGAGTATTGATGTTTGAGGTCTGAGGATTGAGGATTGAGGATTGAGAATTGAGGATTGAAGATTGAGGATTGAAGATTGAGGATTGGGTGTTGAGGATTGAAGAATGAGGATTGAAGATTGAGGATTGAGTATTGAGGATTGAAGATTGAGGATTGAGGATTGAGGATTGAGAATGTGGGCTAAGGTTTGAGCATTGAGGATTGAGGATTGAAGATTGAGGATTGGGTGTTGAGGATTGAACATTGAGGATTGAGGATTGAGTATTGAGGATTCAGGATTGAGGATAGAAGGTTGAATATTGATGAATGAAGGTTGAGGATTGAGGATTGAGGGTTGTGGATTGAGGACGAGGACTGAGGGTTGAGTATTGACGCCTGAGGTCTGAGGATTGAGGATTGAGGATTGTGAACAGAGGATTGGGGATTGGGGATTGAAGATTGAGGATTGGGTATTGAGGATTGAAGAATGAGGATTGAATATTGAATATTGATGATTGAAGATTGAGGACCGAGGATTGAGGGTTGTGGATTGAGGACGAGGACTGAGGGCTGAGTATTGATGTTTGAGGTCTGAGGATTGATGATTGAGTATTGAGGAATGAGGATTGAAGATTGATTATTGGGTGTTGCGGATTGAAGAATGAGGATTGAGCATTGAGGATTGAGGATTGAGGATTGAAGGTTGAGTATTGAGGATTGAGGATTGAAGATTGAGGTCTGAGGATTGAGGATTGAGGATTGAAGATTGAGGATTGGGTGTTGAGGATCGAAGACTGAGGATTGAGGGCTGAGGATTGTGGACTGAGGATTGAAGATTGAGGATTGGGTATTGAGGATTGAAGAATGAGGATTGAGGGTTGAGGATTGAGGATCGAGGATTGCAGATTGAGTATTGAGGATTGAAGATTGAGGGTTGTGGATTGAGGATTGAGGATTGAGCATTGAGGATTGAGGATTGAGGATTGAGGATTGAGGATTGAAGGTTGAAGATTGAGGATTGGGTATTGAGTATTGAGGATTGAGGGTTAAGTGTTGAGGTTTGAGTATTGAATCCTGAGAATTCAGGATATTCTGTTGAGTATTGAGAATTGAGGGTTGATGCTTGAGTATTGAGGATTGAGGATTGAGGATTGAGGATTGAGTATTGAGGATTGAGGATTGAGGAGTGAAGATTGAATATTGATGATTGATGATTGAGGATCGAGGATTGAGTGCTGTGGATTGAGGACGAGGACTGAGGGTTGTGTACTGATGTTTGAGGTCTGAGGATTGAGGATTGAGGATTGAGAATTGAGGATTGAAGATTGAGGATTGAAGATTGAGGATTGGGTGTTGAGGATTGAAGAATGAGGATTGAAGATTGAGGATTGAGTATTGAGGATTGAAGATTGAGGATTGAGGATTGAGGATTGAGAATGTGGGCTAAGGTTTGAGCATTGAGGATTGAGGATTGAGGATTGAAGGTTGAGGATTGGGTGTTGAGGATTGAAGAATGAGGATTGAGGATTGAGGATTGAGGATGGAGGATTGAAGATTGAGTATTGAGGATTGGAGATTGAGGATTCAGGATTGAGTATTGAGAATTGAGGACTGATAGTTGAGTATTGAGGACTGAAGGTTGAGGATTGAAGATAGAGTATTGAGGATTCAGAATTGAGGTTAGAGCACTGATGATTGAGGATAGAAGATTCAGTATTGAGGATTGAAGATTGAGGATTGAGGATTGATAATTGAGGACTGAGTATGAGGTCTGATGGTTGAGGATTGAGGTTTGTGGGCTGAGGACTGAGAATTGCGGATTGAGGATTGAGAATGAGGGCTGAGGGTTGAGGATTGAGGTTTGAGGACTGAGGACTGAAGATTGAGTATTGAGTATTGAAAACTGTGAATTGATTATATTTTATTGATAATTGATAATTGACAACTGATTGTTGAGGACTGAGTTCTGAAGGTTGAGGATTCAGGATTGAGGATTCAGGTTTGAGTTTTGAGGATTGAGGATTGAGGATTGAGGATCGATAATTGAGGATTGAGGATTGAGGATTGAGGACTGAGGATCGATGACTGAGGATTGAGGATTGAAGATTGAGGATTGGGGACTGAGGATTGAAGACCGAGGATTGAGGATTGAGGACGGAGGATTGAGGATTGAGGATTGAGGATTGAGGATTGAGGATTGAGGATTGAGGATGAGGGCTGAGGGTTGACGATTGAGGTTTCAGGACTAAGGACTGAGGATTGAGGTTTGAGAATTGAGGATTGAGGATTGAGGATTGAAGATTGAGGATTGGGTATTGAGGATTGAAGGATGAGGATTGAGGATTGAGGATTGAGGATTGAAGATTGAGTATTGCGGATTGGAGCCTGACGATTGAGGATTGAGGATTGAGGATAGCGGATTGAGTACGGAGGATTGAAGATTGAGTATTGAGGATTGAAGATTGAGTTTTGAGGTTTGAGGACTGAGGATTGAGGATTGAGTATTGAGTATTGAGGATTGAGGATTGAGGATTGAGTATTGAAGATTGAGGATTGGGTATTGCGGATTGAACATTGAGGATTGAGGTTTGAGGATTGAGGATTGAGGATTGAGGACTGAAGATTGAATATTAATGATTGAAGAATGAGGATTGAGGATTGATTGTTGTAGATTGATGACGAGGACTGAGGGTTGAGTATTGATGTTTAAGGTCTGAGGATTGAGGATTAAGGATTGAGAATTGAGGATTGAGGATTGAGGATTGAAGATTGAGGATTGCGTATTGAGGATTGAAGAATGAGGATTGAGGATTGAGGATTGAGGATTGAGGATTGAAGACTGAGTATTGATGACTAATGGTTGAGGATTGAGGATTGAGGATTGAGGATTGAGGATTGAGGATTGAGGATTGAAGATTGAGTATTGAGGATTGAAGATTGAGGATTGAGGGTTGAGGATTGAGGATTGAGGATTGGGGATTGAAGATTGAGGATTGGGGATTGAGGATCGACGATTGAGGAATGAGTATTGAGGATTGAGAATTGAGGATTGATTATTGAAGATTGAATATTGAGGATTGAAGATTGAGGATTGAGGATTGAGTATTGAGGATTGAGGATGAGGGATGATGGTTGAGGGTTGAGGTTTGAGAACTGAGGACTGAGGATTGAGCATTGAGAATTGAGGATTGAGGATTGAGGAATGAAGATTGAGGATTGGGTATTGGGATTGAAGGATGAGGATTGAGGATTGAGGATTGAGGATTGAGGATTGAAGATTGAGTATTGAGGATTGAAGCCTGACGATTGAGGATTGAGGATTGAGGATTGAGGATTGAGGAAGGAGGATTGAAGATTGAGTATTGAGGATTGAAGGCTGAGATTTGAGGTTTGAGGACTGAGGATTGAGGATTGAGTATTGAGAATCGAGGATTGAGGATTGAGGATTGAGGATTGAGGATTGAGGATTGAAGATTGAGGATTGGGTATAGCGGATTGAACATTGAGGATTGAGGATTGAGGATTGAGGATTGAGGATTGAGGACTGAAGATTGAATATTGATGATTGAAGATTGAGGATTGAGGATTGATTGTTGTGGATTGAGGACGAGGACTGAGGGTTGAGTATTGATGTTTAAGGTCTGAGGATTGAGGATTAAGGATTGAGAATTGAGGATTGAGGATTGAGGATTGAAGATTGAGGATTGGGTATTGCGGATTGAACATTGAGGATTGAGGTTTGAGGATTGAGGATTGAGGATTGAGGACTGAAGATTGAATATTAATGATTGAAGAATGAGGATTGAGGATTGATTGTTGTAGATTGATGACGAGGACTGAGGGTTGAGTATTGATGTTTAAGGTCTGAGGATTGAGGATTAAGTATTGAGAATTGAGGATTGAGGATTGAGGATTGAAGATTGAGGATTGCGTATTGAGGATTGAAGAATGAGGATTGAGGATTGAGGATTGAGTATTGAGGATTGAAGACTGAGTACTGATGACTAATGGTTGAGGATTGAGGATTGAAGATTGAGGATAGGGGATTGAGTATCGACGATTGGGTATTGAGTATTGAGGATTGAGAATCGAGGATTGATTATTGAAGATTGAGTATTGAGGATTGAAGATTGAGGATTGAGGATTGAGTATTGGGGATTGAGGATGAGGGCTGATGGTTGAGGGTTGAGGTTTGAGAACTGAGGACTGCGGATTGAGCATTGAGAATTGAGGACTGAGGATTGAGGATTGAAGATGGAGGATTGGGTATTGAGGATTGAAGAATGAGGATTGACGATTGAGGATTGAAGATTGAGGATTGAGAATTGAGGATCGAGGATTGAATATTGGGTATTGAGGATTGAAGATTGAGGATTGAGGATTGAGTGTTGAGTATTGAGGATTGAGGATTGAGGTTTGAGGGCTGAGGACTGAGAATTGAGGATTGAGGATTGAGAATGAGGGCTGAGGGTTGAGGATTGAGGATTGAGGATTGAAGATTGAGGATTGGGTATTGCGGATTGAACATTGAGGATTGAGGATTGAGGATTGAGGATTGAGGATTGAGGTCTGAAGATTCAATATTGATGATTGAAGATTGAAGAATGAGGATTGAGGATTGAGGATTGAGGATTGAGGATTGAAGATTGAGTATTGAGGATTGAAGATTGAGGAGTGAGGCCTGAGGATTGAGGATTGAGGATTGAAGATTGAGGATTGTGTGTTGAGGATTGAAGAATGAGGATTGAGGATTGAGGTTTGAGGATTGAGGATTGAGGATTGCAGATTGAGAATTGAGGATTGAAGATTGAGGGTTGAGGATTGAGGATTGTGAATTCAGCATTGAGGATTGAGGATTGAGGATTGAGGATTGAAGATTGAGTATTGAGGATTGAAGATTGAGGATTGAGGATTGAGGATTGAGGATTGAGGATTGAAGTATGAGGTTTGGGGATTGAGGATTGATTATTGAAGATTGAGTATTGAGGATTGAAGATTGAGGATTGACGATTGAGTATTGAGGATTGAGGATGAGGGCTGGTGGTTGAGGGTTGAGGTTTGAGAACTGAGGAATGAGGGTTGAGCATTGAGAATTGAGGATTGAGGATTGAGGATTGAAGACTGAGGATTGAGGATTGAGTATTGAGGAATGAGGGTTAAGTGTTGAGGTTTGAGTATTGAATCCTGAGAATTCAGGATATTCTGTTGAGTATTGAGAATTGAGGGTTGATGCTTGAGTATTGAGGATTGAGGATTGAGGATTGAGGATTGAGTATTGAGGATTGAGGATTGAGGAGTGAAGATTGAATATTGATGATTGAAGATTGAGGATCGAGTATTGAGGGCTGTGGATTGAGGACGAGGACTGAGGGTTGAGTATTGATGTTTGAGGTCTGAGGATTGAGGATTGAGAATTGAGAATTGAGGATTGAAGATTGAGGATTGAAGATTGATTATTGGGTGTTGCGGATTGAAGAATGAGGATTGAGGATTGAGAATTGAGGATTAAGGATTGAAGGTTTAGTATTGAGGATTGAGGGTTGAAGATTGAGGTCTGAGGATTGAGGATTGAGGATTGAAGATTGAGGATTGGGTGTTGAGGATCGAAGACTGAGGATTGAGGGCTGAGGATTGAGGATTGAGGAGTGAAGATTGAATATTGATGATTGATGATTGAGGATCGAGGATTCAGGGCTGTGGATTGAGGACGAGGACTGAGGGTTGTGTATTGATGTTTGAGGTCTGAGGATTGAGGATTGAGGATTGAGGATTGAGAATTGAGGATTGAAGATTGAGGATTGAAGATTGAGGATTGGGTGTTGAGGATTGAAGAATGAGGATTGAAGATTGAGGATTGAGTATTGAGGATTGAAGATTGAGGATTGAGGATTGAGGATTGAGGATTGAGAATGTGGGCTAAGGTTTGAGCATTGAGGATTGAGGGTTGAGGATTGAAGGTTGAGGATTGGGTGTTGAGGATTGAACATTGAGGATTGAGGATTGAGGATTGAGGATTCAGGATTGAGGATAGAAGGTTGAATATTCATGAATGAAGGTTGAGGATTGAGGATTGAGGGCTGTGGATTGAGGACGAGGACTGAGTGTTGAGTATTGATGCCTGAGGTCTGAGGATTGAGGATTGAGGATTGTGAACTGAGGATTGGGGATTGAGGATTGAAGATTGAGGATTGGGTATTGAGGATTGAAGAATGAGGATTGAAGATTGAATATTGATGATTGAAGATTGAGGACCGAGGATTGAGGGTTGTGGATTGAGGACGAGGACTGAGGGTTGTGTATTGATGTTTGAGGTCTGAGGATTGATAATTGAGGATTGAGGATTGAGAATTGAGGATTGAGGATTGATGATTGAAGATTGAGTATTGGGTGTTGCCGATTGAAGAATGAGGATTGAGGATTGAAGATTGAGGATTGAGGATTGAAGGTTGAGTATTGAGGATTGAAGATTGAGGATTGAGGTCTGAGGATTGAGGATTGAGGATTGAAGATTGAGGATTGGGTGTTGAGGATCGAAGACTGAGGATTGAGGGCTGAGGATTGTGGATTGAGTATTGAAGATTGAGGATTGGGTATTGAGGATTGAAGAATGAGGATTGAGAGTTGAGGATTGAGGATTGAGGATTGCAGATTGAGTATTGAGGATTGAAGATTGAGGGTTGTGGACTGAGGATTGAGGTTTGAGCATTGAGGATTGAGGATTGAGGATTGAGGATTGAAGATTAAGTATTGAGGATTGAAGATTGAGGATCGAGGATTGAGTATTGAGGATTGAGGACAGATAGCTGAGTACTGAGGACTGAAGGTTGAGGATTGAAGATTGATTATTGAGGAATCAGAATTGAGGTTTGAGGACTGAGGATTGAGGATTGAAGATTGAGTATTGAGGATTGAAGATTGTGGATTGAGGATTGATAATTGAGGATTGAGGGTGAGGTCTGAGGGTTGAGGATTGAGGTTTGAGGGCTGAGGACTGAGAATTGAGGATTGAGGATTGAGAATGAGGGCTGAGTGTTAAGGATTGAGGTTTGAGGACTGAGGACTGAGGATCGAGGATTGAGAATTGAGGATTGAGGATTGAGGATTGAAGATTTAGGATTGGGTATTGAGGATTGTAGAATGAGGATAGAGGATTGAGGATTGAGGATTGAGGATTGAGGATTGAGGATTGAAGATTGAGTATTGAGGATTGAAAATTGAGGATTGAGGGTTGAGGATTGAGGATTGAAGATTGAGGATTGAGTATAGAGGATTGAAGTTTGAGGATTGAGGATTGAGGATTCAGGATTGAGGATTGAGGATTGAAGATTGAGGATTGGGGACAGAGTGTTGAGGGTTGAGTGATGAGAATTGATGTTTGTGGAAAGAAATTTGAAGATTGCAGATTGAGTATTGAGTATTGAAAGCTGTGAATTGATAATATTCTATTGAGGATTGAGGATTGACGTCTGATTGTTCAGGTCTGAGGTCTGAAGATTGAGGATTCAGGATTGAGGATTCAGGATTGAGGTTTGATGACTGAGGATTGAGGATTGAGGACTGAGGCATGAGGATTGAGGATTGAGGATTGAAGATTGAGGATTGAGGATCGAGGATGAGGGCTGAGGGTTGACGATTGAGGATTGAGGATTGAGGATTGAGGATTGAAGATTGAGGATTGGGTATTGAGGATTGAAGAATGAGTATTGAGGATTGAGGATTGAGGATGGAGGATTGAAGATTGAGGATTGAGGATTGAAGATTGAGGATTGTGTGTTGAGGATTGAAGAATGAGGATTGAGGATTGAGGTTTGAGGATTGAGGATTGAGGATTGCAGATTGAGAATTGAGGATTGAAGATTGAGGGTTGAGGATTGAGGATTGTGGATTCAGCATTGAGGATTGAGGATTGAGGATTGAGGATTGAAGATTGGGTATTGAGGATTGAAGATTGAGGATTGAGGATTGAGGATTGAGGATTGAGGATTGAAGTATGAGGTTTGGGGATTGAGGATTGATTATTGAAGATTGAGTATTGAGGATTGAAGATTGAGGATTGACGATTGAGTATTGAGGATTGAGGATGAGGGCTGGTGGTTGAGGGTTGAGGTTTGAGAACTGAGGAATGAGGGTTGAGCATTGAGAATTGAGGATTGAGGATTGAGGATTGAAGACTGAGGATTGAGGATTGAGTATTGAGGAATGAGGGTTAAGTGTTGAGGTTTGAGTATTGAATCCTGAGAATTCAGTATATTCTGTTGAGTATTGAGAATTGAGTGTTGATGCTTGAGTATTGAGGATTGAGGATTGAGGATTGAGGATTGAGGATTGAAGAGTGAGGATTGGGTGTTGAGGATTGAAGAATGAGGATTGAAGATTGAGGATTGAGTATTGAGGATTGAAGATTGAGGATTGAGGATTGAGGATTGAGAATGTGGGCTAAGGTTTGAGCATTGAGGATTGAGGATTGAGGATTGAAGATTGAGGATTGGGTGTTGAGGATTGAACATTGAGGATTGAGGATTGAGGATTGAGGATTCAGGATTGAGGATAGAAGGTTGAATATTGATGAATGAAGGCTGAGGATTGAGGATTGAGGGTTGTGGATTGAGGACGAGGACTGAGGGTTGAGTATTGATGCCTGAGGTCTGAGGATTGAGGATTGAGGATTGTGAACTGAGGATTGGGGATTGAGGATTGAAGATTGAGGATTGGGTATTGAGGATTGAAGAATGAGGATTGAATATTGAATATTGATGATTGAAGATTGAGGACCGAGGATTGAGGGTTGTGGATTGAGGACGAGGACTGAGGGTTGAGTATTGATGTTTGAGGTCTGAGGATTGATGATTGAGTATTGAGGATTGAGGATTGAAGATTGATTATTGGGTGTTGCGGATTGAAGAATGAGGATTGAGGATTGAGGATTGAGGATTGAGGATTGAAGGTTGAGTATTGAGGATTGAGGGTTGAAGAATGAGGTCTGAGGATTGAGGATTGAGGATTGAAGATTGAGGATTGGGTGTTGAGGATCGAAGACTGAGGATTGAGGGCTGAGGATTGTGGACTGAGGATTGAAGATTGAGGATTGGGTATTGAGGATTGAAGAATGAGGATTGAGGGTTGAGGATTGAGGATCGAGGATTGCAGATTGAGTATTGAGGATTGAAGATTGAGGGTTGTGGATTGAGGATTGAGGATTGAGCATTGAGGATTGAGGATTGAGGATTGAGGATTGAGGATTGAAGATTAAGTATTGAGGATTGAAGATTGAGGATTGAGAATTGAGTATTGAGGATTCAGAATTGAGGTTTGAGGACTGAGGACTGAGGATTGAGGATTGAGAATTGAGGATTGAGGATTGAGGATTGAAGGTTGAGGATTGGGTATTGAGGATTGTAGAATGAAGATTGAGGATTGAGGACTGAGGACTGAGGATTGAGGATTGAAGATTGAGTATTGAGGATTGAAAATTGAGTATTGAGGGTTGAGGGTTGTGGATTGAGGATTGAGGATTGAGGAATGAGGATTGAAGATTGAGGACTGATAGTTGAGTATTGAGGACTGAAGGTTGAGGATTGAAGATTGAGTATTGAGGATTCAGAATTGAGGTTTGAGGACTGAGGACTGAGGATTGAGGATTGAGAATTGAGGATTGAGGATTGAAGATTGAGGATTGAGGATCGAGGATGAGGGCTGAGGGTTGACGATTGAGGTTTGAGGACTGAGGACTGAGGATTGAGGATTGAGAATTGAGGATTGAGGATTGAAGGTTGAAGATTGAGGATTGGGTATTGAGTATTGAGGATTGAGGGTTAAGTGTTGAGGTTTGAGTATTGAATCCTGAGGATTCAGGATATTCTGTTGAGTATTGAGAATTGAGGGTTGATGCTTGAGTATTGAGGATTGAGGATTGAGGATTGAGGATTGAGTATTGAGGATTGAGGATTGAGGAGTGAAGATTGAATATTGATGATTGATGATTGAGGATCGAGGATTTGGGGCTGTGGATTGAGGACGAGGACTGAGGGTTGTGTATTGATGTTTGAGGTCTGAGGATTGAGGATTGAGGATTGAGAATTGAGGATTGAAGATTGAGGATTGAAGATTGAGGATTGGGTGTTGAGGATTGAAGAATGAGGATTGAAGATTGAGGATTGAGTATTGAGGATTGAAGATTGAGGATTGAGGATTGAGGATTGAGAATGTGGTCTAAGGTTTGAGCATTGAGGATTGAGGGTTGAGGATTGAAGGTTGAGGATTGGGTGTTGAGGATTGAACATTGAGGATTGAGGATTGAGGATTGAGGATTCAGGATTGAGGATAGAAGGTTGAATATTGATGAATGAAGGTTGAGGATTGAGGATTGAGGGCTGTGGATTGAGGACGAGGACTGAGTGTTGAGTATTGATGCCTGAGGTCTGAGGATTGAGGATTGAGGATTGTGAACTGAGGATTGGGGATTGAGGATTGAAGATTGAGGATTGGGTATTGAGGATTGAAGAATGAGGATTGAAGATTGAATATTGATGATTGAAGATTGAGGACCGAGGATTGAGGGTTGTGGATTGAGGACGAGGACTGAGGGTTGTGTATTGATGTTTGAGGTCTGAGGATTGATAATTGAGGATTGAGGATTGAGAATTGAGGATTGAGGATTGAGGATTGAAGATTGAGTATTGGGTGTTGCGGATTGAAGAATGAGGATTGAGGATTGAAGATTGAGGATTGAGGATTGAAGGTTGAGTATTGAGGATTGAAGATTGAGGATTGAGGTCTGAGGATTGAGGATTGAGGATTGAAGATTGAGGATTGGGTGTTGAGGATCGAAGACTGAGGATTGAGGGCTGAGGATTGTGGATTGAGTATTGAAGATTGAGGATTGGGTATTGAGGATTGAAGAATGAGGGTTGAGAGTTGAGGATTGAGGATTGAGGATTGCAGATTGAGTATTGAGGATTGAAGATTGTGGGTTGTGGACTGAGGATTGAGGTTTGAGCATTGAGGATTGAGGATTGAGGATTGAGGATTGAAGATTAAGTATTGAGGATTGAAGATTGAGGATCGAGGATTGAGTATTGAGGATTGAGGACTGATAGTTGAGTATTGAGGACTGAAGGTTGAGGATTGAAGATTGATTATTGAGGAATCAGAATTGAGGTTTGAGGACTGAGGATTGAGGATTGAAGATTGAGTATTGAGGATTGAAGATTGTGGATTGAGGATTGATAATTGAGGATTGAGGGTGAGGTCTGAGGGTTGAGGATTGAGGTTTGAGGGCTGAGGACTGAGAATTGAGGATTGAGAATTGAGAATGAGGGCTGAGTGTTAAGGATTGAGGTTTGAGGACTGAGGACTGAGGATCGAGGATTGAGAATTGAGGATTCAGGATTGAGGATTGAAGATTTAGGATTGGGTATTGAGGATTGTAGAATGAGGATAGAGGATTGAGGACTGAGGATTGAGGATTGAGGATTGAGGATTGAAGATTGAGTATTGAGGATTGAAAATTGAGGATTGAGGGTTGAGGATTGAGGATTGAAGATTGAGGATTGAGTATAGAGGATTGAAGTTTGCGGATTGAGGGTTCAGGATTGAGGATTGAGGATTGAGCATTGAAGATTGAGGATTGGGGACAGAGTGTTGAGGGTTGAGTGATGAGAATTGATGTTTGTGGAAAGAATTTTGAAGATTGCAGATTGAGTATTGAGTATTGAAAGCTGTGAATTGATAATATTCTATTGAGGATTGAGGATTGACGTCTGATTGTTCAGGTCTGAGGTCTGAAGATTGAGGATTCAGGATTGAGGATTCAGGATTGAGGTTTGATGACTGAGGATTGAGGATTGAGGACTGAGGCATGAGGATTGAGGATTGAGGATTGAAGATTGAGGATTGAGGATCGAGGATGAGGGCTGAGGGTTGACGATTGAGGATTGAGGATTGAGGATTGAGGATTGAAGATTGAGCATTGGGTATTGAGGATTGAAGAATGAGTATTGAGGATTGAGGATTGAGGATGGAGGATTGAAGATTGAGGATTGAGGATTGAAGATTGAGGATTGGGTGTTGAGGATCGAAGACTGAGGATTGAGGGCTGAGGATTGTGGACTGAGGATTGAAGATTGAGGATTGGGTATTGAGGATTGAAGAATGAGGATTGAGGGTTGAGGATTGAGGATCGAGGATTGCAGATTAAGTATTGAGGATTGAAGATTGAGGGTTGTGGATTGAGGATTGAGGATTGAGCATTGAGGATTGAGGATTGAGGATTGAGGATTGAGGATTGAAGATTAAGTATTGAGGATTGAAGATTGAGGATTGAGAATTGAGTATTGAGGATTCAGAATTGAGGTTTGAGGACTGAGGACTGAGGATTGAGGATTGAGAATTGAGGATTGAGGATTGAGGATTGAAGGTTGAGGATTGGGTATTGAGGATTGTAGAATGAGGATTGAGGATTGAGGACTGAGGACTGAGGATTGAGGATTGAAGATTGAGTATTGAGGATTGAAAATTGAGGATTGAGGGTTGAGGGTTGTGGATTGAGGATTGAGGATTGAGGATTGAGGATTCAGAATTGAGGTTTGAGGACTGAGGACTGAGGATTGAGGATTGAGAATTGAGGATTGAGGATTGAAGATTGAGGATTGAGGATCGAGGATGAGGGCTGAGGGTTAGCGATTGAGGTTTGAGGACTGAGGTCTGAGGATTGAGGATTGAGAATTGACGATTGAGGATTGAAGGTTGAAGATTGAGGATTGGGTATTGAGTATTGAGGATTGAGGTTTAAGTGTTGAGGTTTGAGTATTGAATCCTGAGAATTCAGGATATTCTGTTGAGTATTGAGAATTGAGGGTTGATGCTTGAGTATTGAGGATTGAGGATTGAGGATTGAGGATTGAGTATTGAGGATTGAGGATTGAGGAGTGAAGATTGAATATTGATGATTGATGATTGAGGATCGAGGATTGAGGGCTGTGGATTGAGGACGAGGACTGAGGGTTCTGTATTGATGTTTGAGGTCTGAGGATTGAGGATTGAGGATTGAGAATTGAGGATTGAAGATTGAGGATTGAAGATTGAGGATTGGGTGTTGAGGATTGAAGAATGAGGATTGAAGATTGAGGATTGAGTATTGAGGATTGAAGATTGAGGATTGAGGATTGAGGATTGAGAATGTGGGCTAAGGTTTGAGCATTGAGGATTGAGGATTGAGGATTGAAGGTTGAGGATTGGGTGTTGAGGATTGAACATTGAGGATTGAGGATTGAGGATTGAGGATTCAGGATTGAGGATAGAAGGTTGAATATTGAAGAATGAAGGTTGAGGATTGAGGATTGAGGGCTGTGGATTGAGGACGAGGACTGAGTGTTGAGTATTGATGCCTGAGGTCTGAGGATTGAGGATTGAGGATTGCGAACTGAGGATTGGGGATTGAGGATTGAAGATTGAGGATTGGGTATTGAGGATTGAAGAATGAGGATTGAAGATTGAATATTGATGATTGAAGATTGAGGACCGAGGATTGAGGGTTGTGGATTGAGGACGAGGACTGAGGGTTGTGTACTGATGTTTGAGGTCTCAGGATTGATGATTGAGGAATGAGGATTGAGAATTGAGGATTGAGGATTGAGGATTGAAGATTGAGTATTGGGTGTTGCGGATTGAAGAATGAGGATTGAGGATTGAAGATTGAGGATTGAGGATTGAAGGTTGAGTATTGAGGATTGAAGATTGAGGATTGAGGTCTGAGGATTGAGGATTGAGGATTGAAGATTGAGGATTGGGTGTTGAGGATCGAAGACTGAGGATTGAGGATTGAAGGTTGAAGATTGAGGATTGGGTATTGAGGATTGAAGAATGAGGATTGAGGAATGAGGATTGAGGATTGAGGATTGAAGATTCTGTATTGAGGATTGAAGCCTGACGATTGAGCATTGAGGATTGAGGATTAAGGATTGAGGATGGAAGATTGAAGATTGAGTATTGAGGATTGAAGATTAAGGATTGAGGATTGAGGATTGAGGATTGAGTGTTGAAGATTGAGGATTGGGGACTGAGTGTTGAGGGTTGAATGATGAGAATTGATGTTTGTGGATAGAGATTTGAAGATTGCAGTTTGAGTATTGAGTATTGAAAACTGTGAACTGATTATATTCTATTGATAGTTGAGAATTGACAACTGATTGTTGAGGACTGAGTTCTGAAGGTTGAGGGTTCAGGTTTGAGTTTTGAGGACTGAGGATTGAGGATTGAGGATCGATAATTGAGGATTGAGGATTGAGGATTGAGGATTGAAGATTGAGGATTGGGTATTGCGGATTGAACATTGAGGATTGAGGATTGAGGATTGAGGATTGAGGATTGAGGTCTGAAGATTGAATATTGATGATTGAAGATTGAGGATTGAGGATTGATTGTTGTGGATTGAGGACGAGGACTGAGGGTTGAGTATTGATGTCTGAGGTCTGAGGATTGAGGATTGAGGATTGAGAATTGAGGATTGAGGATTGAGGATAGAAGATTGAGTATTGAGGATTGAAAATTGAGGATTGAGTATTGAGGATTGAGGATTGAGGATTGAGGATTGAGTATAGATGATTAAAGATTGAGGATTGAGGATTGAGGATTAAGGATTGAGGATTGAAGATTGAGGATTGGGGACTGAGTGTTGAGGTTTGAGTGATGAGAATTGATGTTTGTGGATAGAAATTTGAAGATTGCAGATTGAGTATTGAGTATTGAAAATTGTGAATTGAAAATATTCTATTGAGGATTGAGGACTGACATCTGATTGTTCATGTCTGAGGTCTGAAGATTGAGGATTCAGGATTGATGTTTGATGACAGAGGATTGAGGATTGAGGATTGAGACATGAGGATTGAGGATTGAGGATTGAGTATTGAGGATTGAGGATTGATGATTGAAGATTGAATATAGATGACTGAAGATTGAGGATAGAGGATTGAGGGTTGCGGATTGAGGACGAGGACTGAGGGTTGAGTATTGGTGTTTGAGGTCTGAGGATTGAGGATTGAGGATTGAGAATTGAGGATTGAGGATTGAGGATTGAAGATTGAGGATTGGGTGTTGAGGATTGAAGAATGATGATTGAGGATTGAGGATTGAGGATTGAGGATTGAAGATTGAGTATTGAGGATTGAAGATTGAGGATTGAGGTCTGAGGATTGAGGATTGAGGATTGAAGATTGATGATTGTGTGTTGAGGATTGAAGAATGAGGATTGAGGATTGAGGATTGAGGATTGTGGATTGAAGATTGAGGATTGGGTATTGAGGATTGAAGAATGAGGATTGAGGATTGAGGATTGAGGATTGAGGATTGCAGATTGAGTATTGAGGATTGAAGATTGAGTGTTGAGGATTGAGGATTGAGGATTGAGCATTGAGGATTGAGGATTGATGATTGAGGATTGAAGATTGGGTATTGAGGATTGGAGATTGAGGATTCAGTATTGAGTATTGAGAATTGAGGACTGATAGTTGAGTATTGAGGACTGAAGGTTGAGGATTGAAGATAGAGTATTGAGGATTCAGAATTGAGGTTAGAGGACAGAGGATTGAGGATAGAAGATTGAGTATTGAGGATTGTAGATTGAGTATAGAGGATTGATAACTGAGGACTGAGGATGAGGTCTGATGGTTGAGGATAGAGGTTTGAGGGCTGAGGACTGAGAATTGCGGATTGAGGATTGAGAATGAGGGCTGAGGGTTGAGGATTGAGGTTTGAGGACTGAGGACTGAGGATTGAGAATTGAGAATTCAGGATTGTGGATTGAGGATTGAAGATAGAGGATTGGGTATTGAGGATTGTAGAATGAGGATTGAGGATTGAGGATTGAGGATTGAGGATTGAGGATTGAAGATTGAGTATTGAGGATTGAAAATTGAGGATTGAGTATTGAGGATTGAGGATTGAGGATTGAGGATTGAGGATTGAGTATAGATGATTGAAGATTGAGGATTGAGGATTGAGGATTGAAGATTGAGGATTGAGGATTGAGGATGAGGGCTGAGGGTTGACGATTGAAGTTTAAGGACTGAGGACTGAGGATTGAGGATTGAGAATTGAGGACTGAGGATTGAAGATTGAAGATTGAGGATTGGGTATTGAGGATTGAAGAATGAGGATTGCAGAATGAGGATTGAGGAATGAGGATGGAGGATTGAGGGTTGAAGATTGAGTATTGAGGATTGAAGCCTGACGATTGAGGATTGAGGATTGAGGATGAGGGCTGAGGGTTGAGTATTGAGGTTTCAGGACTAAGGACTGAGGATTGAGGTTTTAGAATTGTGGATTGAGGATTGAGGATTGAAGATTGAGGATTGGGTATTGAGGATTGAAGGATGAGGATTGAGGATTGAGGATTGAGGATTGAAGATTGAGTATTGAGTATTGGAGCCTGACGATTGGGGATTGAGGATTGAGCATAGCGGATTGAGTACGGAGGATTGAAGATTGAGTATTGAGGATTGAAGATTGAGTTTTGAGGTTTGAGGACTGAGGATTGAGGATTGAGTATTGAGGATTGAGGATTGAGGATTGAGGATTGAGTATTGAAGATTGAGGATTGGGTATTGCGGATTGAACATTGAGGATTGAGGTTTGAGGATTGAGGATTGAGGATTGAGGACTGAAGATTGAATATTAATGATTGAAGAATGAGGATTGAGGATTGATTGTTGTAGTTTGAGGACGAGGACTGAGGGTTGAGTATTGATGTTTAAGGTCTGAGGATTGAGGATTAAGGATTGAGAATTGAGGATTGAGGATTGAGGATTGAAGATTGAGGATTGCGTATTGAGGATTGAAGAATGAGGATTGAGGATTGAGAATTGAGGATTGAGGATTGAAGACTGAGTATTGATGACTAATGGTTGAGGATTGAGGATTGAGGATTGAGGATTGAGGATTGAGGATTGAGGATTGAAGATTGAGTATTGAGGATTGAAGATTGAGGATTGAGGGTTGAGGATTGAGGATTGAGGATTGAGGATTGAAGATTGAGGATTGGGGATTGAGGATCGACGATTGAGGAATGAGTATTGAGGATTGAGACTTGAGGATTGATTATTGAAGATTGAGTATTGAGGATTGAAGATTGAGGATTGAGGATTGAGTATTGAGGATTGAGGATGAGGGCTGATGGTTGAGGGTTGAGGTTTGAGAACTGAGGACTGCGGATTGAGCATTGAGAATTGAGGATTGAGGATTGAGGATTGAAGATGGAGGATTGGGTATTGAGGATTGAAGAATGAGGATTGAGGATTGGGGATTGAGGATTGAGGATTGAAGATTGAGGATTGGGTATAGCGGATTGAACATTGAGGATTGAGGATTGAGGATTGAGGATTGAGGATTGAGGACTGAAGATTGAATATTGATGATTGAAGATTGAGGATTGAGGATTGATTGTTGTGGATTGAGGACGAGGACTGAGGGTTGAGTATTGATGTTTAAGGTCTGAGGATTGAGGATTAAGGATTGAGAATTGAGGATTGAGGATTGAGGATTGAAGATTGAGGATTGTGTATTGGGGATTGAAGAATGAGGATTGAGGATTGAGGATTGAGTATTGAGGATTGAAGACTGAGTATTGATGATTGAAGGTTGAGGATTGAGGATTGATGATTGAGGATTGAGGAGTGAAGATTGAATATTGATGATTGAAGATTGAGGATCGAGTATTGAGGGCTGTGGATTGAGGACGAGGACTGAGGGTTGAGTATTGATGTTTGAGGTCTGAGGATTGAGGATTGAGGATTGAGAATTGAGGATTGAAGATTGAGGATTGAAGATTGCGGATTGGGTGTTGAGGATTGAAGAATGAGGATTGAAGATTGAGGATTGAGTATTGAGGATTGAAGATTGAGGATTGAGGATTGAGGATTGAGAATGTGGGCTAAGGTTTGAGCATTGAGGATTGAGGATTGAGGATTGAAGATTGAGGATTGGGTGTTGAGGATTGAACATTGAGGATTGAGGATTGAGGATTGAGGATTCAGGATTGAGGATAGAGGGTTGAATATTGATGAATGAAGGTTGAGGATTGAGGATTGAGGGTTGTGGATTGAGGACGAGGACTGAGGGTTGAGTATTGATGCCTGAGGTCTGAGGATTGAGGATTGAGGATTGTGAACAGAGGATTGGGGATTGAGGATTGAAGATTGAGAATTGGGTATTGAGGATTGAAGAATGAGGTTTGAATATTGAGTATTGATGATTGAAGATTGAGGACCGAGGATTGTGGGTTGTGGATTGAGGACGAGGACTGAGGGTTGAGTATTGATGTTTGAGGTCTGAGGATTGATGATTGAGTATTGAGGATTGAGGATTGAAGATTGATTATTGGGTGTTGCGGATTGAAGAATGAGGATTGAGAATTGAGTACTGAGGATTCAGAATTGAGGTTTGAGGACTGAGGACTGAGGATTGAGGATTGAGAATTGAGGATTGAGTATTGAGGATTGAAGGTTGAGGATTGGGTATTGAGGATTGTAGAATGAGGATTGAGGATTGAGGATTGGGTATAGCGGATTGAACATTGAGGATTGAGGATTGAAGATCGAGGATTGAGGATTGAGGACTGAGGATTGAGGATTGAGGATTGAGGATTGAGGATTGAGGATTGAGGATGAGGGCTGAGGGTTGAGTATTGAGGTTTCAGGACTAAGGACTGAGGATTGAGGTTTTAGAATTGTGGATTGAGGATTGAGGATTGAAGATTGAGGATTGGGTATTGAGGATTGAAGGATGAGGATTGAGGATTGAGGATTGAGGATTGAAGATTGAGTATTGAGTATTGGAGCCTGACGATTGGGGATTGAGGATTGAGCATAGCGGATTGAGTACGGAGGATTGAAGATTGAGTATTGAGGATTGAAGATTGAGTTTTGAGGTTTGAGGACTGAGGATTGAGGATTGAGTATTGAGGATTGAGGATTGAGGATTGAGGATTGAGTATTGAAGATTGAGGATTGGGTATTGCGGATTGAATATTGAGGATTGAGGTTTGAGGATTGAGGATTGAGGATTGAGGACTGAAGATTGAATATTAATGATTGAAGAATGAGGATTGAGGATTGATTGTTGTAGATTGAGGACGAGGACTGAGGGTTGAGTATTGATGTTTAAGGTCTGAGGATTGAGGATTAAGGATTGAGAATTGAGGATTGAGGATTGAGGATTGAAGATTGAGGATTGCGCATTGAGGATTGAAGAATGAGGATTGAGGATTGAGGATTGAGGATTGAGGATTGAAGACTGAGTATTGATGACTAATGGTTGAGGATTGAGGATTGATGATTGAGGATTGAGGATTGAGGATTGAGGATTGAAGATTGAGTATTGAGGATTGAAGATTGAGGATTGAGGGTTGAGGATTGAGGATTGAGGATTGAGGATTGAAGATTGAGGATTGGGGATTGAGGATCGACGATTGAGGAATGAGTATTGAGGATTGAGAATTGAGGATTGATTATTGAAGATTGAGTATTGAGGATTGAAGATTGATGATTGAGGATTAAGTATTGAGGATTGAGGATGAGGGCTGATGGTTGAGGGTTGAGGTTTGAGAACTGAGGACTGCGGATTGAGCATTGAGAATTGAGGATTGAGGATTGAGGATTGAAGATGGAGGATTGGGTATTGAGGATTGAATAATGAGGATTGAGGATTGGGGATTGAGGATTGAGGATTGAAGATTGAGGATTGGGTATAGCGGATTGAACATTGAGGATTGAGGATTGAGGATTGAGGATTGAGTATTGAGGACTGAAGATTGAATATTGATGATTGAAGATTGAGGATTGAGGATTGATTGTTGTGGATTGAGGACGAGGACTGAGGGTTGAGTATTGATGTTTAAGGTCTGAGGATTGAGGATTAAGGATTGAGAATTGAGGATTGAGGATTGAGGATTGAAGATTGAGGATTGTGTATTGGGGATTGAAGAATGAGGATTGAGGATTGAGGATTGAGGATTGAGGATTGAAGACTGAGTATTGATGATTGAAGGTTGAGGATTGAGGATTGATGATTGAGGATTGAGGAGTGAAGATTGAATATTGATGATTGAAGATTGAGGATCGAGTATTGAGGGCTGTGGATTGAGGACGAGGACTGAGGGTTGAGTATTGATGTTTGAGGTCTGAGGATTGAGGATTGAGGATTGAGAATTGAGGATTGAAGATTGAGGATTGAAGATTGAGGATTGGGTGTTGAGGATTGAAGAATGAGGATTGAAGATTGAGGATTGAGTATTGAGGATTGAAGATTGAGGATTGAGGATTGAGGATTGAGAATGTGGGCTAAGGTTTGAGCATTGAGGATTGAGGATTGAGGATTGAAGATTGAGGATTGGGTGTTGAGGATTGAACATTGAGGATTGAGGATTGAGGATTGAGGATTCAGGATTGAGGATAGAAGGTTGAATATTGATGAATGAAGGTTGAGGATTGAGGATTGAGGGTTGTGGATTGAGGACGAGGACTGAGGGTTGAGTATTGATGCCTGAGGTCTGAGGATTGAGGATTGAGGATTGTGAACAGAGGATTGGGGATTGAGGATTGAAGATTGAGGATTGGGTATTGAGGATTGAAGAATGAGGATTGAATATTGAGTGTTGATGATTGAAGATTGAGGACCGAGGATTGTGGGTTGTGGATTGAGGACGAGGACTGAGGGTTGAGTATTGATGTTTGAGGTCTGAGGATTGATGATTGAGTATTGAGGATTGAGGATTGAAGATTGATTATTGGGTGTTGCGGATTGAAGAATGAGGATTGAGAATTGAGTACTGAGGATTCAGAATTGAGGTTTGAGGACTGAGGACTGAGGATTGAGGATTGAGAATTGAGGATTGAGTATTGAGGATTGAAGGTTGAGGATTGGGTATTGAGGATTGTAGAATGAGGATTGAGGATTGAGGACTGAGGACTGAGGATTGAGGATTGAAGATTGAGTATTGAGGATTGAAAATTGAGGATTGACGGTTGAGTGTTGTGGATTGAGGATTGAGGATTGAGGATTGAGGATTGAAGATTGAGGACTGATAGTTGAGTATTGAGGACTGAAGGTTGAGGATTGAAGATTGAGTATTGAGGATTCAGAATTGAGGTTTGAGGACTGAGGACTGAGGATTGAGGATTGAGAATTGAGGATTGAGGATTGAAGATTGAGGATTGAGGATCGAGGATGAAGGCTGAGGGTTGACGATTGAGGTTTGAGGACTGAGGACTGAGGATTGAGGATTGAGAATCGAGGATTGAGGATTGAAGGTTGAAGATTGAGGATTGGGTATTGAGTATTGAGAATTGAGGGTTAAGTGTTGAGGTTTGAGTATTGAATCCTGAGAATTCAGGATATTCTGTTGAGTATTGAGAATTGAGGGTTGATGCTTGAGTATTGAGGATTGAGGATTGAGGATTGAGGATTGAGTATTGAGGATTGAGGATTGAGGAGTGAAGATTGAATATTGATGATTGATGATTGAGGATCGAGGATTGAGGGCTGCGGATTGAGGACGAGGACTGAGGGTTGTGTATTGATGTTTGAGGTCTGAGGATTGAGGATTGAGGATTGAGAATTGAGGATTGAAGATTGAGGATTGAAGATTGAGGATTGGGTGTTGAGGATTGAAGAATGAGGACTGAAGATAGAGGATTGAGTATTGAGGATTGAAGATTGAGGATTGAGGATTGAGGATTGAGAATGTGGGCTAAGGTTTGAGCATTGAGGATTGAGGATTGAGGATTGAAGGTTGAGGATTGGGTGTTGAGGATTGAACATTGAGGATTGAGGATTGAGGATTGAAGATTGAGGATTGGGTGTTGAGGATCGAAGACTGAGGATTGAGGGCTGAGGATTGTGGATTGAGGATTGAAGATTGAGGATTGGGTATTGAGGATTGAAGAATGAGGATTGAGGGTTGAGGATTGAGGATTGAGGATTGAGTATAGATGATTGAAGATTGAGGATTCAGGATTCAGGATTCAGGATTGAGGTTTGATGACAGAGGATTGAGGATTGAGGATTGAGGCATGAGGATTGAGGGTTGAGGATGAGGGCTGAGGGTTGACGATTGAAGTTTGAGGACTGAGGACTGAGGATTGAGGATAGAGAATTGAGGATTGAGGATTGAAGATTGAAGATTGAGGATTGGGTATTGAGGATTGAAGAATGAGGATTGAGGAATGAGGATTGAGGATTGAGGATTGAAGATTGAGTATTGAGGATTGAAGCCTGACGATTGAGGATTGAGGATTGAGGATTAAGGATTGAGGATGGAGGATTGAAGATTGAGTATTGAGGATTGAAGATTGAGGATTGAGGATTGAGGATTGAGGATTGAGGATTGAGTGTTGAAGATTGAGGATTGGGGACTGAGTGTTGAGGGTTGAATGATGAGAATTGATGTTTGTGGATAGAGATTTGAAGATTGCAGATTGAGTATTGGGTATTGAAAACTATGAACTGATCATATTCTATTGATAATTGAGAATTGACAACTGATTGTTGAGGACTGAGTTCTGAAGTTTGAGGATTCAGGTTTGAGTTTTGAGGACTGAGGATTGAGGATTGAGGATCGATAATTGAGGATTGAGGATTGAGGATTGAGGATTGAAGATTGAGGATTGGGTATTGCGGATTGAACATTGAGGATTGAGGATTGAGGATTGAGGATTGAGGATTGAGGTCTGAAGATTGAATATTGATGATTGAATATTGAGGATTGAGGATTGATTGTTGTGGATTGAGGACGAGGACTGAGGGTTGAGTATTGATGTCTGAGGTCTGAGGATTGAGGATTGAGGATTGAGAATTGAGGATTGAGGATTGAGGATTGAAGATTGAGGATTGGGTGTTGAGGATTGAAGAATGAGGATTGAGGATTGAGGATTGAGGATTGAGGATTGAAGATCGAGTATTGAGGATTGAAGATTGAGGAGTGAGACCCGAGGATTGAGAATTGAGGATTGAAGATTGAGGATTGTGTTTTGAGGATTGAAGAATGAGGATTGAGGATTGAGGATTGAGGATTAAGGATTGAAGATTGAGGATTCGGTATTGAGGATTGAAGAATGAGTATTGAGGATTGAGGATTGAGGATGGAGGATTGAAGATTGAGTACTGAGGATTGGAGATTGAGGATTCAGGATTGAGTATTGAGAATTGAGGACTGATAGTTGAGTATTGAGGACTGAAGGTTGAGGATTGAAGATAGAGTATTGAGGATTCAGAATTGAGGTTAGAGGACTGATGATTGAGGATAGAAGATTGAGTATTGAGGATTGAAGATTGAGGATTGAGGATTGATAATTGAGGACTGAGGATGAGGTCTGATGGTTGAGGATTGAGGTTTGAGGGCTGAGGACTGAGAATTGCGGATTGAGGATTGAGAATGAGGGCTGAGGGTTGAGGATTGAGGTTTGAGGACTGAGGACTGAAGATTGAGTATTGAGTATTGAAAACTGTGAATTCATTATATTTTATTGATAATTGATAATTGACAACTGATTGTTGAGGACTGAGTTCTGAAGGTTGAGGATTCAGGATTGAGGATTCAGGTTTGAGTTTTGAGGATTGAGGATTGAGGATTGAGGATCGATAATTGAGGATTGAGGATTGAGGATTGAGGACTGAGGATCGAGGACTGAGGATTGAGGATTGAAGATTGAGGATTGGGGACTGAGGATTGAAGACCGAGGATTGAGGATTGAGGACTGAGGATTGAGGATTGAGGATTGAGGATTGAGGATTAAGGATTGAGGATGAGGGCTGAGGGTTGACGATTGAGGTTTCAGGACTAAGGACTGAGGATTGAGGTTTGAGAATTGAGGATTGAGGATTGAGGATTGAAGATTGAGGATTGGGTATTGAGGATTGAAGGATGAGGATTGAGGATTGAGGATTGAGGATTGAAGATTGAGTATTGAGGATTGGAGCCTGACGATTGAGGATTGAGGATTGAGGATAGCGGATTGAGTACGGAGGATTGAAGATTGAGTATTGAGGATTGAAGATTGAGTTTTGAGGTTTGAGGACTGAGGATTGAGGATTGAGTATTGAGGATTGAGGATTGAGGATTGAGGATTGAGTATTGAAGATTGAGGATTGGGTATTGCGGACTGAACATTGAGGATTGAGGTTTGAGGATTGAGGATTGAGGATTGAGGACTGAAGATTGAATATTAATGATTGAAGAATGAGGATTGAGGATTGATTGTTGTAGATTGAGGACGAGGACTGAGGGTTGAGTATTGATGTTTAAGGTCTGAGGATTGAGGATTAAGGATTGAGAATTGAGGATTGAGGATTGAGGATTGAAGATTGAGGATTGCGTATTGAGGATTGAAGAATGAGGATTGAGGATTGAGGATTGAGGATTGAGGATTGAAGACTGCGTATTGATGACTAATGGTTGAGGATTGAGGATTGAGGATTGAGGATTGAGGATTGAGGATTGAGGATTGAAGATTGAGTATTGAGGATTGAAGATTGAGGATTGAGGGTTGAGGATTGAGGATTGAGGATTGAGGATTGAGGATTGAAGATTGAGGATTGGGGATTGAGGATCGACGATTGAGGAATGAGTATTGAGGATTGAGAATTGAGGATTGATTATTGAAGATTGAATATTGAGGATTGAAGATTGAGGATTCAGGATTGAGTATTGAGGATTGAGGATGAGGGATGATGGTTGAGGGTTGAGGTTTGAGAACTGAGGACTGAGGATTGAGCACTGAGAATTGAGGATTGAGGATTGAGGATTGAAGATTGAGTATTGAGGATTGGGGATGAGGGCTGGTGGTTGAGGGTTGAGGTTTGAGAACTGAGGAATGAGGGTTGAGCATTGAGAATTGAGGATTGAGGATTGAGGATTGAAGATTGAGGATTGAGGATTGAGTATTGAGGAATGATGGTTAAGTGTTGAGGTTTGAGTATTGAATCCTGAGAATTCAGGATATTCTGTTGAGTATTGAGAATTGAGGCTTGATGCTTGAGTATTGAGGATTGAGGATTGAGGATTGAGGATTGAGTATTGAGGATTGAGGATTGAGGAGTGAAGATTGAATATTGATGATTCAAGATTGAGGATCGAGTATTGAGGGCTGTGGATTGAGGACGAGGACTGAGGGTTGAGTATTGATGTTTGAGGTCTGAGGATTGAGGATTGAGGATTGAGAATTGAGGATTGAAGATTGAGGATTGAAGATTGAGGATTGGGTGTTGAGGATTGAAGAATGAGGATTGAAGATTGAGGATTGAGTATCGAGGATTGAAGATTGAGGATTGAGGATTGAGGATTGAGAATGTGCGCTAAGGTTTGAGCATTGAGGATTGAGGATTGAGGATTGAAGATTGAGGATTGGGTGTTGAGGATTGAACATTGAGGATTGAGGATTGAGGATTGAGGATTCAGGATTGAGGATAGAAGGTTGAATATTGATGAATGAAGGTTGAGGATTGAGGATTGAGGGTTGTGGATTGAGGACGAGGACTGAGGGTTGAGTATTGATGTTTGAGGTCTGAGGATTGATGATTGAGTATTGAGGTTTGAGAATTGAGGATTGAGGATTGAGGATTGAAGATTGAGTATTGGGTGTTGCGGATTGAAGAATGAGGATTGAGGATTGAGGATTGAGGATTGAGGATTGAAGGTTGAGTATTGAGGATTGAAGGTTGAAGATTGAGGTCTGAGGATTGAGGATTGAGGATTGAAGATTGAGGATTGGGTGTTGAGGATCGAAGACTGAGGATTGAGGGCTGAGGATTGTGGACTGAGGATTGAAGATTGAGGATTGGGTATTGAGGATTGAAGAATGAGGATTGAGGGTTGAGGATTGAGGATCGAGGATTGCAGATTGAGTATTGAGGATTGAAGATTGAGGGTTGTGGATTGAGGATTGAGGATTGAGCATTGAGGATTGAGGATTGAGGATTGAGGATTGAGGATTGAAGATTAAGTATTGAGGGTTGAAGATTGAGGATTGAGGATTGAGTATTGAGGATTGAGGACTGATAGTTGAGTATTGAGGACTGATGGTTGAGGATTGAAGATTGAGTATTGAGGTTTCAGAATTGAGGTTTGAGGACTGAGGATTGAGCATTTAAGATTGAGTATTGAGGATTGAAGATTGAGGATTGAGGATTGATAATTGAGGATTGAGGGCGAGGTCTGAGGGTTGAGGATTGAGGTTTGAGGGCTGAGGACTGAGAATTGAGGATTGAGGATTGAGAATGAGGGCTGAGAGTTGAGGATTGAGGTTTGAGGACAGAGGACTGAGGATAGAGGATTGAGAATTGAGGATTGAGGATTGAGGATTGAAGATTTAGTATTGGGTATTGAGGATTGTAGAATGAGGATAGAGGATTGAGGATTGAGGATTGAGGATTGAGGATTGAAGATTGAGTATTGAGGATTGAAAATTGAGGATTGAGTGTTGAGGATTGAGGATTGAGGATTGAGGATTGAGTATAGAGGATTGAAGTTTGAGGATTGAGGATTGAGGATTGAAGATTGAGGATTGAGGATTGAAGATTGAGTATTGGGGACAGAGTGTTGAGTGTTGAGTGATGAGAATTGATGTTTGTGGAAAGAAATTTGAAGATTGGTGATTGAGTATTGAGTATTGAAAGCTGTGAATTGATAATATTCTATTGAGGATTGTGGATTGACGTCTGATTGTTCAGGTCTGAGGTGTGAAGATTGAGGATTGAGGATTGAGGATTCAGGTTTGAGGTTTGATGACTGAGGATTGGGGATAGAGGATTGAGGCATGAGGATTGAGGATTGAAGATTGAAGATTGAGGATTTAGGATTGAGGATGAGGGCTGAGGGTTGACGATTGAGGTTTGAGGACTGAGTACTGAGGATTGAGGATTGAGAATTGAGGATTGAGGATTGAAGATTGAGTATCGAGGACTGAAGATTGAGGATTGAGGATTGATAATTGAGGATTGAGGATGAGGTCTGAGGGTTGAGGATTGAGGTTTGGGGGCTGAGGACTGAGAATTGAGGATTGAGGTTTGATGACAGAGGATTGAGGATTGAGGATTGAGGCATGAGGATTGAGGATTGAGGATTGAAGATTGAGGATTGAGTACTGAGGATGAGGGCTGAGGGTTGAGGATTGAAGTTTGAGGACTGAGGACTGAGGATTGAGGATTGAGAATTGAGGATTGAGGATTGAAGATTGAGTATCGAGGACTGAAGGTTGAGGATTGAGGATTGATAATTGAGGATTGAGGATGAGGTCTGAGGGTTGAGGATTGAGGTTTGGGGGCTGAGGACTGAGAATTGAGGATTGAGGTTTGATGACAGAGGATTGAGGATTGAGGATTGAGGCATGAGGATTGAGGATTGAGGATTGAAGATTGAGGATTGAGTACTGAGGATGAGGGCTGAGGGTTGAGGATTGAAGTTTGAGGACTGAGGACTGAGGATTGAGGATTGAGAATTGAGGATTGAGGATTGAAGATTGAAGATTGAGGATTGGGTATTCAGGATTGAAGAATGAGGATTGAAGAATGAGGATTGAGGAATGAGGATTGAGGATTGAGTGTTGAAGATTGAGTATTGAGTATTGAAGCCTGAAGATTGAGGATTGAGGATTGAGGATTAAGGATTGAGGATGGAGGATTGAAGATTGAGTATTGAGGATTGAAGATTGAGGATTGAGGATTGAGGATTGAGGATTGAGGATTGAGTGTTGAAGATTGAGTATTGGGGACTGAGTGTTTAGGGTTGAATGATGAGAATTGATGTTTGTGGATAGAGATTTGAAGTTTGCAGATTGAGTATTGAGTATTGAAAACTGTGAATTGATTATATTCTATTGATAATTGAGAATTGACAACTGATTGTTGAGGTCTGAGCTCTGAAGGTTGAGGATTCAGGATTGAGAATTCAGGTTTGAGTTTTGAGGATTGAGGATTGAGGATTGAAGATTGAGTATTGGGTGTTGCGGATTAAAGAATGAGGATTGAGGATTGAGGATTGAGGATTGAGGATTGAAGGTTGAGTATTGAGGATTGAAGATTGAGGATTGAGGTCTGAGGATTGAGGATTGAGGATTGAAGATTGAGGATTGGGTGTTGAGGATCGAAGACTGAGGATTGAGGGCTGAGGATTGTGGATTGAGGATTGAAGATTGAGGATTGAGGTCTGAGGATTGAGGATTGAGGATTGAAGATTGAGTATTGAGGAATCAGAATTGAGGTTTGAGGACTGAGGATTGAGGATTGAAGATTGAGTATTGAGCATTGAGGATTGAGGATTGAGGATTGAGGAGTGAAGATTGAATATTGATGATTCAAGATTGAGGATCGAGTATTGAGGGCTGTGGATTGAGGACGAGGACTGAGGGTTGAGTATTGATGTTTGAGGTCTGAGGATTGAGGATTGAGGATTGAGAATTGAGGATTGAAGATTGAGGATTGAAGATTGAGGATTGGGTGTTGAGGATTGAAGAATGAGGATTGAAGATTGAGGATTGAGTATCGAGGATTGAAGATTGAGGATTGAGGATTGAGGATTGAGAATGTGCGCTAAGGTTTGAGCATTGAGGATTGAGGATTGAGGATTGAAGATTGAGGATTGGGTGTTGAGGATTGAACATTGAGGATTGAGGATTGAGGATTGAGGATTCAGGATTGAGGATAGAAGGTTGAATATTGATGAATGAAGGTTGAGGATTGAGGATTGAGGGTTGTGGATTGAGGACGAGGACTGAGGGTTGAGTATTGATGCCTGAGGTCTGAGGATTGAGGATTGAGGATTGTGAACTGAGGATTTGGGATTGAGGATTGAAGATTGCGGATTGGGTATTGAGGATTGAAGAATGAGGATTGAATATTGAATATTGATGATTGAAGATTGAGGACCGAGGATTGAGGGTTGTGGATTGAGGACGAGGACTGAGGGTTGAGTATTGATGTTTGAGGTCTGAGGATTGATGATTGAGTATTGAGGTTTGAGAATTGAGGATTGAGGATTGAGGATTGAAGATTGAGTATTGGGTGTTGCGGATTGAAGAATGAGGATTGAGGATTGAGGATTGAGGATTGAGGATTGAAGGTTGAGTATTGAGGATTGAAGGTTGAAGATTGAGGTCTGAGGATTGAGGATTGAGGATTGAAGATTGAGGATTGGGTGTTGAGGATCGAAGACTGAGGATTGAGGGCTGAGGATTGTGGACTGAGGATTGAAGATTGAGGATTGGGTATTGAGGATTGAAGAATGAGGATTGAGGGTTGAGGATTGAGGATCGAGGATTGCAGATTGAGTATTGAGGATTGAAGATTGAGGGTTGTGGATTGAGGATTGAGGATTGAGCATTGAGGATTGAGGATTGAGGATTGAGGATTGAGGATTGAAGATTAAGTATTGAGGGTTGAAGATTGAGGATTGAGGATTGAGTATTGAGGATTGAGGACTGATAGTTGAGTATTGAGGACTGATGGTTGAGGATTGAAGATTGAGTATTGAGGTTTCAGAATTGAGGTTTGAGGACTGAGGATTGAGCATTTAAGATTGAGTATTGAGGATTGAAGATTGAGGATTGAGGATTGATAATTGAGGATTGAGGGCGAGGTCTGAGGGTTGAGGATTGAGGTTTGAGGGCTGAGGACTGAGAATTGAGGATTGAGGATTGAGAATGAGGGCTGAGAGTTGAGGATTGAGGTTTGAGGACAGAGGACTGAGGATAGAGGATTGAGAATTGAGGATTGAGGATTGAGGATTGAAGATTTAGTATTGGGTATTGAGGATTGTAGAATGAGGATAGAGGATTGAGGATTGAGGATTGAGGATTGAGGATTGAAGATTGAGTATTGAGGATTGAAAATTGAGGATTGAGTGTTGAGGATTGAGGATTGAGGATTGAGGATTGAGTATAGAGGATTGAAGTTTGAGGATTGAGGATTGAGGATTGAAGATTGAGGATTGAGGATTGAAGATTGAGTATTGGGGACAGAGTGTTGAGTGTTGAGTGATGAGAATTGATGTTTGTGGAAAGAAATTTGAAGATTGGTGATTGAGTATTGAGTATTGAAAGCTGTGAATTGATAATATTCTATTGAGGATTGTGGATTGACGTCTGATTGTTCAGGTCTGAGGTGTGAAGATTGAGGATTGAGGATTGAGGATTCAGGTTTGAGGTTTGATGACTGAGGATTGGGGATAGAGGATTGAGGCATGAGGATTGAGGATTGAAGATTGAAGATTGAGGATTTAGGATTGAGGATGAGGGCTGAGGGTTGACGATTGAGGTTTGAGGACTGAGTACTGAGGATTGAGGATTGAGAATTGAGGATTGAGGATTGAAGATTGAGTATCGGGGACTGAAGATTGAGGATTGAGGATTGATAATTGAGGATTGAGGATGAGGTCTGAGGGTTGAGGATTGAGGTTTGGGGGCTGAGGACTGAGAATTGAGGATTGAGGTTTGATGACAGAGGATTGAGGATTGAGGATTGAGGCATGAGGATTGAGGATTGAGGATTGAAGATTGAGGATTGAGTACTGAGGATGAGGGCTGAGGGTTGAGGATTGAAGTTTGAGGACTGAGGACTGAGGATTGAGGATTGAGAATTGAGGATTGAGGATTGAAGATTGAAGATTGAGGATTGGGTATTCAGGATTGAAGAATGAGGATTGAAGAATGAGGATTGAGGAATGAGGATTGAGGATTGAGTGTTGAAGATTGAGTATTGAGTATTGAAGCCTGAAGATTGAGGATTGAGGATTGAGGATTAAGGATTGAGGATGGAGGATTGAAGATTGAGTATTGAGGATTGAAGATTGAGGATTGAGGATTGAGGATTGAGGATTGAGGATTGAGTGTTGAAGATTGAGTATTGGGGACTGAGTGTTTAGGGTTGAATGATGAGAATTGATGTTTGTGGATAGAGATTTGAAGTTTGCAGATTGAGTATTGAGTATTGAAAACTGTGAATTGATTATATTCTATTGATAATTGAGAATTGACAACTGATTGTTGAGGTCTGAGCTCTGAAGGTTGAGGATTCAGGATTGAGGATTCAGGTTTGAGTTTTGAGGATTGAGGATTGAGGATTGAAGATTGAGTATTGGGTGTTGCGGATTAAAGAATGAGGATTGAGGATTGAGGATTGAGGATTGAGGATTGAAGGTTGAGTATTGAGGATTGAAGATTGAGGATTGAGGTCTGAGGATTGAGGATTGAGGATTGAGGATAGAAGGTTGAATATTGATGAATGAAGGTTGAGGATTGAGGATTGAGGGTTGTGGATTGAGGACGAGGACTGAGGGTTGAGTATTGATGTTTGAGGTCTGAGGATTGATGATTGAGTATTGAGGTTTGAGAATTGAGGATTGAGGATTGAGGATTGAAGATTGAGTATTGGGTGTTGCGGATTGAAGAATGAGGATTGAGGATTGAGGATTGAGGATTGAGGATTGAAGGTTGAGTATTGAGGATTGAAGGTTGAAGATTGAGGTCTGAGGATTGAGGATTGAGGATTGAAGATTGAGGATTGGGTGTTGAGGATCGAAGACTGAGGATTGAGGGCTGAGGATTGTGGACTGAGGATTGAAGATTGAGGATTGGGTATTGAGGATTGAAGAATGAGGATTGAGGGTTGAGGATTGAGGATCGAGGATTGCAGATTGAGTATTGAGGATTGAAGATTGAGGGTTGTGGATTGAGGATTGAGGATTGAGCATTGAGGATTGAGGATTGAGGATTGAGGATTGAGGATTGAAGATTAAGTATTGAGGGTTGAAGATTGAGGATTGAGGATTGAGTATTGAGGATTGAGGACTGATAGTTGAGTATTGAGGACTGATGGTTGAGGATTGAAGATTGAGTATTGAGGTTTCAGAATTGAGGTTTGAGGACTGAGGATTGAGCATTTAAGATTGAGTATTGAGGATTGAAGATTGAGGATTGAGGATTGATAATTGAGGATTGAGGGCGAGGTCTGAGGGTTGAGGATTGAGGTTTGAGGGCTGAGGACTGAGAATTGAGGATTGAGGATTGAGAATGAGGGCTGAGAGTTGAGGATTGAGGTTTGAGGACAGAGGACTGAGGATAGAGGATTGAGAATTGAGGATTGAGGATTGAGGATTGAAGATTTAGTATTGGGTATTGAGGATTGTAGAATGAGGATAGAGGATTGAGGATTGAGGATTGAGGATTGAGGATTGAAGATTGAGTATTGAGGATTGAAAATTGAGGATTGAGTGTTGAGGATTGAGGATTGAGGATTGAGGATTGAGTATAGAGGATTGAAGTTTGAGGATTGAGGATTGAGGATTGAAGATTGAGGATTGAGGATTGAAGATTGAGTATTGGGGACAGAGTGTTGAGTGTTGAGTGATGAGAATTGATGTTTGTGGAAAGAAATTTGAAGATTGGTGATTGAGTATTGAGTATTGAAAGCTGTGAATTGATAATATTCTATTGAGGATTGTGGATTGACGTCTGATTGTTCAGGTCTGAGGTGTGAAGATTGAGGATTGAGGATTGAGGATTCAGGTTTGAGGTTTGATGACTGAGGATTGGGGATAGAGGATTGAGGCATGAGGATTGAGGATTGAAGATTGAAGATTGAGGATTTAGGATTGAGGATGAGGGCTGAGGGTTGACGATTGAGGTTTGAGGACTGAGTACTGAGGATTGAGGATTGAGAATTGAGGATTGAGGATTGAAGATTGAGTATCGAGGACTGAAGATTGAGGATTGAGGATTGATAATTGAGGATTGAGGATGAGGTCTGAGGGTTGAGGATTGAGGTTTGGGGGCTGAGGACTGAGAATTGAGGATTGAGGTTTGATGACAGAGGATTGAGGATTGAGGATTGAGGCATGAGGATTGAGGATTGAGGATTGAAGATTGAGGATTGAGTACTGAGGATGAGGGCTGAGGGTTGAGGATTGAAGTTTGAGGACTGAGGACTGAGGATTGAGGATTGAGAATTGAGGATTGAGGATTGAAGATTGAGTATCGAGGACTGAAGGTTGAGGATTGAGGATTGATAATTGAGGATTGAGGATGAGGTCTGAGGGTTGAGGATTGAGGTTTGGGGGCTGAGGACTGAGAATTGAGGATTGAGGTTTGATGACAGAGGATTGAGGATTGAGGATTGAGGCATGAGGATTGAGGATTGAGGATTGAAGATTGAGGATTGAGTACTGAGGATGAGGGCTGAGGGTTGAGGATTGAAGTTTGAGGACTGAGGACTGAGGATTGAGGATTGAGAATTGAGGATTGAGGATTGAAGATTGAAGATTGAGGATTGGGTATTCAGGATTGAAGAATGAGGATTGAAGAATGAGGATTGAGGAATGAGGATTGAGGATTGAGTGTTGAAGATTGAGTATTGAGTATTGAAGCCTGAAGATTGAGGATTGAGGATTGAGGATTAAGGATTGAGGATGGAGGATTGAAGATTGAGTATTGAGGATTGAAGATTGAGGATTGAAGTTTGAGGATTGAGGATTGAGGATTGAGTGTTGAAGATTGAGTATTGGGGACTGAGTGTTTAGGGTTGAATGATGAGAATTGATGTTTGTGGATAGAGATTTGAAGTTTGCAGATTGAGTATTGAGTATTGAAAACTGTGAATTGATTATATTCTATTGATAATTGAGAATTGACAACTGATTGTTGAGGTCTGAGCTCTGAAGGTTGAGGATTCAGGATTGAGAATTCAGGTTTGAGTTTTGAGGATTGAGGATTGAGGATTGAAGATTGAGTATTGGGTGTTGCGGATTAAAGAATGAGGATTGAGGATTGAGGATTGAGGATTGAGGATTGAAGGTTGAGTATTGAGGATTGAAGATTGAGGATTGAGGTCTGAGGATTGAGGATTGAGGATTGAAGATTGAGGATTGGGTGTTGAGGATCGAAGACTGAGGATTGAGGGCTGAGGATTGTGGATTGAGGATTGAAGATTGAGGATTGAGGTCTGAGGATTGAGGATTGAGGATTGAAGATTGAGTATTGAGGAATCAGAATTGAGGTTTGAGGACTGAGGATTGAGGATTGAAGATTGAGTATTGAGCATTGAGGATTGAGGATTGAGGATTGAGGAGTGAAGATTGAATATTGATGATTCAAGATTGAGGATCGAGTATTGAGGGCTGTGGATTGAGGACGAGGACTGAGGGTTGAGTATTGATGTTTGAGGTCTGAGGATTGAGGGTTGAGGATTGAGAATTGAGGATTGAAGATTGAGGATTGAAGATTGAGGATTGGGTGTTGAGGATTGAAGAATGAGGATTGAAGATTGAGGATTGAGTATCGAGGATTGAAGATTGAGGATTGAGGATTGAGGATTGAGAATGTGCGCTAAGGTTTGAGCATTGAGGATTGAGGATTGAGGATTGAAGATTGAGGATTGGGTGTTGAGGATTGAACATTGAGGATTGAGGATTGAGGATTGAGGATTCAGGATTGAGGATAGAAGGTTGAATATTGATGAATGAAGGTTGAGGATTGAGGATTGAGGGTTGTGGATTGAGGACGAGGACTGAGGGTTGAGTATTGATGCCTGAGGTCTGAGGATTGAGGATTGAGGATTGTGAACTGAGGATTTGGGATTGAGGATTGAAGATTGCGGATTGGGTATTGAGGATTGAAGAATGAGGATTGAATATTGAATATTGATGATTGAAGATTGAGGACCGAGGATTGAGGGTTGTGGATTGAGGACGAGGACTGAGGGTTGAGTATTGATGTTTGAGGTCTGAGGATTGATGATTGAGTATTGAGGTTTGAGAATTGAGGATTGAGGATTGAGGATTGAAGATTGAGTATTGGGTGTTGCGGATTGAAGAATGAGGATTGAGGATTGAGGATTGAGGATTGAGGATTGAAGGTTGAGTATTGAGGATTGAAGGTTGAAGATTGAGGTCTGAGGATTGAGGATTGAGGATTGAAGATTGAGGATTGGGTGTTGAGGATCGAAGACTGAGGATTGAGGGCTGAGGATTGTGGACTGAGGATTGAAGATTGAGGATTGGGTATTGAGGATTGAAGAATGAGGATTGAGGGTTGAGGATTGAGGATCGAGGATTGCAGATTGAGTATTGAGGATTGAAGATTGAGGGTTGTGGATTGAGGATTGAGGATTGAGCATTGAGGATTGAGGATTGAGGATTGAGGATTGAGGATTGAAGATTAAGTATTGAGGGTTGAAGATTGAGGATTGAGGATTGAGTATTGAGGATTGAGGACTGATAGTTGAGTATTGAGGACTGATGGTTGAGGATTGAAGATTGAGTATTGAGGTTTCAGAATTGAGGTTTGAGGACTGAGGATTGAGCATTTAAGATTGAGTATTGAGGATTGAAGATTGAGGATTGAGGATTGATAATTGAGGATTGAGGGCGAGGTCTGAGGGTTGAGGATTGAGGTTTGAGGGCTGAGGACTGAGAATTGAGGATTGAGGATTGAGAATGAGGGCTGAGAGTTGAGGATTGAGGTTTGAGGACAGAGGACTGAGGATAGAGGATTGAGAATTGAGGATTGAGGATTGAGGATTGAAGATTTAGTATTGGGTATTGAGGATTGTAGAATGAGGATAGAGGATTGAGGATTGAGGATTGAGGATTGAGGATTGAAGATTGAGTATTGAGGATTGAAAATTGAGGATTGAGTGTTGAGGATTGAGGATTGAGGATTGAGGATTGAGTATAGAGGATTGAAGTTTGAGGATTGAGGATTGAGGATTGAAGATTGAGGATTGAGGATTGAAGATTGAGTATTGGGGACAGAGTGTTGAGTGTTGAGTGATGAGAATTGATGTTTGTGGAAAGAAATTTGAAGATTGGTGATTGAGTATTGAGTATTGAAAGCTGTGAATTGATAATATTCTATTGAGGATTGTGGATTGACGTCTGATTGTTCAGGTCTGAGGTGTGAAGATTGAGGATTGAGGATTGAGGATTCAGGTTTGAGGTTTGATGACTGAGGATTGGGGATAGAGGATTGAGGCATGAGGATTGAGGATTGAAGATTGAAGATTGAGGATTTAGGATTGAGGATGAGGGCTGAGGGTTGACGATTGAGGTTTGAGGACTGAGTACTGAGGATTGAGGATTGAGAATTGAGGATTGAGGATTGAAGATTGAGTATCGAGGACTGAAGATTGAGGATTGAGGATTGATAATTGAGGATTGAGGATGAGGTCTGAGGGTTGAGGATTGAGGTTTGGGGGCTGAGGACTGAGAATTGAGGATTGAGGTTTGATGACAGAGGATTGAGGATTGAGGATTGAGGCATGAGGATTGAGGATTGAGGATTGAAGATTGAGGATTGAGTACTGAGGATGAGGGCTGAGGGTTGAGGATTGAAGTTTGAGGACTGAGGACTGAGGATTGAGGATTGAGAATTGAGGATTGAGGATTGAAGATTGAAGATTGAGGATTGGGTATTCAGGATTGAAGAATGAGGATTGAAGAATGAGGATTGAGGAATGAGGATTGAGGATTGAGTGTTGAAGATTGAGTATTGAGTATTGAAGCCTGAAGATTGAGGATTGAGGATTGAGGATTAAGGATTGAGGATGGAGGATTGAAGATTGAGTATTGAGGATTGAAGATTGAGGATTGAGGATTGAGGATTGAGGATTGAGGATTGAGTGTTGAAGATTGAGTATTGGGGACTGAGTGTTTAGGGTTGAATGATGAGAATTGATGTTTGTGGATAGAGATTTGAAGTTTGCAGATTGAGTATTGAGTATTGAAAACTGTGAATTGATTATATTCTATTGATAATTGAGAATTGACAACTGATTGTTGAGGTCTGAGCTCTGAAGGTTGAGGATTCAGGATTGAGGATTCAGGTTTGAGTTTTGAGGATTGAGGATTGAGGATTGAAGATTGAGTATTGGGTGTTGCGGATTAAAGAATGAGGATTGAGGATTGAGGATTGAGGATTGAGGATTGAAGGTTGAGTATTGAGGATTGAAGATTGAGGATTGATGTCTGAGGATTGAGGATTGAGGATTGAAGATTGAGGATTGGGTGTTGAGGATCGAAGACTGAGGATTGAGGGCTGAGGATTGTGGATTGAGGATTGAAGATTGAGGATTGAGGTCTGAGGATTGAGGATTGAGGATTGAAGATTGAGTATTGAGGAATCAGAATTGAGGTTTGAGGACTGAGGATTGAGGATTGAAGATTGAGTATTGAGCATTGAGGATTGAGGATTGAGGATTGAGGAGTGAAGATTGAATATTGATGATTCAAGATTGAGGATCGAGTATTGAGGGCTGTGGATTGAGGACGAGGACTGAGGGTTGAGTATTGATGTTTGAGGTCTGAGGATTGAGGATTGAGGATTGAGAATTGAGGATTGAAGATTGAGGATTGAAGATTGAGGATTGGGTGTTGAGGATTGAAGAATGAGGATTGAAGATTGAGGATTGAGTATCGAGGATTGAAGATTGAGGATTGAGGATTGAGGATTGAGAATGTGCGCTAAGGTTTGAGCATTGAGGATTGAGGATTGAGGATTGAAGATTGAGGATTGGGTGTTGAGGATTGAACATTGAGGATTGAGGATTGAGGATTGAGGATTCAGGATTGAGGATAGAAGGTTGAATATTGATGAATGAAGGTTGAGGATTGAGGATTGAGGGTTGTGGATTGAGGACGAGGACTGAGGGTTGAGTATTGATGCCTGAGGTCTGAGGATTGAGGATTGAGGATTGTGAACTGAGGATTTGGGATTGAGGATTGAAGATTGCGGATTGGGTATTGAGGATTGAAGAATGAGGATTGAATATTGAATATTGATGATTGAAGATTGAGGACCGAGGATTGAGGGTTGTGGATTGAGGACGAGGACTGAGGGTTGAGTATTGATGTTTGAGGTCTGAGGATTGATGATTGAGTATTGAGGTTTGAGAATTGAGGATTGAGGATTGAGGATTGAAGATTGAGTATTGGGTGTTGCGGATTGAAGAATGAGGATTGAGGATTGAGGATTGAGGATTGAGGATTGAAGGTTGAGTATTGAGGATTGAAGGTTGAAGATTGAGGTCTGAGGATTGAGGATTGAGGATTGAAGATTGAGGATTGGGTGTTGAGGATCGAAGACTGAGGATTGAGGGCTGAGGATTGTGGACTGAGGATTGAAGATTGAGGATTGGGTATTGAGGATTGAAGAATGAGGATTGAGGGTTGAGGATTGAGGATCGAGGATTGCAGATTGAGTATTGAGGATTGAAGATTGAGGGTTGTGGATTGAGGATTGAGGATTGAGCATTGAGGATTGAGGATTGAGGATTGAGGATTGAGGATTGAAGATTAAGTATTGAGGGTTGAAGATTGAGGATTGAGGATTGAGTATTGAGGATTGAGGACTGATAGTTGAGTATTGAGGACTGATGGTTGAGGATTGAAGATTGAGTATTGAGGTTTCAGAATTGAGGTTTGAGGACTGAGGATTGAGCATTTAAGATTGAGTATTGAGGATTGAAGATTGAGGATTGAGGATTGATAATTGAGGATTGAGGGCGAGGTCTGAGGGTTGGGGATTGAGGTTTGAGGGCTGAGGACTGAGAATTGAGGATTGAGGATTGAGAATGAGGGCTGAGAGTTGAGGGCTGAGGATTGTGGATTGAGGATTGAAGATTGAGGATTGAGGTCTGAGGATTGAGGATTGAGGATTGAAGATTGAGTATTGAGGAATCAGAATTGAGGTTTGAGGACTGAGGACTGAGGATTGAGGATTGAGAATTGAGGATTGAGGATTGAGGATTGAAGATTTAGGATTGGTTATTGAGGATTGTAGAATGAGGATAGAGGATTGAGGATTGAGGATTGAGGATTGAGGATTGAGGATTGAAGACTGAGTATTGAGGGTTGAAAATTGAGGATTGAGGGTTGAGGATTGAGGATTGAAGATTGAGGATTGAGTATAGAGGATTGAAGTTTGAGGATTGAGGATTGAGGATTGAGGATTGAGGATTGAAGAATGAGGATTGAGGATTGAGGATTGAGGATTGAGGATTGAAGATTGAGGATTGGGTATTGAGGATTGAAGAATGAGGATTGAGGATTGTGGATTGAGGATTGAGGATTGAGGATTGAGGATTGAGGATTGAAGATTTAGGATTGGGTATTGAGGATTGTAGAATGAGGATAGACGATTGAGGATTGAGGATTGAGGATTGAGGATTGAGGATTGAAGATTGAGTATTGAGGATTGAAGATTGAGGATTGGGGATTGAGGATCGACGATTGAGGATTGAGTATTGAGGATTGAGAATTGAGGATTGATTATTGAAGATTGAATATTGAGGATTGAAGATTGAGGATTGAGGATTGAGTATTGAGGATTGAGGATGAGGGATGATGGTTGAGGGTTGAGGTTTGAGAACTGAGGACTGAGGATTGAGCATTGAGAATTGAGGATTGAGGATTGAGGATTGAAGATTGAGGATTGGGTATTGGGGATTGAAGGATGAGGATTGAGTATTGTGGATTGAGGATTGAGGACGGAGGATGGAAGATTGAGTATTGAGGATTGAAGATTGAGATTTGAGGCTTGAGGACTGAGGATTGAGGATTGAGTACTGAGAATTGAGGATTGAGGATTGAGGATTGACGATTGAGGATTGAGGATTGAAGATTGAGGATTGGGTATTGCGGATTGAACATTGAACATTGAGGATTGAGGATTGAGGATTGAGGATTGAGGACTGAAGATTGAATATTGATGATTGAAGATTGACGATTGAGGATTGATTGTTCTGGATTGAGGACGAGGACTGAGGGTTGAGTATTGATGTTTAACGTCTGAGGATTGAGGATTAAGGATTGAGAATTGAGGATTGAGGATTGAGGATTGAAGATTGAGGATTGTGTATTGAGGATTGTAGAATGAGGATTGAGGATTGAGGATTGAGGATTGAGGATTGAAGACTGAGTATTGATGATTGAAGGTTGAGGATTGATGATTGATGATTGAGGATTGAGGATTGAGGATTGATGATTGAAGATTGAGTATTGAGGATTGAAGATTGAGGATTGAGGGTTGAGGATTGAGGATTGAGGATTGAGGATTCAAGATTGAGGATAGGGGATTGAGTATCGACGATTGAGTATTGAGTATTGAGGATTGAGAATTGAGGATTGATTATTGAAGATTGAGTATTGAGGATTGAAGATTGAGGATTGAGGATTGAGTATTGAGGATTGAGGAAGAGGGCTGATGGTTGAGGGTTGAGGTTTCAGAACTGAGGACTGAGGATTGAGCATTGAGAATTGAGGATTGAGTATTGAGGACTGAAGATTGAGGATTGAGAATTGAGGATCGAGGATTGAATATTGAGTATTGAGGATTGAAGATTGAGGATTGAGGATTGAGTGTTGAGTATTGAGGATTGAGGATTGAGGTTTGAGTGCTGAGGACTGAGAATTGAGGATTGAGGATTGAGAATGAGGGCTGAGGGTTGAGGATTGAGGTTTGAGGACTGAGGACTGAGGATTGAGGATTGAGAATTGAGGATTGAGGATTGAGGATTGAAGATTGAGGATTGTGTATTGAGGATTGTAGAATGAGGATTGAGGATTGAGGGTTGCGGATTGAGGACGAGGACTGAGGGTTGAGTATTGATGTTTGAGGTCTGAGGATTGAGGATTGAGGATTGAGAATTGAGGATTGAGGATTGGGGATTGAAGATTGAGGATTGGGTGTTGAGGATTGAATAATGAGGACTGAGGATTGAGGATTGAGGATTGAGGATTGAAGATTGAGTATTGAGGATTGAGGATTGAGGATTGAGGTCTGAGGATTGAGGATTGAGGATTGAGGATTGAAGATTGAGGACTGGGTATTGAGGGTTGAAGAATCAGGATTGAGGATTGAGGATTAAGGATTGAGGATTGAGGATTGAAGACTGAGTATTGAGGATTGAAGATTGGGGATTGAGGATTCAGGATTAATGTTTGAGGACTGAGGATTGAGGATTGAGTACTGAGGATTGAGGATTCAGTATTGAGGATTGAAGATTGAGGATTGGGTATTGCGTATTGAACATTGAGGATTGAGGATTGAGGATTGAGGACTGAGGATCGAGGACTGAGGATTGAGGATTGAAGATTGAGGATTGGGGACTGAGGATTGAAGATCGAGGATTGAGGATTGAGGACTGAGGATTGAGGATTGAGGATTGGGTATTGAGGATTGAAGGATGAGGATTGAGTATTGAGGATTGAGGATTGAAGATTGAGTATTGAGGATTGGAGCCTGACGATTGAGGATTGAGGATTGAGGATTGCGGATTGAGTATGGAGGATTGAAGATTGAGTATTGAGGATTGAAGTTTGAGTTTTGAGGTTTGAGGACTGAGGATTGAGGATTGAGTATTGAAGATTGAGGATTGTGTGTTGAGGATTGAAGAATGAGGATTGAGGATTGAGGAATCAGGATTGAGGATTGAAGATTGAGGATTGGGTATTGAGGATTGAAGAATGAGGATTGAGGATTGAGGATTGAGGATTGAAGATTGAGGACTGGGTATTGAGGGTTGAAGAATCAGGATTGAGGATTGAAGATTGAGGATTGAGGATTGAGGATTGAAGACTGAGTATTGAGGATTGAAGATTGGGGATTGAGGATTCAGGATTAAGGTTTGAGGACTGAGGATTGAGGATTGAGGACTGAGGATTGAGGATTCAGTAATGAGGATTGAAGATTGAGGATTGGGTATTGCGTATTGAACATTGAGGATTGAGGATTGAGGATTGAGGACTGAGGATCGAGGACTGAGGATTGAGGATTGAAGATTGAGGATTGGGGACTGATGATTGAAGATCGAGGATTGAGGATTGAGGACTGAGGATTGAGGATTGAGGATTGGGTATTGAGGATTGAGGATTGAGGATTGAAGATTGAGGATTGGGTATTGCGGATTGAACATTGAGGATTGAGGATTGAGGATTGAGGATTGAGGATTGAGGACTGAAGATTGAATATTTATGATTGAAGATTGAGGATTGAGGATTGATTGTTGTAGATTGAGGACGAGGACTGAGCGTTGAGTATTGATGTTTAAGGTCTGAGGATTGAGGATTAAGGATTGAGAATTGAGGATTGAGGATTGAGGATTGAAGATTGAGGATTGCGTATTGAGGATTGAAGAATCAGGATTGACGATTGGGGATTGAGGATTGAGGATTGAAGACTGAGTATTGATGATTGATGGTTGAGGATTGAGGATTGAGGATTGAGGATTGAGGATTGAGGATTGAGGATTGAGGATTGAAGATTGAGTATTGAGGATTGAAGATTGAGGATTGAGGATTGAGGGTTGAGGATTGAGGATTGAAGATTGAGGATTGGGGATTGAGTATCGACGATTGAGTGTTGAGTATTGAGGATTGAGAATTGAGGATTGATTATTGAAGATTGAGTATTGAGGATTGAATATTGAGGATTGAGGATTGAGTATTGAGGATTGAGGATGAGGGCTGAAGGTTGAGGGTTGAGGTTTGAGAACTGAGGATTGAGGATTGAGGATTGAAGATTGAGGATTGCGTATTGAGGATTGAAGAATCAGGATTGACGATTGGGGATTGAGGATTGAGGATTGAAGACTGAGTATTGAGGATTGAGGATTGAGAATTGAGGATTGAGGATTGAGGATTGAGGATTGAGGATTGAAGACTGAGTATTGAGGATTGATGATTGGGGATTGAAGATTCAGGATTAAGGTTTGAGGACTGAGGATTGAGGATTGAGGACTGAGGATTGAGGATTCAGTATTGAGGATTGAAGATTGAGGATTGGGTATTGCGTACTGAACATTGAGGATTGAGGATTGTGGATTGAGGACTGAGGATCGAGGACTGAAGATTGAGGATTGAAGATTGAGGATTGGGGACTGAGGATTGAAGATCGAGGATTGAGGATTGAGGACTGAGGATTGAGGATTGAGGATTGAGGATTGAGGATTGAGGATTGAGGATGAGGTCTGAGGGTTGAGGATTGAGGTTTCAGGACTAAGGACTGAGGATTGAGGTTTGAGAATTGAGGGTTGAGGATTGAGGATTGAAGATTGAGGATTGGGTATTGAGGATTGAAGGATGAGGATTGAGGGTTGAGGATTGAGGATTGAAAATTGAGGATTGAGGGTTGAGGATTGAGGATTGAGGATTGAGGATTGAGTATAGAGGATTGAAGTTTGAGGATTGAGGATTGAGGATTGAGGATTGAGGGTTGAGCATTGAAGATTGAGGATTGGGGACAGAGTGTTGAGGGTTGAGTGATGAGAATTGATGTTAGTGGAAAGAAATTTGAAGATTGCAGATTGAGTATTGAGTATTGAAAGCTGTGAATTGATAATATTCTATTGAGGATTGTGGATTGACGTCTGATTGCTCAGGTATGAGTTCTGAAGGTTGAGGATTCAGGATTGAGGATTCAGGTTTCATTTTTGAGGACTGAGGATTGAGGATTGAGGATCGATAATTGAGGATTGAGGATTGAGGATTGAGGATTGAAGATTGAGGATTGGGTATTGCGGATTGAACATTGAGGATTGAGGATCGAGGATTGAGGATTGAGGATTGAGGACTGAAGATTGAATATTGATGATTAAAGATTGAGGATTGAGGATTGATTGTTGTGGATTGAGGACGAGGACTGAGGGTTGAGTATTGATGTTTGAGGTCTGAGGATTGAGGATTGAGGATTGGGGATTGAAGATTGAGTATTGAGGATTGAAGATTGAGGATTGAGGTCTGAGGATTGAGGATTGAGGATTGAAGATTGAGGATTGGGTATTGAGGACTGAAGAATGAGTATTGAGGATTGAGGATTAAGGATGGAGGATTGAAGATTGAGAGTTGAGGATTGAGGATTGAGGATTGAGGATTGAGGATTGAGAATTGAGGACTGAGGATTCAGGATTGAAGATTGAGGATCGGGTATTGAGGATTGTAGAATGAGGATTGAGGACTGAGGATTGAGGATTGAGGATTGAGGATTGAAGATTGAGTATTGAGGATTGAAAATTGAGGATTGAGTATTGAGGATTGAGGATTGAGGATTGAGGACTGAGTATAGATGATTGAAGATTGAGAATTGAGGATTGAGGATTGAGGATTGAGGATCGAAGATTGAGGATTGGGGACTGAGTGTTCAGATTTGAGTGATGAGAATTGATGTTTGTGGATAGAAATTTGAAGATTGCAGATTGAGTATTGAGTATTGAAAACTGTGAATTGATAATATTCTATTGAGGATTGAGGACTGACATCTGAATGTTCAGGTCTGAGGTCTGAAGATTGAGGATTCAGGATTGAGGATTCAGGATTGAGGTTTGATGACAGAGGATTGAGGATTGAGGATTGAGGCATGAGGATTGAGGATTGAGGATTGAAATTGAGGATTGAGGATTGAGGATGAGGGCTGAGGGTTGACGATTGAAGTTTGAGGACTGAGGACTGAGGATTGAGGATTGAGAATTGAGGATTGAGGATTGAAGATTGAAGATTGAGGATTGGGTATTGAGGATTGAAGAATGAGGATTGAAGAATGAGGATTGAGGAATGAGGATTGAGGATTGAGGGTTGAAGATTGAGTATTGAGGATTGAAGCCTGACGATTGAGGATTGAGGATTGAGGATTAAGGATTGAGGATGGAGGATTGAAGATTGAGTATTGAGACTTGAAGATTGAGGATTGAGGATTGAGGATTGAGGATTGAGTGTTGAAGATTGAGGATTGGGGACTGAGTGTTGAGGGTTGAATGATGAGAATTGATGTTTGTGGATAGAGATTTGAAGATTGCAGATTGAGTATTTAGTACTGAAAACTGTGAATTGATTATATTCTATTCATAATTGAGAATTGACAGCTGATTGTTGATGACTGAGTTCTGAAGGTTGAGGATTCAGGATTGAGGATTCAGGTTTGAGTTTTGAGGATTGAGGATTGAGGATTGAGGATCGATAATTGAGGATTGAGGATTGAGGATTGAGGATTGAAGATTGAGGATTGGGTATTGCGGATTGAACATTGAGGATTGAGGATTGAGGATTGAGGATTGAGGATTGAGGACTGAAGATTGAATATTGATGATTGAAGATTGAGGATTGAGGATTGATTGTTGTGGATTGAGGACGAGGACTGAGGGTTGAGTATTGATGTTTGAGGTCTGAGGATTGAGGATTGAGGATTGAGAATTGAGGATTGAGGATTGAGGATTGAGGATTGAGGATTGAAGACTGAGTATTGAGGATTGATGATTGGGGATTGAAGATTCAGGATTAAGGTTTGAGGACTGAGGATTGAGGATTGAGGACTGAGGATTGAGGATTCAGTATTGAGGATTGAAGATTGAGGATTGGGTATTGCGTACTGAACATTGAGGATTGAGGATTGTGGATTGAGGACTGAGGATCGAGGACTGAAGATTGAGGATTGAAGATTGAGGATTGGGGACTGAGAATTGAAGATCGAGGATTGAGGATTGAGGACTGAGGATTGAGGATTGAGGATTGAGGATTGAGGATTGAGGATTGAGGATGAGGTCTGAGGGTTGAGGATTGAGGTTTCAGGACTAAGGACTGAGGATTGAGGTTTGAGAATTGAGGGTTGAGGATTGAGGATTGAAGATTGAGGATTGGGTATTGAGGATTGAAGGATGAGGATTGAGGGTTGAGGATTGAGGATTGAAAATTGAGGATTGAGGGTTGAGGATTGAGGATTGAGGATTGAGGATTGAGTATAGAGGATTGAAGTTTGAGGATTGAGGATTGAGGATTGAGGATTGAGGGTTGAGCATTGAAGATTGAGGATTGGGGACAGAGTGTTGAGGGTTGAGTGATGAGAATTGATGTTTGTGGAAAGAAATTTGAAGATTGCAGATCGAGTATTGAGTATTGAAAGCTGTGAATTGATAATATTCTATTGAGGATTGTGGATTGACGTCTGATTGCTCAGGTATGAGTTCTGAAGGTTGAGGATTCAGGATTGAGGATTCAGGTTTCATTTTTGAGGACTGAGGATTGAGGATTGAGGATCGATAATTGAGGATTGAGGATTGAGGATTGAGGATTGAAGATTGAGGATTGGGTATTGCGGATTGAACATTGAGGATTGAGGATCGAGGATTGAGGATTGAGGATTGAGGACTGAAGATTGAATATTGATGATTAAAGATTGAGGATTGAGGATTGATTGTTGTGGATTGAGGACGAGGACTGAGGGTTGAGTATTGATGTTTGAGGTCTGAGGATTGAGGATTGAGGATTGAGAATTGATGATTGAGGATTGAGGATTGAAGATTGAGGATTGGGTGTTGAGGATTGAAGAATGAGGATTGAGGATTGAGGATTGAGGATTGGGGATTGAAGATTGAGTATTGAGGATTGAAGATTGAGGATTGAGGTCTGAGGATTGAGGATTGAGGATTGAAGATTGAGGATTGTGTGTTGAGGATTGAAGAATGAGGATTGAGGATTGAGGATTGAGGATTGAGGATTGAGGATTGAAGATTGAGGATTGGGTATTGAGGATTGAAGAATGAGTATTGAGGATTGAGGATTGAGGATGGAGGATTGAAGATTGAGTATTGAGGATTGAGGATTGAGGATTGAGGATTGAGGATTGAGGATTGAGAATTGAGGGTTGAGTGTTGAGGTTTGAGTATTGAACCCTGAGAATTCAGGATATTCTATTGTGTATTGAGAATTGAGGATTGATGGTTGAGTTTTGAGGACTGAGGACTGAGGATTGAGGATTGAGAATTGAGGATTGAGGATTGAGGATTGAAGATTGAGGATTGGGTATTGAGGATTGTAGAATGAGGATTGAGGATTGAGGATTGAGGATTGAGGATTGAGGATTGAAGATTGAGTATTGAGGATTGAAAATTGAGGATTGAGTATTGAGGATTGAGGATTGAGGATTGAGGATTGAGGATTGAGTATAGATGATTGAAGATTGAGGATTGAGGATTGAGGATTGAGGATTGAGGATTGAGGATTGAAGATTGAGGATTGGGGACTGAGTGTTGAGATTTGAGTGATGAGAATTGATGTTTGTGGATAGAAGTTTGAAGATTGCAGATTGAGTATTGAGTATTGAAAACTGTGAATTGATAATATTCTATTGAGGATTGAGGACTGACATCTGATTGTTCAGGTCTGAGGTCTGAAGATTGAGGATTCAGGATTCAGGATACAGGATTGGGGTTTGATGACAGAGGATTGAGGATTGAGGATTGAGGCATGAGGATTGAGGATTGAGGATTGAAGATTGAGGATTGAGGATTGAGGATGAGGGCTGAGGGTTGACGATTGAAGTTTGAGGACTGAGGACTGAGGATTGAGGATTGAGAATTGAGGATTGAGGATTGAAGATTGAAGATTGAGGATTGGGTATTGAGGATTGAAGAATGAGGATTGAAGAATGAGGATTGAGGAATGAGGATTGAGGATTGAGGGTTGAAGATTGAGTATTGAGGATTGAAGCCTGACGATTGAGGATTGAGGATTGAGGATTAAGGATTGAGGATGGAGGATTGAAGATTGAGTATTGAGGATTGAAGATTGAGGATTGAGGATTGAGGATTGAGGATTGAGTGTTGAAGATTGAGGATTGGGGACTGAGTGTTGGGGGTTGAATGATGAGAATTGATGTTTGTGGATAGAGATTTGAAGATTGCAGATTGAGTATTGAGTATTGAAAACTGTGAATTGATTATATTCTATTGATAATTGAGAATTGACAACTGATTGTTGAGGACTGAGTTCTGAAGGTTGAGGATTCAGGATTGAGGATTCAGGTTTGAGTTTTGAGGATTGAGGATTGAGGATTGAGGATCGATAATTGAGGATTGAGGATTGAGGATTGAGGATTGAAGATTGAGGATTGGGTATTGCGGATTGAACATTGAGGATTGAGGATTGAGGATTGAGGATTGAGGACTGAGGACTGAAGACTGAATATTGATGATTGAAGATTGAGGATTGAGGACTGATTGTTGTGGATTGAGGACGGGGACTGAGGGTTGAGTATTGATGTTTGAGGTATGTGGATTGAGGATTGAGTATTGAGAATTGAGGATTGAGGATTGAGGATTGAAGATTGAGGTCTGGGTATTGAGGGTTGAAGAATCAGGATTGAAGATTGAGGATTGAGTATTGAGGATTTAAGATTGAGGATTGAGGATTGAGGATTGAGAATGTGGGCTAAGGTTTGAGAATCGTGGATTGAGGATTGAGGATTGAGGATTGAAGATTGAGTATTGGGTGTTGCGGATTGAAGAATGAGGATTGAGGATTGAGGATGGAGGATTGAGGATTGAAGGTTGAGTATTGAGGATTGAAGATTGAAGATTGAGGTCTGAGGATTGAGGATTGAGGATTGAAGATTGAGGATTGGGTGTTGAGGATCGAAGACTGAGGATTGAGGGCTGAGGATTGTGGACTGAGGATTGAAGATTGAGGATTGGGTATTGAGGATTGAAGAATGAGGATTGAGGGTTGAGGATTGAGGATTGAGGATTGCAGATTGAGTATTGAGGATTGAAGATTGAGGGTTGTGGATTGAGGATTGAGGATTGAGCATTGAGGATTGAGGATTGAGGATTGAGGATTGAGGATTGAAGATTAAGTATTGAGGATTGAAGATTGAGGATTGAGGATTGAGTATTGAGGATTGAGGACTGATAGTTGAGTACTGAGGACTGAAGGTTGAGGATTGAAGATTGAGTATTGAGGATTCAGAATTGAGGTTTGAGGACTGAGGATTGAGGATTGAAGATTGAGTATTGAGGATTGAAGGTTGAGGATTGAGGATTGAGGATTGAGGATTGAGTATAGAGGATTGAAGTTTGAGGATTGAGGATTGAGGATTGAGGATTGAGGATTGAGCATTGAAGATTGAGGATTGGGGACAGAGTGTTGAGGGTTGAGTGATGAGAATTGATGTTTGTGGAAAGAAATTTGAAGATTGCAGATTGAGTATTGAGTATTGAAAGCTGTGAATTGATAATATTCTATTGAGGATTGTGGATTGACGTCTGATTGCTCAGGTATGAGTTCTGAAGGTTGAGGATTCAGGATTGAGGATTCAGGTTTCATTTTTGAGGACTGAGGATTGAGGATTGAGGATCGATAATTGAGGATTGAGGATTGAGGATTGAGGATTGAAGATTGAGGATTGGGTATTGCGGATTGAACATTGAGGATTGAGGATCGAGGATTGAGGATTGAGGATTGAGGACTGAAGATTGAATATTGATGATTAAAGATTGAGGATTGAGGATTGATTGTTGTGGATTGAGGACGAGGACTGAGGGTTGAGTATTGATGTTTGAGGTCTGAGGATTGAGGATTGAGGATTGAGAATTGATGATTGAGGATTGAGGATAGAAGATTGAGGATTGGGTGTTGAGGATTGAAGAATGAGGATTGAGGATTGAGGATTGAGGATTGGGGATTGAAGATTGAGTATTGAGGATTGAAGATTGAGGATTGGGTCTGAGGATTGAGGATTGAGGATTGAAGATTGAGGATTGTGTGTTGAGGATTGAAGAATGAGGATTGAGGATTGAGGATTGAGGATTGAGGATTGAGGATTGAAGATTGAGGATTGGGTATTGAGGATTGAAGAATGAGTATTGAGGATTGAGGATTGAGGATGGAGGATTGAAGATTGAGTATTGAGGATTGAGGTTTGAGGATTGAGGATTCAGGATTGAGGATTGAGAATTGAGGGTTGAGTGTTGAGGTTTGAGTATTGAACCCTGAGAATTCAGGATATTCTATTGTGTATTGAGAATTGAGGATTGATGGTTGAGTTTTGAGGATTGAGGATTGAGGATTGAGGATTGAGGTTTGAGTATTGAGGATTCAAGATTGAGGATTGAAGATTGAATATTGATGATTGTAGATTGAGGATAGAGGATTGAGGGTTGCGGATTGAGGATTGAGGACTGATAGTTGAGTATTGAGGACTGAAGGTTGAGGATTGAAGATAGAGTATTGAGGATTCAGAATTGAGGTTAGAGGACTGAGGATTGAGGATAGAAGATTGAGTATTGAGGATTGAAGATTGAGGATTGAGGATTGATAATTGAGGACTGAGGATGAGGTCTGATGGTTGAGGATTGAGGTTTGAGGGCTGAGGACTGAGAATTGCGGATTGAGGATTGAGAATGAGGGCTGAAGGTTGAGGATTGATGTTTGAGGACTGAGGACTGAGGATTGAGGATTGAGAATTGAGGATTGAGGATTGAGGATTGAAGATTGAGGATTGGGTATTGAGGATTGTAGAATGAGGATTGAGGATTGAGGATTGAGGATTGAGGATGGAGGATTGAAGATTGAGTATTGAGGATTGAAAATTGAGGATTGAGTATTGAGGATTGAGGATTGAGGATTGAGGATTGAGGATTGAGTATAGATGATTGAAGATTGAGGATTGAGGATTGAGGATTGAGGATTGAGGATTGAGGATTGAAGATTGAGGATTGGGGACTGAGTGTTGAGATTTGAGTGATGAGAATTGATGTTTGTGGATAGAAGTTTGAAGATTGCAGATTGAGTATTGAGTATTGAAAACTGTGAATTGATAATATTCTATTGAGGATTGAGGACTGACATCTGATTGTTCAGGTCTGAGGTCTGAAGATTGAGGATTCAGGATTCAGGATACAGGATTGGGGTTTGATGACAGAGGATTGAGGATTGAGGATCGACGCATGAGGATTGAGGATTGAGGATTGAAGATTGAGGATTGATGATTGAGGATGAGGGCTGAGGGTTGACGATTGAAGTTTGAGGACTGAGGACTGAGGATTGAGGATTGAGAATTGAGGATTGCGGATTGAAGATTGAAGATTGAGGATTGGGTATTGAGGATTGAAGAATGAGGATTGAAGAATGAGGATTGAGGAATGAGGATTGAGGATTGAGGGTTGAAGATTGAGTATTGAGGATTGAAGCCTGACGATTGAGGATTGAGGATTGAGGATTAAGGATTGAGGATGGAGGATTGAAGATTGAGTATTGAGGATTGAAGATTGAGGATTGAGGATTGAGGATTGAGGATTGAGTGTTGAAGATTGAGGATTGGGGACTGAGTGTTGGGGGTTGAATGATGAGAATTGATGTTTGTGGATAGAGATTTGAAGATTGCAGATTGAGTATTGAGTATTGAAAACTGTGAATTGATTATATTCTATTGATAATTGAGAATTGACAACTGATTGTTGAGGACTGAGTTCTGAAGGTTGAGGATTCAGGATTGAGGATTCAGGTTTGAGTTTTGAGGATTGAGGATTGAGGATTGAGGATCGATAATTGAGGATTGAGGATTGAGGATTGAGGATTGAAGATTGAGGATTGGGTATTGCGGATTGAACATTGAGGATTGAGGATTGAGGATTGAGGACTGAGGACTGAAGATTGAATATTGATGATTGAAGGTTGAGGATTGAGGACTGATTGTTGTGGATTGAGGACGAGGACTGAGGGTTGAGTATTGATGTTTGAGGTCTGTGGATTGAGGATTGAGTATTGAGAATTGAGGATTGAGGATTGAGGATTGAAGATTGAGTATTGGGTGTTGCGGATTGAAGAATGAGGATTGAGGATTGAGGATGGAGGATTGAGGATTGAAGGTTGAGTATTGAGGATTGAAGATTGAATATTGAGGTCTGAGGATTGAGGATTGAGGATTGAAGATTGAGGATTGGGTGTTGAGGATCGAAGACTGAGGATTGAGGGCTGAGGATTGTGGACTGAGGATTGAAGATTGAGGATTGGGTATTGAGGATTGAAGATTGAGGATTGAGGGTTGAGGATTGAGGATTGAGGATTGCAGATTGAGTATTGAGGATTGAAGATTGAGGGTTGTGGATTGAGGATTGAGGATTGAGCATTGAGGATTGAGGATTGAGGATTGAGGATTGAGGATTGAAGATTAAGTATTGAGGATTGAAGATTGAGGATTGAGGATTGAGTATTGAGGATTGAGGACTGATAGTTGAGTATTGAGGACTGAAGGTTGAGGATTGAAGATAGAGCATTGAGGATTCAGAATTGAGGTTAGAGGACTGAGGATTGAGGATAGAAGATTGAGTATTGAGGATTGAAGATTGAGGATTGTGGATTGATAATTGAGGACTGAGGATGGGGTCTGACGGTTGAGGATTGAGGTTTGAGTGCTGAGGACTGAGAATTGCGGATTGAGGATTGAGAATGAGGGCTGAGGTTTGAGGATTGAGGTTTGAGGACTGAGGACTGAGGATTGAGGATTGAGAATTGAGGATTGAGGATTGAGGATTGAAGATTGAGGATTGGGTATTGAGGACTGTAGAATGAGGATTGAGGATTGAGGATTGAGGTTTGAGGATTGAGGCTTGAAGATTGAGTATTGAGGATTGAAAATTGAGGATTGAGTATTGAGGATTGAGGATTGAGGATTGAGGATTGAGTATAGATGATTGAAGGTTGAGGATTGAGGGTTGAGGGTTGAGGATTGAGGATTGAAGATTGAGGATTGGGGACTGAGTGTTGAGATTTGAGTGATAAGAATTGACCTTTGTGGATAGAAATTTGAAGATTGCAGATTGAGTATTGAGTATTGAAAACTGTGAATTGATAATATTCTATTGAGGATTGAGGACTGACATCTGATTGTTCAGGTCTGAGGTCTGAAGATTGAGGATTCAGGATTGAGGATTCAGGATAGAGGTTTGATGACAGAGGATTGAGGATTGAGGATTGAGGCATGAGGATTGAGATTTGAGGATTGAAGATTGAGGATTGAGGATTGAGGATAAGGGCTGAGGTTTGACGATTCAAGTTTGAGGACTGAGGACTGAGGATTGAGGTTTGAGAACTGAGGACTGAGAATTGAGCATTGAGAATTGAGGATTGAGGATTGAGGATTGAAGACTGAGTATTGATGATTGAATGTTGAGGATTGAGGATTGATGATTGAGGATTGAGGATTGAGGATTGAGGATTGAAGATTGAGTATTGAGGATTGAAGATTGAGGATTGAGGATTGAGGATTGTGGATTGAGGATTGAGGATTGAGGATTGAGGATTGAGGACTGAAGATGGAATATTGATGATTGAAGATTGAGGATTGAGGATTGCTTGTTGTGGATTGAGGACGAGGACTGAGGGTTGAGTATTGATGTTTAAGGTCTGAGGATTGAGGATTAAGGATTGAGAATTGAGGATTGAGGATTGAGGATTGAAGATTGAGGATTGTGTATTGAGGATTGAAGAATGAGGATTGAGGATTGAGGATTGAGGATTGAGGATTGAAGACTGAGTATTGATGATTGAATGTTGAGGATTGAGGATTGATGATTGAGGATTGAGGATTGAGGATTGAGGATTGAAGATTGAGTATTGAGGATTGAAGATTGAGGATTGAGGATTGAGGATTGAGGATTGAGGATTGGGGATTGAAGATTGAGGATAGGGGATTGAGTATCGACGATTGAGTGTTGAGTATTGAGGATTGAGAATTGAGGATTGATTATTGAAGATTGAGTATTGAGGATTGAATATTGAGGATTGAGGATTGAGTATTGAGGATTGAGGATTGAGGATTGAGGATTGAGGATTGAAGATTGAGGATAGGGGATTGAGTATCGACGATTGAGTGTTGAGTATTGAGGATTGAGTATTGAGGATTGATTATTGAAGATTGAGTATTGAGGATTGAATATTGAGGATTGAGGATTGAGTATTGAGGATTGAGGATGAGGGCTGAAGGTTGAGGGTTGAGGTTTGAGAACTGAGGACTGAGGATTGAGCATTGAGAATTGAGGATTGAGGATTGAGGATTGAAGATTGAGGATTGGGTATTGAGGATTGAAGAATGAGGATTGAGGATTGAGGATTGAGTATTGAGGATTGAGGATTGAGGATTGAGGATTGAGTATAGATGATTGAAGGTTGAGGATTGAGGGTTGAGGGTTGAGGATTGAGGATTGAAGATTGAGGATTGGGGACTGAGTGTTGAGATTTGAGTGATAAGAATTGATCTTTGTGGATAGAAATTTGAAGATTGCAGATTGAGTATTGAGTATTGAAAACTGTGAATTGATAATATTCTATTGAGGATTGAGGACTGACATCTGATTGTTCGGGTCTGAGGTCTGAAGATTGAGGATTCAGGATTGAGGATTCAGGATAGAGGTTTGATGACAGAGGATTGAGGATTGAGGATTGAGTATTGAGGATTGAGGACTGAAGATTGAATATTGATGATTGAAGATTGAGGATTGCGGATTGATTGTTGTGGATTGAGGACGAGGACTGAGGGTTGAGTATTGATGTTTGAGGTCTGCGGATTGAGGATTGAGGATTGAGAATTGAGGATTGAGGATTGAGGATTGAAGATTGAGGATTGGGTGTTGAGGATTGAAGTATGAGGATTGAGGATTGAGGATTGAAGATTGAGTATTGAGGATTGAAGATTGAGGATTGAGGTCTGAGGATTGAGGATTGAGGATTGAAGATTGAGGATTGTGTGTTGAGGATTGAAGAACGAGGATTGAGGATTGAGGATTGAGGATTGAGGATTGAAGATTGAGGATTGGGTATTGAGGACTGAAGAATGAGTATTGAGGATTGAGGATTGAGGATGGAGGATTGAAGATTGAGAGTTGAGGATTGAGGATTGAGGATTGAGGATTGAGGATTGAGAATTGAGGACTGAGGATTCAGGATTGAAGATTGAGGATCGGGTATTGAGGATTGTAGAATGAGGATTGAGGACTGAGGATTGAGGATTGAGGATTGAGGATTGAAGATTGAGTATTGAGGATTGAAAATTGAGGATTGAGTATTGAGGATTGAGGATTGAGGATTGAGGATTGAGTATAGATGATTGAAGATTGAGAATTGAGGATTGAGGATTGAGGATTGAGGATCGAAGATTGAGGATTGGGGACTGAGTGTTCAGATTTGAGTGATGAGAATTGATGTTTGTGGATAGAAATTTGAAGATTGCAGATTGAGTATTGAGTATTGAAAACTGTGAATTGATAATATTCTATTGAGGATTGAGGACTGACATCTGAATGTTCAGGTCTGAGGTCTGAAGATTGAGGATTCAGGATTGAGGATTCAGGATTGAGGTTTGATGACAGAGGATTGAGGATTGAGGATTGAGGCATGAGGATTGAGGATTGAGGATTGAAATTGAGGATTGAGGATTGAGGATGAGGGCTGAGGGTTGACGATTGAAGTTTGAGGACTGAGGACTGAGGATTGAGGATTGAGAATTGAGGATTGAGGATTGAAGATTGAAGATTGAGGATTGGGTATTGAGGATTGAAGAATGAGGATTGAAGAATGAGGATTGAGGAATGAGGATTGAGGATTGAGGGTTGAAGATTGAGTATTGAGGATTGAAGCCTGACGATTGAGGATTGAGGATTGAGGATTAAGGATTGAGGATGGAGGATTGAAGATTGAGTATTGAGACTTGAAGATTGAGGATTGAGGATTGAGGATTGAGGATTGAGTGTTGAAGATTGAGGATTGGGGACTGAGTGTTGAGGGTTGAATGATGAGAATTGATGTTTGTGGATAGAGATTTGAAGATTGCAGATTGAGTATTTAGTACTGAAAACTGTGAATTGATTATATTCTATTCATAATTGAGAATTGACAGCTGATTGTTGATGACTGAGTTCTGAAGGTTGAGGATTCAGGATTGAGGATTCAGGTTTGAGTTTTGAGGATTGAGGATTGAGGATTGAGGATCGATAATTGAGGATTGAGGATTGAGGATTGAGGATTGAAGATTGAGGATTGGGTATTGCGGATTGAACATTGAGGATTGAGGATTGAGGATTGAGGATTGAGGATTGAGGACTGAAGATTGAATATTGATGATTGAAGATTGAGGATTGAGGATTGATTGTTGTGGATTGAGGACGAGGACTGAGGGTTGAGTATTGATGTTTGAGGTCTGAGGATTGAGGATTGAGGATTGAGAATTGATGATTGAGGATTGAGGATAGAAGATTGAGGATTGGGTGTTGAGGATTGAAGAATGAGGATTGAGGATTGAGGATTGAGGATTGGGGATTGAAGATTGAGTATTGAGGATTGAAGATTGAGGATTGGGTCTGAGGATTGAGGATTGAGGATTGAAGATTGAGGATTGTGTGTTGAGGATTGAAGAATGAGGATTGAGGATTGAGGATTGAGGATTGAGGATTGAGGATTGAAGATTGAGGATTGGGTATTGAGGATTGAAGAATGAGTATTGAGGATTGAGGATTGAGGATGGAGGATTGAAGATTGAGTATTGAGGATTGAGGTTTGAGGATTGAGGATTCAGGATTGAGGATTGAGAATTGAGGGTTGAGTGTTGAGGTTTGAGTATTGAACCCTGAGAATTCAGGATATTCTATTGTGTATTGAGAATTGAGGATTGATGGTTGAGTTTTGAGGATTGAGGATTGAGGATTGAGGATTGAGGTTTGAGTATTGAGGATTCAAGATTGAGGATTGAAGATTGAATATTGATGATTGTAGATTGAGGATAGAGGATTGAGGGTTGCGGATTGAGGATTGAGGACTGATAGTTGAGTATTGAGGACTGAAGGTTGAGGATTGAAGATAGAGTATTGAGGATTCAGAATTGAGGTTAGAGGACTGAGGATTGAGGATAGAAGATTGAGTATTGAGGATTGAAGATTGAGGATTGAGGATTGATAATTGAGGACTGAGGATGAGGTCTGATGGTTGAGGATTGAGGTTTGAGGGCTGAGGACTGAGAATTGCGGATTGAGGATTGAGAATGAGGGCTGAAGGTTGAGGATTGATGTTTGAGGACTGAGGACTGAGGATTGAGGATTGAGAATTGAGGATTGAGGATTGAGGATTGAAGATTGAGGATTGGGTATTGAGGATTGTAGAATGAGGATTGAGGATTGAGGATTGAGGATTGAGGATTGAGGATTGAAGATTGAGTATTGAGGATTGAAAATTGAGGATTGAGTATTGAGGATTGAGGATTGAGGATTGAGGATTGAGGATTGAGTATAGATGATTGAAGATTGAGGATTGAGGATTGAGGATTGAGGATTGAGGATTGAGGATTGAAGATTGAGGATTGGGGACTGAGTGTTGAGATTTGAGTGATGAGAATTGATGTTTGTGGATAGAAGTTTGAAGATTGCAGATTGAGTATTGAGTATTGAAAACTGTGAATTGATAATATTCTATTGAGGATTGAGGACTGACATCTGATTGTTCAGGTCTGAGGTCTGAAGATTGAGGATTCAGGATTCAGGATACAGGATTGGGGTTTGATGACAGAGGATTGAGGATTGAGGATCGACGCATGAGGATTGAGGATTGAGGATTGAAGATTGAGGCTTGAGGATTGAGGATGAGGGCTGAGGGTTGACGATTGAAGTTTGAGGACTGAGGACTGAGGATTGAGGATTGAGAATTGAGGATTGCGGATTGAAGATTGAAGATTGAGGATTGGGTATTGAGGATTGAAGAATGAGGATTGAAGAATGAGGATTGAGGAATGAGGATTGAGGATTGAGGGTTGAAGATTGAGTATTGAGGATTGAAGCCTGACGATTGAGGATTGAGGATTGAGGATTAAGGATTGAGGATGGAGGATTGAAGATTGAGTATTGAGGATTGAAGATTGAGGATTGAGGATTGAGGATTGAGGATTGAGTGTTGAAGATTGAGGATTGGGGACTGAGTGTTGGGGGTTGAATGATGAGAATTGATGTTTGTGGATAGAGATTTGAAGATTGCAGATTGAGTATTGAGTATTGAAAACTGTGAATTGATTATATTCTATTGATAATTGAGAATTGACAACTGATTGTTGAGGACTGAGTTCTGAAGGTTGAGGATTCAGGATTGAGGATTCAGGTTTGAGTTTTGAGGATTGAGGATTGAGGATTGAGGATCGATAATTGAGGATTGAGGATTGAGGATTGAGGATTGAAGATTGAGGATTGGGTATTGCGGATTGAACATTGAGGATTGAGGATTGAGGATTGAGGACTGAGGACTGAAGATTGAATATTGATGATTGAAGATTGAGGATTGAGGACTGATTGTTGTGGATTGAGGACGAGGACTGAGGGTTGAGTATTGATGTTTGAGGTCTGTGGATTGAGGATTGAGTATTGAGAATTGAGGATTGAGGATTGAGGATTGAAGATTGAGTATTGGGTGTTGCGGATTGAAGAATGAGGATTGAGGATTGAGGATGGAGGATTGAGGATTGAAGGTTGAGTATTGAGGATTGAAGATTGAAGATTGAGGTCTGAGGATTGAGGATTGAGGATTGAAGATTGAGGATTGGGTGTTGAGGATCGAAGACTGAGGATTGAGGGCTGAGGATTGTTAGACTGAGGATTGAAGATTGAGGATTGGGTATTGAGGATTGAAGATTGAGGATTGAGGGTTGAGGATTGAGGATTGAGGATTGCAGATTGAGTATTGAGGATTGAAGATTGAGGGTTGTGGATTGAGGATTGAGGATTGAGCATTGAGGATTGAGGATTGAGGATTGAGGATTGAGGATTGAAGATTAAGTATTGAGGATTGAAGATTGAGGATTGAGGATTGAGTATTGAGGATTGAGGACTGATAGTTGAGTACTGAGGACTGAAGGTTGATGATTGAAGATTGAGTATTGAGGATTCAGAATTGAGGTTTGAGGACTGAGGATTGAGGATTGAAGATTGAGTATTGAGGATTGAAGGTTGAGGATTGAGGATTGATAATTGAGGATTGAGGGTGAGGTCTGAGGGTTGAGGATTGAGGTTTGAGGGCTGAGGACTGAGAATTGAGGATGGAGGATTGAGAATGAGGGCTGAGTGTTGAGGATTGAGGTTTGAGGACTGAGGACTGAGGATTGAGGATTGAGAATTGAGGATTGAGGATTGAGGATTGAAGATTTAGGATTGGGTATTGAGGATTGTAGAATGAGGATAGAGGATTGAGGATTGAGGATTGAGGATTGAGGATTGAGGATTGAAGATTGAGTATTGAGGATTGAAAATTGAGGATTGAGTGTTGAGGATTGAGGATTGAGGATTGAGGATTGAGTATAGAGGATTGAAGTTTGAGGATTGAGGATTGAGGATTGAGGATTGAGTATTGAGGATTGAAGATTGAGGATTGGGGACAGAGTGTTGAGAGTTGAGTGATGAGAATTGATGTTGGTGGAAAGAAATTTGAAGATCGCAGATTGAGTATTGAGTATTGAAAGCTGTGAATTGATAATATTCTATTGAGGATTGTGGATTGACGTCTGATTGTTCAGGTCTGAGGTCTGAAGATTGAGGATTGAGGATTGAGGATTCAGATTTGAGGTTTGATGACTGAGGATTGGGGATAGAGGATTGAGGCATGAGGATTGAGGATTGAAGATTGAAGATTGAGGATTTAGGATTGAGGATGGGGGCTGGGGGTTGACGATTGAGGTTTGAGGACTGAGGACTGAGGATTGAGGATTGAGAATTGAGGATTGAGGATTGAAGATTGAGTATCGAGGACTGAAGATTGAGGATTGAGGATTGATAATTGAGGATTGAGGATGAGGTCTGAGGGTTGAGGGTTGAGGTTTGGGGGCTGAGGACTGAGAATTGAAGATTGAGTATTGAAGATTGAGTATTGAGCATTGAGGAATGAAGATTGAGGATCGGGCATTGAGGATCGTAGAATGAGGATTCAGGATTGAGGATTGAGGATTGAGGATTGAGGATTGAAGATTGAGTATTGAGGATTGAAAATTGAGGATTGAGTATTGAGGATTGAGGATTGTGGATTGAGGATTGAGTATGGATGATTGAAGATTGAGGATTGAGGATTGAGGATTGAGGATTGAGGATTGAAGATTGAGGATTGGGGACTGAGTGTTGAGATTTGAGTGATGAGAATTGATGTTTGTGGATAGAAATTTGAAGATTGCAGATTGAGTATTGAGTATTGAAAACTGTGAATTGATAATATTCTATTGAGGATTGAGGACTGACATCTGATTGTTCAGGTCTGAGGTCTGAAGATTGAGGATTCAGGATTGAGGATTCAGGATTGGGGTTTGATGACAGAGGATTGAGGATTGAGGATTGAGGCACGAGGATTGAGGATTGAGGATTGAAGATTGAGGATTGAGGTCTGAGGATGAGGGCTGAGGGTTGACGATTGAAGTTTGAGGACTGAGGACTGAGGATTGAGGATTGAGAATTGAGGATTGAGGATTGAGGATTGAAGATTGAGGATTAGGTATTGAGGATTGAAGAATGAGGATTGAAGAATGGGGATTGAGGAATGAGGATTGAGGATTGAGGGTTGAAGATTGAGTATTGAGGATTGAAGCCTGACGATTGAGGATTGAGGATTGAGGATTAAGGATTGAGGATGGAGGATAGAAGATTGAGTATTGAGGATTGAAGATTGAGGATTGAGGATTGAGGATTGAGGATTGAGTGTTGAAGATTGAGGATTGGGGACTGAGAGTTGAGGGCTGAATGATGAGAATTGATGTTTGTGGATAGAGATTTGAAGATTGCAGATTGAGTATTTAGTATTGAAAACTGTGAATTGATTATATTCTATTGATAATTGAGAATTGACAACTGATTGTTGATGACTGAGTTCTGAAGGTTGAGGATTCAGGATTGAGGATTCAGGTTTGAGCTTTGAGGATTGAGGATTGAGGATTGAGGATCGATAATTGAGGATTGAGGATTGAGGATTGAGGATTGAAGATTGAGGATTGGGTATTGCGGATTGAACATTGAGGATTGAGGATTGAGGATTGAGGATTGAGGATTGAGGACTGAAGATTGAATATTGATGATTGAAGATTGAGGACTGAGGATTGATTGTTGTGGATTGAGGACGAGGACTGAGGGTTGAGCATTGATGTTTGAGGTCTGGGGATTGAGGATTGAGGATTGAGAATTGAGGATTGAGGATTGATGATTGAGGATTGAGGATTAGGGTCTGAGTATTGAGGATTGATGATTGGGGATTGAGGATTCAGCATTAAGGTTTGAGGACTGAGGATTGAGGATTGAGGACTGAGGATTGAGGATTCAGTATTGAGGATTGAAGATTGAGGATTGGGTATTGCGTACTGAACATTGAGGATTGAGGATTGTGGATTGAGGACTGAGGACCGAGGACTGAGGATTGAGGATTGAAGATTGAGGATTGGGGACTGAGGATTGAATATCGAGGATTGAGGATTGAGGACTGAGGATTGAGGATTGTGGATTGAGGTTTGAGAATTGAGGATTGAGGATTGAGGATTGAAGATTGAGGATTGGGTACTGAGGATTGAAGGATGAGGATTGAGGATTGAGGATTGAGGATTGAAGATTGAGTATTGAGGATTGGAGCCTGACGATTGAGGATTGAGGATTGAGGATTGCGGATTGAGGACGGAGGATTGAAGATTGAGTATTGAGGATTGAAGATTGAGTTTTGAGGTTTGAGGACTGAGGATTGAGGATTGAGTATTGAGGATTGAGGATTGAGGATTGAGGATTGAGGATTGAAGATTGAGGATTGGGTATTGCGGATTGAACATTGAGGATTGAGGATTGAGGATTGAGGATTGAGGACTGAAGATTGAATATTGATGATTGAAGATTGAGGATTGAGGATTGATTGTTGCAGATTGAGGACGAGGACAGAGGGTTGATTATTGATGTTTAAGGTCTGAGGATTGAGGATTAAGGATTGAGAATTGAGGATTGAGGATTGAGGATTGAAGATTGAGGATTGCGTATTGAGGATTGAAGAATGAGGATTGAGGTTTGAGGATTGAGGATTGAGGATTGAAGACTGAGTATTGATGATTGATGGTTGAGGATTGAGGATTGAGGATTGAGGATTGAGGATTGAGGATTGAGGATTGAAGATTGAGTATTGAGGATTGAAGAATGAGGATTGAGGATCGAGGATTGAGGATTGAGGATTGAAGATTGAGGATTGGGGATTGAGGATCGACGATTGAGGATTGACTATTGAGGATTGAGAATTGAGGATTGAGGATTGAGGATTGAAGATTGAGGATTGGGTATTGCGGATTGAACATTGAGGATTGAGGATTGAGGATTGAGGATTGAGGACTGAAGATTGAATATTGATGATTGAAGATTGAGGATTGAGGATTGATTGTTGCAGATTGAGGACGAGGACAGAGGGTTGATTATTGATGTTTAAGGTCTGAGGATTGAGGATTAAGGATTGAGAATTGAGGATTGAGGATTGAGGATTGAAGATTGAGGATTGCGTATTGAGGATTGAAGAATGAGGATTGAGGTTTGAGGATTGAGGATTGAGGATTGAAGACTGAGTATTGATGATTGATGGTTGAGGATTGAGGATTGAGGATTGAGGATTGAGGATTGAGGATTGAGGATTGAAGATTGAGTATTGAGGATTGAAGAATGAGGATTGAGGATCGAGGATTGAGGATTGAGGATTGAAGATTGAGGATTGGGGATTGAGGATCGACGATTGAGGATTGACTATTGAGGATTGAGAATTGAGGATTGAGGATTGAGGATTGAGGATTGAGGATTGAGGACTGAAGATCGAATATTGATGATTGAAGATTGAGGATTGAGTATTGATTGTTGTGGATTGAGGACGAGGACTGAGGGTTGAGTATTGATGTTTAAGGTCTGAGGATTGAGGATTAAGGATTGAGAATTGAGGATTGAGGATTGAGGACAGAAGATTGAGGATAGTGTATTGAGGATTGAAGAATGAGTATTGAGGATTGAGGATTGAGGATTGAGGATTGAAGACTGAGTATGATGATTGAAGGTTGAGGGTTGAGGATTGATGATTGAGGATTGAGGATTGAGGATTGAGGATTGAAGATTGAGTATCGAGGATCGAAGGTTGAAGATTGAGCATTGAGGATTGAAGATTGAGGATTGGGGATTGAGTATCGACGATTGAGTATTGAGTATTGAGGATTGAGTATTGAGTATTGAGGATTGAGTATTGAGGATTGATTATTGAAGATTGAGTATTGAGGATTGAAGATTGAGGATTGAGGATTGAGTATTGAGGATTGAGGATGAGGGCTGATGGTTGAGGGTTGAGGTTTGAGAACTGAGGACTGAGGATTGAGCATTGAGAATTGAGGATTGAGGATTGAGGATTGAAGATTGAGGAATGGGTATTGAGGATTGAAGAATGAGGATTGAGGATTGAGGATTGAGGATTGAGGATTGAAGATTGAGGATTGAGGATTGAGGATTGAGGATTGAGAATTGAGGATTGAGCATTGAGGATTGAAGATTGAGGATTAGGTGTTGAGGATTGAAGAATGAGGATTGACGATTGAGGATTGAGGATTGAGGATGGAGGATTGAAGATTGAGTATTGAGACTTGAAGATTAAGGATTGAGGATTGAGGATTCAGGATTGAGTGTTTAAGATTGAGGATTGGGGACTGAGTGTTGAGGGTTGAATGATGAGAATTGATGTTTGTGGATAGAGATTTGAAGATTGCAGATTGAGTATTGAGTATTGAAAACTGTGAGTTGATTATAATCTATTGATAATTGAGAATTGACAACTGATTGTTGAGGACTGAGCTCTGAAGGTTGAGGATTCAGGATTGAGGATTGCGTATAGAGGATTGAAGAATGAGTATTGAGGTTTGAGGATTGAGGATTGAGGATTGAAGACTGAGTATTGATGATTGATGGTTGAGGATTGAGGATTGAGGATTGAGGATTGAGGATTGAGGATTGAAGATTGAGTATTGAGGATCGAAGATTGAAGATTGAGCATTGATGATTGAAGATTGAGGATTGGGGATTGAGTATCGACGATTGAGTATTGAGTATTGAGGATTGAGTATTGAGTATTGAGGATTGAGAATTGAGGATTGATTATTGAAGATTGAGTATTGAGGATTGAAGATTGAGGATTGAGGATTGAGTATTGAGGATTGAGGATGAGGGCTGATGGTTGAGGGTTGAGGTTTGAGAACTGAGGACTGAGGATTGAGCATTGAGAATTGAGGATTGAGGATTGAGGATTGAAGATTGAGGAATGGGTATTGAGGATTGAAGAATGAGTATTGAGGATTGAGGATTGAGGATTGAAGATTGAAGATTGAGTATTGAGGATTGAAGCCTGACGATTGAGGATTGAGGATTGAGGATTGAGGATTGAGGATTGAGGATTGAAGATTGAGTATTGAGGATTGAAAATTGAGGATTGTGTATTGTGGATTGAGGATTGAGGATTGAGGATTGAGTATAGATGATTGAAGATTGAGGATTGAGGATTGAAGATTGAGGATTGGGGACTAAGCGTTGAGGTTTGAGTGATGAGAATTGATGTTTGTGGATAGAAATGTGAAGATTGCAGATTGAGTATTGAGTATTGAAAACTGTGAATTGAAAATATTCTATTGAGGATTGAGGACTGACATCTGATTGTTCAGGTCTGAGGTCCGAAGATTGAGGATTCAGGATTGAGGATTCAGGATTGAGGTTTGATGACAGAGGATTGAGGATTGAGGATTGAGACATGAGGAATGAGGATTGAGGATTGAAGATTGAGGATTGAGGATTGAGGATGAGGGCTGAGGGTTGACGATTGAAGTTTGAGGACTGAGGACTGAGGATTGAGGATTGAGAATTGAGGATTGATTATTGAAGATTGAGTATTGAGGATTGAAGATTGAGGATTGAGGATTGAGTATTGAGGATTGAGGATGAGGGCTGATGGTTGAGGGTTGAGGTTTGAGAACTGAGGACTGAGGATTGAGCATTGAGAATTGAGGATTGAGGATTGAGGATTGAGACATGAGGATTGAGGATTGAGGATTGAAGATTGAGGACTGAGGATTGAGGATGAGGGCTGAGGGTTGACGATTGAAGTTTGAGGATTGAGGACTGAGGATTGTGGATTGAGAATTGAGGATTGAGGATTGAAGAATGAGGATTGAGGATTGAGGATTGAGGATTGAGGATTGAGGATTGCAGATTGAGTATTGAGGATTGAAGACTGAGTGTTGAGGATTGAGGATTGAGGATTGAAGATTGAGGATTGTGTGTTGAGGATTGAAGAATGAGGACTGAGGATTGAGGATTGAGGATTAAGGATTGAGGATGGAGGATTGAAGATTGAGTATTGAGGATTGAAGGTTGAGGATTGAGGATTGAGGATTGGGGACTGAGTGTTGAGGGTTGAATGATGAGAATTGATGTTTGTGGATAGAGATCTGAAGATTGCAGATTGAGTATTGAGTATTGAAAACTGTGAATTGATTATATTCTATTGATAATTGAGAATTGACAACTGATTGTTGAGGACTGAGCTCTGAAGGTTGAGGATTCAGGATTGAGGATTCAGGTTTGAGTTTTGAGGATTGAGGATTGAGGATTGAGGATCGATAATTGAGGATTGAGGATTGAGGATTGAGGATTGAGGATTGAGGATTTTGTATTGCGGATTGAACATTGAGGATTGAGGATTGAGGATTTAGGATTGAGGATTGAGGACTGAAGATTGAATATTGATGATTGAAGATTGAGGATTGAGGATTGATTGTTGTGGATTGAGGACGAGGACTGAGGGTTGAGTATTGATGTTTGAGGTCTGAGGATTGAGGATTGAGGATTGAGAATTGAGGATTGAGTATTGAGGATTGATGATTGAAGACTGAGTATTGAGGATTGAAGGTTGGGGATTGAGGATTCAGGATTAAGGTTTGAGGACTGAGGATTGAGGATTGAGGATTGAAGATTGAGGATTGTGGATTGAGTATAGAGGATTGAGGGTTAAGTGTTGAGGTTTGAGTATTCAATCCTGAGAATTCAGGATATTCTGTTGAGTATTGAGAATTGAGGGTTGATGCTTGAGTATTGAGGATTGAGGATCGAGGATGGAGGATTGAGTATTGAGGATTGAGGATTGAGGAGTGAAGATTGAATATTGATGATTGAAGATTGAGGATCGAGGATTGAGGGCTGTGGATTGAGGACGAGGACTGAGGGTTGAGTATTGATGTTTGAGGTCTGAGGATTGAGGATTGAGGATTGAGAATTGAGGATTGAAGATTGAGGATTGGATATTGAGGATTGAAGAATGAGGATTGAGGGTTGAGGATTGAGGATTGAGGATTGCAGATTGAGTATTGAGGATTGAAGATTGAGGGTTGTGGATTGAGGATTGAGGATTGAGCATTGAGGATTGAGGACTGAGGATTGAGGATTGAAGATTAAGTATTGAGGATTGAAGACTGAGGATTGAGGATTGAGTATTGAGGATTGAGGACTGATAGTTGAGTATTGAGGACTGAAGGTTGAGGATTGAAGATTGAGTATTGAGGATTCAGAATTGAGGTTTGAGGACTGAGAATTGAGGATTGAAGATTGAGTATTGTGGATTGAAGATTGAATATTGATGATTGAAGATTGAGGATTGAGGATTGATTGTTGTGGATTGAGGACGAGGACTGAGGGTTGAGTATAGATGTTTGATGTCTGACGATTGAGGATTGAGGATTGAGAATTGAGGATTGAGGATTGAGGATTGAAGATTGAGGATTGGGTGTTGAGGATTGAAGAATGAGGATTGAGGATTGAGGATTGAGGATTGAGGATTGAAGATTGAGTATTGAGGATTGAAGATTGAGGATTGAGGTCTGAAGATTGAGGATTGAGGATTGAAGATTGAGGATTGTGTGTTGAGGATTGAAGAATGAGGATTGCGGATTGAGGATTGAGGATTGAGGATTGAAGATTGAAGATTGGGTATTGAGGATTGAAGAATGAGTATTGAGGATTGAGGATTGAGAATGGAGGATTGAAGATTGAGTATTGAGGATTGAGGATTGAGGATTCAGGATTGAGGATTGAGGACTGAGTGTTGAGGGTTGAATGATGAGGATTGATGTTTGTGGATAGAGATTTGAAGATTGCAGATTGAGTATTGAGTATTGAAAACTGTGAATTGATTATATTCTCTTGAGGATTGAGAATTGACAGCTGATTATTGAGGACTTAGTTCTCAAGGTTGAGGATTCAGGATTGAGTATTCAGCTTTGTGTTTTGAGGACTGAGGATTGAGGATTGAGGATTGAGGATTCAGGATTGAGGATTGAGGATTGAAGATTGAGTATTGAGGATTGAAGCCTGACGATTGAGGATTGAGGATTGAGGATTGAGGATTGAGGACGGAGGATTGAAGATTGAGTATTGGGGATTGAAGATTGAGGTTTGAGGATTGAGTATTGAGGATTGAGGATTGAGGATTGAGGTTTGAGGATTGAAGAATGAGGATTAAGGATTGAGGATTGGGGATTGAGGATCTAGGATTGGAGATTGATTATTGAGGATTGAAGATTGAGGATTGAGGATTGAGGATTGAGGATTGAGAATTGAGTATGAGGACCGAGGATTGAGGATTGAGGATTGAGGATTGAGGATTGAGGGTTGAAGATTGTGTATTGTGGATTGAGGATTGAGCATTGAGGATGAGGGCTGATGGTTGAGGGTTAATGTTTGAGTATTGAATCCTGAGAATTCCGGATATTCTATTGAGTATTGAGAATTGAGTATTGATACTTGAGTATTGAGGATTGAGGTTTGAATATTGAGGATTGAGGATTGAGTATTGAAGACTGAACATTGATGATTGTAGATTGAGGATCGAGGATTGAGGGTTGTGGATTGAGGACGAGGACTGAGGGTTGAGTGTTGATGTTTGAGGTCTGTAGGTTGAGGATTGAGGTTTGAGAATTGAGGATTTAGGATTGAGGATTGAAGATTGCGGATTGGGTGTTGAGGATTGAAGATTGAGGATTGGGTGTTGAGGATTGCCCATTGAGGGTTGAGCATTGAGGATTGAGGATTGAGGATTGAGGATTGGGTATTGAGGATTGTAGAATGAGGATTGAGGATTCAGGATTGAGGATTGGGGATTGAGGATTGAAGACTGAGTATTGAGGATTGAATATTGAGGATTGAGGATTGAGGATTGAGGATTGAGGACTGAGGATTGAGGATTGAGTATAGAGGATTGAAGAATGAGGATTGAGGATTGAGTATTGAGGATTGAGGATTGAAGATTGAGTATTGAGGATTGAAGATTGTGGATTGAGTATTCAGAAATGAGGATTGAGAATTGAGGATTGAGGATTGAGGATAGAAGATTGAGTATTGAGGATTGAAGATTGAGGATTGAGGATTGATAATTGAGGACTGAGGATGAGGTCTGATGGTTGAGGATTGAGGTTTGAGGGCTGAGGGCTGAGAATTGCGGATTGAGGTATTGAGAATGAGGGCTGAGGGTTGAGGATTGATGTTTGAGGACTGAGGACTGAGGATTGAGGGTAGAGAATTGAGGATTGAGGATTGAGGATTGATGATTGAATATTGATGATTGAAGATTGAGGATTGAGGATTGATTGTTGTGGATTGAGGACGAGGACTGAGGGTTGAGTATTGATGTTTGAGGTCTGAGGATTGAGGATTGAGGATTGAGAATTGAGGATTGAGGATTGAGGATTGAGGATTGAGGACTGGGTATTGAGGGTTGAAGCATCAGGATTGAGGATTGAGGATTGAGGATTGAGGATTGAGGATTGAAGACTGAGTATTGAGGATTGAAGATTGGGTATTGAGGATTCAGGATTAAGGCTTGAGGACTGAGGATTGAGGATTGAGGACTGAGGATTGAGGATTCAGTATTGAGGATTGAAGATTGAGGATTGGGTATTGCGTATTGAACATTGAGGATTGAGGATTGAGGATTGAGGACTGAGGGTCGAGGACTGAGGATTCAGGATTGAAGATTGAGGATTGGGGACTGAGGATTGAAGATCGAGGATTGAGGATTGAGGACTGAGGATTGAGGATTGAGAATTGAGGATTGAGGATTGAGGATTGAAGATTGAGGATTGGGTATTGAGGATTGAAGGATGAGGATTGAGGATTCAGGATTGAGGAATGAAGATTGAGTATTGAGGATTGGAGCCCGACGATTGAGGATTGAGGATTGAGGATTGCGGATTGAGGACGGAGGATTGAAGATTGAGTATTGAGGATTGCAGATTGAGTTTTGAGGTCTGAGGACTGAGGACTGAGGATTGAGTATTGAGGATTGGGGATTGAGGATTGAGGATTGAGGATTGAAGATTGAGGATTGGGTATTGCGGATTGAACATTGAGGATTGAGGATTGAGGATTGAGGATCGAGGATTGAGGACTGAAGATTGAATATTGATGATTGAAGATTGAGGATTGAGGATTGATTGTTGTGGATTGAGGACGAGGACTGAGGGTTGAGTATTGATGTTTAAGGTCCGAGGATTGAGGATTAAGGATTGACAATTGAGGATGGAGGATTGAGGATTGAAGATTGAGCATTGCGTATTGAGGATTAAAGAATGAGGATTGAGGATTGAGGATTGAGGATTGAGGATTGAGGATTGAAGGCTGAGTATTGATGATTGATGGTTGAGGATTGAGGATTGAGGATTGAGGATTGAGGATGGAGGATTGAGGATTGAAGATTGAGTATTGAGGATTGAAGATTGAGGATTGAGGATTGAGGATTGAGGATTGAGGATTGAAGGTTGAGGTTTGGGTATTGAGGATCGACGATTGGGGATTGAGTATTGAGAATTGAGAATTGAGGATTGATTATTGAAGATTGAGTATTGAGGATTGAAGATTGAGGATTGAGGATTGAGTATTGAGGATTGAGGATGAGGGATGATGGTTGAGGGTTGAGGTTTGAGAACTGAGGACTGAGGATTGAGCATTGAGAATTGAGGATTGAGGATTTAGGATTGAAGATTGAGGATTGGGTATTGAGGATTGAAGGATGAGGATTGAGGATTGAGGATTGAGGATTGAGGATTGAAGATTGAGTATTGAGGATTGAAGCCTGACGATTGAGGATTGAGGATTGAGGATTGAGGATTGAAGACTGAGTATTGAGGATTGAAGATTGGGGATTGAGGATTCAGGATTAAGGTTTGAGGACTGAGGATTGAGGGTTGAGGACTGAGGATTGAGGATTCAGTATTGAGGATTGAAGATTGAGGATTGGGTATTGCGTATTGAACATTGAGGATTGAGGATTGAGGATTGAGGACTGAGGATCGAGGACTGAGGATTGAGGATTGAAGATTGAGGATTGGGGACTGAGGATTGAGGATGAGGGCTGAGGGTTGAGGGTTGAGGTTTGAGGACTAAGGACTGAGGATTGAGGTTTGAGAATTGAGGATTGAGGATTGAGGATTGAAGATTGAGGATTGGGGACTGAGGATTGAAGATCGAGGATTGAGGATTGAGGACTGAGGATTGAGGATTGAGGATTGAGGATTGAGGATTGAGGATTGAGGATGAGGGCTGAGGGTTGAGGGTTGAGGTTTGAGGACTAAGGACTGAGGATTGAGGTTTGAGAATTGAGGATTGAGGATTGAGGATTGAAGATTGAGGATTGGGTATTGAGGATTGAAGGATGAGGATTGAGGATTCAGGATTGAGGAATGAAGATTGAGTATTGAGGATTGAAGCCCGACGATTGAGGATTGAGGATTGAGGATTGAGGATTGAGGATTGAGTATAGAGGATTGAAGAATGAGGATTGAGGATTGAGTATTGAGGATTGAGGATTGACGATTGAGGACTGAGGATTGAAGACTGAGCATTGAGGATTGAAGATTGGGGATTGAGGGTTCAGGATTAAGGCTTGAGGACAGAGGATTGAGGATTGAGGACTGAGGGTTGAGGATTCGGTATTGAGGATTTAAGATTGAGGATTGGGTATTGCGTATTGAACATTGAGGATTGAGGATTGAGGATTGAGGACTGAGGATCGAGGACTGAGGATTGAGGATTGAAGATTGAGGATTGGGGACTGAGGATTGAAGATCGATGATTGAGGATTGAGGACTGAGGATTGAGGATTGAGGATCGAGGATTGAGGATTGAGAATTGAGGATGAGGGCTGAGGGTTGAGGGTTGAGGTTTGAGGACTAAGGACTGAGGATTGAGGTTTGAGAATTGAGGATTGAGGATTGAGGATTGAAGATTGAGGATTGGGTATTGAGGATTGAAGGATGAGGATTGAGGATTCAGGATTGAGGATTGAAGATTGAGTATTGAGGATTGGAGCCTGACGATTGAGGATTGAGTATTGAGGATTGATTGTTGTGGATTGAGGACGAGGACTGAGGGTTGAGTGTTGATGTTTAAGGTCTGAGGATTGAGGATTAAGGATTGAGAATTGAGGATTGAGGACTGAGGATTGAAGATTGAGGATTGTGTATTGAGGATTGAAGAATGAGGATTGAGGATTGAGGATTGAGGATGGAGGATTGAAGACTGAGTATTGATGATTGAAGGTTGAGGATTAAGGATTGATGATTGAGGACTGAGCATTGAGGATTGAGGATTGAAGATTGAGTATTGAGGATTGAAGATTGAGGATTGAGGATTGAGGATTGAGGATTGAGTATTGAGAATTGAGGACTGAGGATTGAGTATTGAAGATTGAGGACTGGGTATTGAGGGTTGAAGAATCAGGATTGAGGATTGAGGATTGAGGATTGAGGATTGAAGACTGAGTATTGAGGATTGAAGATTGGGGATTGAGGATTCAGGATTAAGGTTTGAGGACTGAGGATTGAGGATTGAGGACTGAGGATTGAGGATTGAGGATTGAGGATTGAGGATTGAAGATTGAGTATCGAGGACTGAAGATTGAGGATTGAGGATTGATAATTGAGGATTGAGAATGAGGTCTGAGGGTTGAGGATTGAGGTTTGGGGGCTGAGTACTGAGAATTGAGGATTGAGGATTGAGGATTGAAGATTGAGTATTGAGGATTGATGCTTGACGATGGTGGATTGAGGATTGAGTGTTGTGGATTGAGGATGAAGGATTGAAGATTGAGTATTGAGGATTGAAGATTGAGGATTGAGGATTGAGGATTGAGGATTGAGTGTTGAAGATTGAGGATTGGGGACTGAGTGTTGAGGGTTGAATGATGAGGATTGATGTTTGTGGATAGAGATTTGAAGATTGCAGATTGAGTATTGAGTATTGAAAACAGTGAATTGATTATATTCTCTTGAGGATTGAGAATTGACAGCTGATTATTGAGGACTGAGGATCGAGGACTGAGGATTGAGGATTGAAGATTCAGGATTGAGGATTGAGGATTGAGGATTGAGAATTGAGTATGAGGACTGTGGGTTGAGGATTGAGGATTGAGGATTGGGGATTGAGGATAGAATATTGAGTATTGAGGATTGAAGATTGAGGATTGAGGATTGAAGATTGAGGATTGGGTATTGAGGATTGTAGAATGAGGTTTGCGGATTGAGGATTGAGGACTGAGGATTGAAGATTGAGTATTGAGGATTGAAGACTGACGATTGAGGATTGAGGATTGAGGATTGAGGATTGAAGACTGAGTATTGAGGATTGAAGATTGGGGATTGAGGATTCAGGATTAAGGTTTGAGGACTGAGGATTGAGGGTTGAGGACTGAGGATTGAGGATTCAGTATTGAGGATTGAAGATTGAGGATTGGGTATTGCGTATTGAACATTGAGGATTGAGGATTGAGGATTGAGGACTGAGGATCGAGGACTGAGGATTGAGGATTGAAGATTGAGGATTGGGGACTGAGGATTGAAGATCGAGGATTGAGGATTGAGGACTGAGGATTGAGGATTGAGGATTGAGGATTGAAGATTGAGTATTGAGGATTGAAAATTGAGGATTGAGTATTGAGGATTGAGGATTGAGGATTGAGGATTGAGTATAGATGATTGAAGATTGAGAATTGAGGATTGAGGATTGAGGATTGAGGATCGAAGATTGAGGATTGGGGACTGAGTGTTCAGATTTGAGTGATGAGAATTGATGTTTGTGGATAGAAATTTGAAGATTGCAGATTGAGTATTGAGTATTGAAAACTGTGAATTGATAATATTCTATTGAGGATTGAGGACTGACATCTGAATGTTCAGGTCTGAGGTCTGAAGATTGAGGATTCAGGATTGAGGATTCAGGATTGAGGTTTGATGACAGAGGATTGAGGATTGAGGATTGAGGCATGAGGATTGAGGATTGAGGATTGAAATTGAGGATTGAGGATTGAGGATGAGGGCTGAGGGTTGACGATTGAAGTTTGAGGACTGAGGACTGAGGATTGAGGATTGAGAATTGAGGATTGAGGATTGAAGATTGAAGATTGAGGATTGGGTATTGAGGATTGAAGAATGAGGATTGAAGAATGAGGATTGAGGAATGAGGATTGAGGATTGAGGGTTGAAGATTGAGTATTGAGGATTGAAGCCTGACGATTGAGGATTGAGGATTGAGGATTAAGGATTGAGGATGGAGGATTGAAGATTGAGTATTGAGACTTGAAGATTGAGGATTGAGGATTGAGGATTGAGGATTGAGTGTTGAAGATTGAGGATTGGGGACTGAGTGTTGAGGGTTGAATGATGAGAATTGATGTTTGTGGATAGAGATTTGAAGATTGCAGATTGAGTATTTAGTACTGAAAACTGTGAATTGATTATATTCTATTCATAATTGAGAATTGACAGCTGATTGTTGATGACTGAGTTCTGAAGGTTGAGGATTCAGGATTGAGGATTCAGGTTTGAGTTTTGAGGATTGAGGATTGAGGATTGAGGATCGATAATTGAGGATTGAGGATTGAGGATTGAGGATTGAAGATTGAGGATTGGGTATTGCGGATTGAACATTGAGGATTGAGGATTGAGGATTGAGGATTGAGGATTGAGGACTGAAGATTGAATATTGATGATTGAAGATTGAGGATTGAGGATTGATTGTTGTGGATTGAGGACGAGGACTGAGGGTTGAGTATTGATGTTTGAGGTCTGAGGATTGAGGATTGAGGATTGAGAATTGAGGATTGAGGATTGAGGATTGAGGATTGAGGATTGAAGACTGAGTATTGAGGATTGATGATTGGGGATTGAAGATTCAGGATTAAGGTTTGAGGACTGAGGATTGAGGATTGAGGACTGAGGATTGAGGATTCAGTATTGAGGATTGAAGATTGAGGATTGGGTATTGCGTACTGAACATTGAGGATTGAGGATTGTGGATTGAGGACTGAGGATCGAGGACTGAAGATTGAGGATTGAAGATTGAGGATTGGGGACTGAGGATTGAAGATCGAGGATTGAGGATTGAGGACTGAGGATTGAGGATTGAGGATTGAGGATTGAGGATTGAGGATTGAGGATGAGGTCTGAGGGTTGAGGATTGAGGTTTCAGGACTAAGGACTGAGGATTGAGGTTTGAGAATTGAGGGTTGAGGATTGAGGATTGAAGATTGAGGATTGGGTATTGAGGATTGAAGGATGAGGATTGAGGGTTGAGGATTGAGGATTGAAAATTGAGGATTGAGGGTTGAGGATTGAGGATTGAGGATTGAGGATTGAGTATAGAGGATTGAAGTTTGAGGATTGAGGATTGAGGATTGAGGATTGAGGGTTGAGCATTGAAGATTGAGGATTGGGGACAGAGTGTTGAGGGTTGAGTGATGAGAATTGATGTTTGTGGAAAGAAATTTGAAGATTGCAGATTGAGTATTGAGTATTGAAAGCTGTGAATTGATAATATTCTATTGAGGATTGTGGATTGACGTCTGATTGCTCAGGTATGAGTTCTGAAGGTTGAGGATTCAGGATTGAGGATTCAGGTTTCATTTTTGAGGACTGAGGATTGAGGATTGAGGATCGATAATTGAGGATTGAGGATTGAGGATTGAGGATTGAAGATTGAGGATTGGGTATTGCGGATTGAACATTGAGGATTGAGGATCGAGGATTGAGGATTGAGGATTGAGGACTGAAGATTGAATATTGATGATTAAAGATTGAGGATTGAGGATTGATTGTTGTGGATTGAGGACGAGGACTGAGGGTTGAGTATTGATGTTTGAGGTCTGAGGATTGAGGATTGAGGATTGAGAATTGATGATTGAGGATTGAGGATTGAAGATTGAGGATTGGGTGTTGAGGATTGAAGAATGAGGATTGAGGATTGAGGATTGAGGATTGGGGATTGAAGATTGAGTATTGAGGATTGAAGATTGAGGATTGAGGTCTGAGGATTGAGGATTGAGGATTGAAGATTGAGGATTGTGTGTTGAGGATTGAAGAATGAGGATTGAGGATTGAGGATTGAGGATTGAGGATTGAGGATTGAAGATTGAGGATTGGGTATTGAGGATTGAAGAATGAGTATTGAGGATTGAGGATTGAGGATGGAGGATTGAAGATTGAGTATTGAGGATTGAGGATTGAGGATTGAGGATTGAGGATTGAGGATTGAGAATTGAGGGTTGAGTGTTGAGGTTTGAGTATTGAACCCTGAGAATTCAGGATATTCTATTGTGTATTGAGAATTGAGGATTGATGGTTGAGTTTTGAGGACTGAGGACTGAGGATTGAGGATTGAGAATTGAGGATTGAGGATTGAGGATTGAAGATTGAGGATTGGGTATTGAGGATTGTAGAATGAGGATTGAGGATTGAGGATTGAGGATTGAGGATTGAGGATTGAAGATTGAGTATTGAGGATTGAAAATTGAGGATTGAGTATTGAGGATTGAGGATTGAGGATTGAGGATTGAGGATTGAGTATAGATGATTGAAGATTGAGGATTGAGGATTGAGGATTGAGGATTGAGGATTGAGGATTGAAGATTGAGGATTGGGGACTGAGTGTTGAGATTTGAGTGATGAGAATTGATGTTTGTGGATAGAAGTTTGAAGATTGCAGATTGAGTATTGAGTATTGAAAACTGTGAATTGATAATATTCTATTGAGGATTGAGGACTGACATCTGATTGTTCAGGTCTGAGGTCTGAAGATTGAGGATTCAGGATTCAGGATACAGGATTGGGGTTTGATGACAGAGGATTGAGGATTGAGGATTGAGGCATGAGGATTGAGGATTGAGGATTGAAGATTGAGGATTGAGGATTGAGGATGAGGGCTGAGGGTTGACGATTGAAGTTTGAGGACTGAGGACTGAGGATTGAGGATTGAGAATTGAGGATTGAGGATTGAAGATTGAAGATTGAGGATTGGGTATTGAGGATTGAAGAATGAGGATTGAAGAATGAGGATTGAGGAATGAGGATTGAGGATTGAGGGTTGAAGATTGAGTATTGAGGATTGAAGCCTGACGATTGAGGATTGAGGATTGAGGATTAAGGATTGAGGATGGAGGATTGAAGATTGAGTATTGAGGATTGAAGATTGAGGATTGAGGATTGAGGATTGAGGATTGAGTGTTGAAGATTGAGGATTGGGGACTGAGTGTTGGGGGTTGAATGATGAGAATTGATGTTTGTGGATAGAGATTTGAAGATTGCAGATTGAGTATTGAGTATTGAAAACTGTGAATTGATTATATTCTATTGATAATTGAGAATTGACAACTGATTGTTGAGGACTGAGTTCTGAAGGTTGAGGATTCAGGATTGAGGATTCAGGTTTGAGTTTTGAGGATTGAGGATTGAGGATTGAGGATCGATAATTGAGGATTGAGGATTGAGGATTGAGGATTGAAGATTGAGGATTGGGTATTGCGGATTGAACATTGAGGATTGAGGATTGAGGATTGAGGATTGAGGACTGAGGACTGAAGATTGAATATTGATGATTGAAGATTGAGGATTGAGGACTGATTGTTGTGGATTGAGGACGGGGACTGAGGGTTGAGTATTGATGTTTGAGGTATGTGGATTGAGGATTGAGTATTGAGAATTGAGGATTGAGGATTGAGGATTGAAGATTGAGGTCTGGGTATTGAGGGTTGAAGAATCAGGATTGAAGATTGAGGATTGAGTATTGAGGATTTAAGATTGAGGATTGAGGATTGAGGATTGAGAATGTGGGCTAAGGTTTGAGAATTGTGGATTGAGGATTGAGGATTGAGGATTGAAGATTGAGTATTGGGTGTTGCGGATTGAAGAATGAGGATTGAGGATTGAGGATGGAGGATTGAGGATTGAAGGTTGAGTATTGAGGATTGAAGATTGAAGATTGAGGTCTGAGGATTGAGGATTGAGGATTGAAGATTGAGGATTGGGTGTTGAGGATCGAAGACTGAGGATTGAGGGCTGAGGATTGTGGACTGAGGATTGAAGATTGAGGATTGGGTATTGAGGATTGAAGAATGAGGATTGAGGGTTGAGGATTGAGGATTGAGGATTGCAGATTGAGTATTGAGGATTGAAGATTGAGGGTTGTGGATTGAGGATTGAGGATTGAGCATTGAGGATTGAGGATTGAGGATTGAGGATTGAGGATTGAAGATTAAGTATTGAGGATTGAAGATTGAGGATTGAGGATTGAGTATTGAGGATTGAGGACTGATAGTTGAGTACTGAGGACTGAAGGTTGAGGATTGAAGATTGAGTATTGAGGATTCAGAATTGAGGTTTGAGGACTGAGGATTGAGGATTGAAGATTGAGTATTGAGGATTGAAGGTTGAGGATTGAGGATTGAGGATTGAGGATTGAGTATAGAGGATTGAAGTTTGAGGATTGAGGATTGAGGATTGAGGATTGAGGATTGAGCATTGAAGATTGAGGATTGGGGACAGAGTGTTGAGGGTTGAGTGATGAGAATTGATGTTTGTGGAAAGAAATTTGAAGATTGCAGATTGAGTATTGAGTATTGAAAGCTGTGAATTGATAATATTCTATTGAGGATTGTGGATTGACGTCTGATTGCTCAGGTATGAGTTCTGAAGGTTGAGGATTCAGGATTGAGGATTCAGGTTTCATTTTTGAGGACTGAGGATTGAGGATTGAGGATCGATAATTGAGGATTGAGGATTGAGGATTGAGGATTGAAGATTGAGGATTGGGTATTGCGGATTGAACATTGAGGATTGAGGATCGAGGATTGAGGATTGAGGATTGAGGACTGAAGATTGAATATTGATGATTAAAGATTGAGGATTGAGGATTGATTGTTGTGGATTGAGGACGAGGACTGAGGGTTGAGTATTGATGTTTGAGGTCTGAGGATTGAGGATTGAGGATTGAGAATTGATGATTGAGGATTGAGGATAGAAGATTGAGGATTGGGTGTTGAGGATTGAAGAATGAGGATTGAGGATTGAGGATTGAGGATTGGGGATTGAAGATTGAGTATTGAGGATTGAAGATTGAGGATTGGGTCTGAGGATTGAGGATTGAGGATTGAAGATTGAGGATTGTGTGTTGAGGATTGAAGAATGAGGATTGAGGATTGAGGATTGAGGATTGAGGATTGAGGATTGAAGATTGAGGATTGGGTATTGAGGATTGAAGAATGAGTATTGAGGATTGAGGATTGAGGATGGAGGATTGAAGATTGAGTATTGAGGATTGAGGTTTGAGGATTGAGGATTCAGGATTGAGGATTGAGAATTGAGGGTTGAGTGTTGAGGTTTGAGTATTGAACCCTGAGAATTCAGGATATTCTATTGTGTATTGAGAATTGAGGATTGATGGTTGAGTTTTGAGGATTGAGGATTGAGGATTGAGGATTGAGGTTTGAGTATTGAGGATTCAAGATTGAGGATTGAAGATTGAATATTGATGATTGTAGATTGAGGATAGAGGATTGAGGGTTGCGGATTGAGGATTGAGGACTGATAGTTGAGTATTGAGGACTGAAGGTTGAGGATTGAAGATAGAGTATTGAGGATTCAGAATTGAGGTTAGAGGACTGAGGATTGAGGATAGAAGATTGAGTATTGAGGATTGAAGATTGAGGATTGAGGATTGATAATTGAGGACTGAGGATGAGGTCTGATGGTTGAGGATTGAGGTTTGAGGGCTGAGGACTGAGAATTGCGGATTGAGGATTGAGAATGAGGGCTGAAGGTTGAGGATTGATGTTTGAGGACTGAGGACTGAGGATTGAGGATTGAGAATTGAGGATTGAGGATTGAGGATTGAAGATTGAGGATTGGGTATTGAGGATTGTAGAATGAGGATTGAGGATTGAGGATTGAGGATTGAGGATGGAGGATTGAAGATTGAGTATTGAGGATTGAAAATTGAGGATTGAGTATTGAGGATTGAGGATTGAGGATTGAGGATTGAGGATTGAGTATAGATGATTGAAGATTGAGGATTGAGGATTGAGGATTGAGGATTGAGGATTGAGGATTGAAGATTGAGGATTGGGGACTGAGTGTTGAGATTTGAGTGATGAGAATTGATGTTTGTGGATAGAAGTTTGAAGATTGCAGATTGAGTATTGAGTATTGAAAACTGTGAATTGATAATATTCTATTGAGGATTGAGGACTGACATCTGATTGTTCAGGTCTGAGGTCTGAAGATTGAGGATTCAGGATTCAGGATACAGGATTGGGGTTTGATGACAGAGGATTGAGGATTGAGGATCGACGCATGAGGATTGAGGATTGAGGATTGAAGATTGAGGATTGAGGATTGAGGATGAGGGCTGAGGGTTGACGATTGAAGTTTGAGGACTGAGGACTGAGGATTGAGGATTGAGAATTGAGGATTGCGGATTGAAGATTGAAGATTGAGGATTGGGTATTGAGGATTGAAGAATGAGGATTGAAGAATGAGGATTGAGGAATGAGGATTGAGGATTGAGGGCTGAAGATTGAGTATTGAGGATTGAAGCCTGACGATTGAGGATTGAGGATTGAGGATTAAGGATCGAGGATGGAGGATTGAAGATTGAGTATTGAGGATTGAAGATTGAGGATTGAGGATTGAGGATTGAGGATTGAGTGTTGAAGATTGAGGATTGGGGACTGAGTGTTGGGGGTTGAATGATGAGAATTGATGTTTGTGGATAGAGATTTGAAGATTGCAGATTGAGTATTGAGTATTGAAAACTGTGAATTGATTATATTCTATTGATAATTGAGAATTGACAACTGATTGTTGAGGACTGAGTTCTGAAGGTTGAGGATTCAGGATTGAGGATTCAGGTTTGAGTTTTGAGGATTGAGGATTGAGGATTGAGGATCGATAATTGAGGATTGAGGATTGAGGATTGAGGATTGAAGATTGAGGATTGGGTATTGCGGATTGAACATTGAGGATTGAGGATTGAGGATTGAGGACTGAGGACTGAAGATTGAATATTGATGATTGAAGATTGAGGATTGAGGACTGACTGTTGTGGATTGAGGACGAGGACTGAGGGTTGAGTATTGATGTTTGAGGTCTGTGGATTGAGGATTGAGTATTGAGAATTGAGGATTGAGGATTGAGGATTGAAGATTGAGTATTGGGTGTTGCGGATTGAAGAATGAGGATTGAGGATTGAGGATGGAGGATTGAGGATTGAAGGTTGAGTATTGAGGATTGAAGATTGAAGATTGAGGTCTGAGGATTGAGGATTGAGGATTGAAGATTGAGGATTGGGTGTTGAGGATCGAAGACTGAGGATTGAGGGCTGAGGATTGTGGACTGAGGATTGAAGATTGAGGATTGGGTATTGAGGATTGAAGATTGAGGATTGAGGGTTGAGGATTGAGGATTGAGGATTGCAGATTGAGTATTGAGGATTGAAGATTGAGGGTTGTGGATTGAGGATTGAGGATTGAGCATTGAGGATTGAGGATTGAGGATTGAGGATTGAGGATTGAAGATTAAGTATTGAGGATTGAAGATTGAGGATTGAGGATTGAGTATTGAGGATTGAGGACTGATAGTTGAGTATTGAGGACTGAAGGTTGAGGATTGAAGATAGAGCATTGAGGATTCAGAATTGAGGTTAGAGGACTGAGGATTGAGGATAGAAGATTGAGTATTGAGGATTGAAGATTGAGGATTGTGGATTGATAATTGAGGACTGAGGATGAGGTCTGACGGTTGAGGATTGAGGTTTGAGTGCTGAGGACTGAGAATTGCGGATTGAGGATTGAGAATGAGGGCTGAGGTTTGAGGATTGAGGTTTGAGGACTGAGGACTGAGGATTGAGGATTGAGAATTGAGGATTGAGGATTGAGGATTGAAGATTGAGGATTGGGTATTGAGGACTGTAGAATGAGGATTGAGGATTGAGGATTGAGGTTTGAGGATTGAGGCTTGAAGATTGAGTATTGAGGATTGAAAATTGAGGATTGAGTATTGAGGATTGAGGATTGAGGATTGAGGATTGAGTATAGATGATTGAAGGTTGAGGATTGAGGGTTGAGGGTTGAGGATTGAGGATTGAAGATTGAGGATTGGGGACTGAGTGTTGAGATTTGAGTGATAAGAATTGACCTTTGTGGATAGAAATTTGAAGATTGCAGATTGAGTATTGAGTATTGAAAACTGTGAATTGATAATATTCTATTGAGGATTGAGGACTGACATCTGATTGTTCAGGTCTGAGGTCTGAAGATTGAGGATTCAGGATTGAGGATTCAGGATAGAGGTTTGATGACAGAGGATTGAGGATTGAGGATTGAGGCATGAGGATTGAGATTTGAGGATTGAAGATTGAGGATTGAGGATTGAGGATAAGGGCTGAGGTTTGACGATTCAAGTTTGAGGACTGAGGACTGAGGATTGAGGTTTGAGAACTGAGGACTGAGAATTGAGCATTGAGAATTGAGGATTGAGGATTGAGGATTGAAGACTGAGTATTGATGATTGAATGTTGAGGATTGAGGATTGATGATTGAGGATTGAGGATTGAGGATTGAGGATTGAAGATTGAGTATTGAGGATTGAAGATTGAGGATTGAGGATTGAGGATTGTGGATTGAGGATTGAGGATTGAGGATTGAGGATTGAGGACTGAAGATTGAATATTGATGATTGAAGATTGAGGATTGAGGATTGCTTGTTGTGGATTGAGGACGAGGACTGAGGGTTGAGTATTGATGTTTAAGGTCTGAGGATTGAGGATTAAGGATTGAGAATTGAGGATTGAGGATTGAGGATTGAAGATTGAGGATTGTGTATTGAGGATTGAAGAATGAGGATTGAGGATTGAGGATTGAGGATTGAGGATTGAAGACTGAGTATTGATGATTGAATGTTGAGGATTGAGGATTGATGATTGAGGATTGAGGATTGAGGATTGAGGATTGAAGATTGAGTATTGAGGATTGAAGATTGAGGATTGAGGATTGAGGATTGAGGATTGAGGATTGAGGATTGAAGATTGAGGATAGGGGATTGAGTATCGACGATTGAGTGTTGAGTATTGAGGATTGAGAATTGAGGATTGATTATTGAAGATTGAGTATTGAGGATTGAATATTGAGGATTGAGGATTGAGTATTGAGGATTGAGGATTGAGGATTGAGGATTGAGGATTGAAGATTGAGGATAGGGGATTGAGTATCGACGATTGAGTGTTGAGTATTGAGGATTGAGTATTGAGGATTGATTATTGAAGATTGAGTATTGAGGATTGAATATTGAGGATTGAGGATTGAGTATTGAGGATTGAGGATGAGGGCTGAAGGTTGAGGGTTGAGGTTTGAGAACTGAGGACTGAGGATTGAGCATTGAGAATTGAGGATTGAGGATTGAGGATTGAAGATTGAGGATTGGGTATTGAGGATTGAAGAATGAGGATTGAGGATTGAGGATTGAGTATTGAGGATTGAGGATTGAGGATTGAGGATTGAGTATAGATGATTGAAGGTTGAGGATTGAGGGTTGAGGGTTGAGGATTGAGGATTGAAGATTGAGGATTGGGGACTGAGTGTTGAGATTTGAGTGATAAGAATTGATCTTTGTGGATAGAAATTTGAAGATTGCAGATTGAGTATTGAGTATTGAAAACTGTGAATTGATAATATTCTATTGAGGATTGAGGACTGACATCTGATTGTTCAGGTCTGAGGTCTGAAGATTGAGGATTCAGGATTGAGGATTCAGGATAGAGGTTTGATGACAGAGGATTGAGGATTGAGGATTGAGTATTGAGGATTGAGGACTGAAGATTGAATATTGATGATTGAAGATTGAGGATTGCGGATTGATTGTTGTGGATTGAGGACGAGGACTGAGGGTTGAGTATTGATGTTTGAGGTCTGCGGATTGAGGATTGAGGATTGAGAATTGAGGATTGAGGATTGAGGATTGAAGATTGAGGATTGGGTGTTGAGGATTGAAGTATGAGGATTGAGGATTGAGGATTGAAGATTGAGTATTGAGGATTGAAGATTGAGGATTGAGGTCTGAGGATTGAGGATTGAGGATTGAAGATTGAGGATTGTGTGTTGAGGATTGAAGAACGAGGATTGAGGATTGAGGATTGAGGATTGAGGATTGAAGATTGAGGATTGGGTATTGAGGACTGAAGAATGAGTATTGAGGATTGAGGATTGAGGATGGAGGATTGAAGATTGAGAGTTGAGGATTGAGGATTGAGGATTGAGGATTGAGGATTGAGAATTGAGGACTGAGGATTCAGGATTGAAGATTGAGGATCGGGTATTGAGGATTGTAGAATGAGGATTGAGGACTGAGGATTGAGGATTGAGGATTGAGGATTGAAGATTGAGTATTGAGGATTGAAAATTGAGGATTGAGTATTGAGGATTGAGGATTGAGGATTGAGGATTGAGTATAGATGATTGAAGATTGAGAATTGAGGATTGAGGATTGAGGATTGAGGATCGAAGATTGAGGATTGGGGACTGAGTGTTCAGATTTGAGTGATGAGAATTGATGTTTGTGGATAGAAATTTGAAGATTGCAGATTGAGTATTGAGTATTGAAAACTGTGAATTGATAATATTCTATTGAGGATTGAGGACTGACATCTGAATGTTCAGGTCTGAGGTCTGAAGATTGAGGATTCAGGATTGAGGATTCAGGATTGAGGTTTGATGACAGAGGATTGAGGATTGAGGATTGAGGCATGAGGATTGAGGATTGAGGATTGAAATTGAGGATTGAGGATTGAGGATGAGGGCTGAGGGTTGACGATTGAAGTTTGAGGACTGAGGACTGAGGATTGAGGATTGAGAATTGAGGATTGAGGATTGAAGATTGAAGATTGAGGATTGGGTATTGAGGATTGAAGAATGAGGATTGAAGAATGAGGATTGAGGAATGAGGATTGAGGATTGAGGGTTGAAGATTGAGTATTGAGGATTGAAGCCTGACGATTGAGGATTGAGGATTGAGGATTAAGGATTGAGGATGGAGGATTGAAGATTGAGTATTGAGACTTGAAGATTGAGGATTGAGGATTGAGGATTGAGGATTGAGTGTTGAAGATTGAGGATTGGGGACTGAGTGTTGAGGGTTGAATGATGAGAATTGATGTTTGTGGATAGAGATTTGAAGATTGCAGATTGAGTATTTAGTACTGAAAACTGTGAATTGATTATATTCTATTCATAATTGAGAATTGACAGCTGATTGTTGATGACTGAGTTCTGAAGGTTGAGGATTCAGGATTGAGGATTCAGGTTTGAGTTTTGAGGATTGAGGATTGAGGATTGAGGATCGATAATTGAGGATTGAGGATTGAGGATTGAGGATTGAAGATTGAGGATTGGGTATTGCGGATTGAACATTGAGGATTGAGGATTGAGGATTGAGGATTGAGGATTGAGGACTGAAGATTGAATATTGATGATTGAAGATTGAGGATTGAGGATTGATTGTTGTGGATTGAGGACGAGGACTGAGGGTTGAGTATTGATGTTTGAGGTCTGAGGATTGAGGATTGAGGATTGAGAATTGAGGATTGAGGATTGAGGATTGAGGATTGAGGATTGAAGACTGAGTATTGAGGATTGATGATTGGGGATTGAAGATTCAGGATTAAGGTTTGAGGACTGAGGATTGAGGATTGAGGATTGAGGATTGAGGATTGAGGATGAGGTCTGAGGGTTGAGGATTGAGGTTTCAGGACTAAGGACTGAGGATTGAGGTTTGAGAATTGAGGGTTGAGGATTGAGGATTGAAGATTGAGGATTGGGTATTGAGGATTGAAGGATGAGGATTGAGGGTTGAGGATTGAGGATTGAAAATTGAGGATTGAGGGTTGAGGATTGAGGATTGAGGATTGAGGATTGAGTATAGAGGATTGAAGTTTGAGGATTGAGGATTGAGGATTGAGGATTGAGGGTTGAGCATTGAAGATTGAGGATTGGGGACAGAGTGTTGAGGGTTGAGTGATGAGAATTGATGTTTGTGGAAAGAAATTTGAAGATTGCAGATTGAGTATTGAGTATTGAAAGCTGTGAATTGATAATATTCTATTGAGGATTGTGGATTGACGTCTGATTGCTCAGGTATGAGTTCTGAAGGTTGAGGATTCAGGATTGAGGATTCAGGTTTCATTTTTGAGGACTGAGGATTGAGGATTGAGGATCGATAATTGAGGATTGAGGATTGAGGATTGAGGATTGAAGATTGAGGATTGGGTATTGCGGATTGAACATTGAGGATTGAGGATCGAGGATTGAGGATTGAGGATTGAGGACTGAAGATTGAATATTGATGATTAAAGATTGAGGATTGAGGATTGATTGTTGTGGATTGAGGACGAGGACTGAGGGTTGAGTATTGATGTTTGAGGTCTGAGGATTGAGGATTGAGGATTGAGAATTGATGATTGAGGATTGAGGATTGAAGATTGAGGATTGGGTGTTGAGGATTGAAGAATGAGGATTGAGGATTGAGGATTGAGGATTGGGGATTGAAGATTGAGTATTGAGGATTGAATATTGAGGATTGAGGTCTGAGGATTGAGGATTGAGGATTGAAGATTGAGGATTGTGTGTTGAGGATTGAAGAATGAGGATTGAGGATTGAGGATTGAGGATTGAGGATTGAGGATTGAAGATTGAGGATTGGGTATTGAGGATTGAAGAATGAGTATTGAGGATTGAGGATTGAGGATGGAGGATTGAAGATTGAGTATTGAGGATTGAGGATTGAGGATTGAGGATTGAGGATTGAGGATTGAGAATTGAGGGTTGAGTGTTGAGGTTTGAGTATTGAACCCTGAGAATTCAGGATATTCTATTGTGTATTGAGAATTGAGGATTGATGGTTGAGTTTTGAGGACTGAGGACTGAGGATTGAGGATTGAGAATTGAGGATTGAGGATTGAGGATTGAAGATTGAGGATTGGGTATTGAGGATTGTAGAATGAGGATTGAGGATTGAGGATTGAGGATTGAGGATTGAGGATTGAAGATTGAGTATTGAGGATTGAAAATTGAGGATTGAGTATTGAGGATTGAGGATTGAGGATTGAGGATTGAGGATTGAGTATAGATGATTGAAGATTGAGGATTGAGGATTGAGGATTGAGGATTGAGGATTGAGGATTGAAGATTGAGGATTGGGGACTGAGTGTTGAGATTTGAGTGATGAGAATTGATGTTTGTGGATAGAAGTTTGAAGATTGCAGATTGAGTATTGAGTATTGAAAACTGTGAATTGATAATATTCTATTGAGGATTGAGGACTGACATCTGATTGTTCAGGTCTGAGGTCTGAAGATTGAGGATTCAGGATTCAGGATACAGGATTGGGGTTTGATGACAGAGGATTGAGGATTGAGGATTGAGGCATGAGGATTGAGGATTGAGGATTGAAGATTGAGGATTGAGGATTGAGGATGAGGGCTGAGGGTTGACGATTGAAGTTTGAGGACTGAGGACTGAGGATTGAGGATTGAGAATTGAGGATTGAGGATTGAAGATTGAAGATTGAGGATTGGGTATTGAGGATTGAAGAATGAGGATTGAAGAATGAGGATTGAGGAATGAGGATTGAGGATTGAGGGTTGAAGATTGAGTATTGAGGATTGAAGCCTGACGATTGAGGATTGAGGATTGAGGATTAAGGATTGAGGATGGAGGATTGAAGATTGAGTATTGAGGATTGAAGATTGAGGATTGAGGATTGAGGATTGAGGATTGAGTGTTGAAGATTGAGGATTGGGGACTGAGTGTTGGGGGTTGAATGATGAGAATTGATGTTTGTGGATAGAGATTTGAAGATTGCAGATTGAGTATTGAGTATTGAAAACTGTGAATTGATTATATTCTATTGATAATTGAGAATTGACAACTGATTGTTGAGGACTGAGTTCTGAAGGTTGAGGATTCAGGATTGAGGATTCAGGTTTGAGTTTTGAGGATTGAGGATTGAGGATTGAGGATCGATAATTGAGGATTGAGGATTGAGGATTGAGGATTGAAGATTGAGGATTGGGTATTGCGGATTGAACATTGAGGATTGAGGATTGAGGATTGAGGATTGAGGACTGAGGACTGAAGATTGAATATTGATGATTGAAGATTGAGGATTGAGGACTGATTGTTGTGGATTGAGGACGGGGACTGAGGGTTGAGTATTGATGTTTGAGGTATGTGGATTGAGGATTGAGTATTGAGAATTGAGGATTGAGGATTGAGGATTGAAGATTGAGGTCTGGGTATTGAGGGTTGAAGAATCAGGATTGAAGATTGAGGATTGAGTATTGAGGATTTAAGATTGAGGATTGAGGATTGAGGATTGAGAATGTGGGCTAAGGTTTGAGAATTGTGGATTGAGGATTGAGGATTGAGGATTGAAGATTGAGTATTGGGTGTTGCGGATTGAAGAATGAGGATTGAGGATTGAGGATGGAGGATTGAGGATTGAAGGTTGAGTATTGAGGATTGAAGATTGAAGATTGAGGTCTGAGGATTGAGGATTGAGGATTGAAGATTGAGGATTGGGTGTTGAGGATCGAAGACTGAGGATTGATGGCTGAGGATTGTGGACTGAGGATTGAAGATTGAGGATTGGGTATTGAGGATTGAAGAATGAGGATTGAGGGTTGAGGATTGAGGATTGAGGATTGCAGATTGAGTATTGAGGATTGAAGATTGAGGGTTGTGGATTGAGGATTGAGGATTGAGCATTGAGGATTGAGGATTGAGGATTGAGGATTGAGGATTGAAGATTAAGTATTGAGGATTGAAGATTGAGGATTGAGGATTGAGTATTGAGGATTGAGGACTGATAGTTGAGTACTGAGGACTGAAGGTTGAGGATTGAAGATTGAGTATTGAGGATTCAGAATTGAGGTTTGAGGACTGAGGATTGAGGATTGAAGATTGAGTATTGAGGATTGAAGGTTGAGGATTGAGGATTGAGGATTGAGGATTGAGTATAGAGGATTGAAGTTTGAGGATTGAGGATTGAGGATTGAGGATTGAGGATTGAGCATTGAAGATTGAGGATTGGGGACAGAGTGTTGAGGGTTGAGTGATGAGAATTGATGTTTGTGGAAAGAAATTTGAAGATTGCAGATTGAGTATTGAGTATTGAAAGCTGTGAATTGATAATATTCTATTGAGGATTGTGGATTGACGTCTGATTGCTCAGGTATGAGTTCTGAAGGTTGAGGATTCAGGATTGAGGATTCAGGTTTCATTTTTGAGGACTGAGGATTGAGGATTGAGGATCGATAATTGAGGATTGAGGATTGAGGATTGAGGATTGAAGATTGAGGATTGGGTATTGCGGATTGAACATTGAGGATTGAGGATCGAGGATTGAGGATTGAGGATTGAGGACTGAAGATTGAATATTGATGATTAAAGATTGAGGATTGAGGATTGATTGTTGTGGATTGAGGACGAGGACTGAGGGTTGAGTATTGATGTTTGAGGTCTGAGGATTGAGGATTGAGGATTGAGAATTGATGATTGAGGATTGAGGATAGAAGATTGAGGATTGGGTGTTGAGGATTGAAGAATGAGGATTGAGGATTGAGGATTGAGGATTGGGGATTGAAGATTGAGTATTGAGGATTGAAGATTGAGGATTGGGTCTGAGGATTGAGGATTGAGGATTGAAGATTGAGGATTGTGTGTTGAGGATTGAAGAATGAGGATTGAGGATTGAGGATTGAGGATTGAGGATTGAGGATTGAAGATTGAGGATTGGGTATTGAGGATTGAAGAATGAGTATTGAGGATTGAGGATTGAGGATGGAGGATTGAAGATTGAGTATTGAGGATTGAGGTTTGAGGATTGAGGATTCAGGATTGAGGATTGAGAATTGAGGGTTGAGTGTTGAGGTTTGAGTATTGAACCCTGAGAATTCAGGATATTCTATTGTGTATTGAGAATTGAGGATTGATGGTTGAGTTTTGAGGATTGAGGATTGAGGATTGAGGATTGAGGTTTGAGTATTGAGGATTCAAGATTGAGGATTGAAGATTGAATATTGATGATTGTAGATTGAGGATAGAGGATTGAGGGTTGCGGATTGAGGATTGAGGACTGATAGTTGAGTATTGAGGACTGAAGGTTGAGGATTGAAGATAGAGTATTGAGGATTCAGAATTGAGGTTAGAGGACTGAGGATTGAGGATAGAAGATTGAGTATTGAGGATTGAAGATTGAGGATTGAGGATTGATAATTGAGGACTGAGGATGAGGTCTGATGGTTGAGGATTGAGGTTTGAGGGCTGAGGACTGAGAATTGCGGATTGAGGATTGAGAATGAGGGCTGAAGGTTGAGGATTGATGTTTGAGGACTGAGGACTGAGGATTGAGGATTGAGAATTGAGGATTGAGGATTGAGGATTGAAGATTGAGGATTGGGTATTGAGGATTGTAGAATGAGGATTGAGGATTGAGGATTGAGGATTGAGGATTGAGGATTGAAGATTGAGTATTGAGGATTGAAAATTGAGGATTGAGTATTGAGGATTGAGGATTGAGGATTGAGGATTGAGGATTGAGTATAGATGATTGAAGATTGAGGATTGAGGATTGAGGATTGAGGATTGAGGATTGAGGATTGAAGATTGAGGATTGGGGACTGAGTGTTGAGATTTGAGTGATGAGAATTGATGTTTGTGGATAGAAGTTTGAAGATTGCAGATTGAGTATTGAGTATTGAAAACTGTGAATTGATAATATTCTATTGAGGATTGAGGACTGACATCTGATTGTTCAGGTCTGAGGTCTGAAGATTGAGGATTCAGGATTCAGGATACAGGATTGGGGTTTGATGACAGAGGATTGAGGATTGAGGATCGACGCATGAGGATTGAGGATTGAGGATTGAAGATTGAGGCTTGAGGATTGAGGATGAGGGCTGAGGGTTGACGATTGAAGTTTGAGGACTGAGGACTGAGGATTGAGGATTGAGAATTGAGGATTGCGGATTGAAGATTGAAGATTGAGGATTGGGTATTGAGGATTGAAGAATGAGGATTGAAGAATGAGGATTGAGGAATGAGGATTGAGGATTGAGGGTTGAAGATTGAGTATTGAGGATTGAAGCCTGACGATTGAGGATTGAGGATTGAGGATTAAGGATTGAGGATGGAGGATTGAAGATTGAGTATTGAGGATTGAAGATTGAGGATTGAGGATTGAGGATTGAGGATTGAGTGTTGAAGATTGAGGATTGGGGACTGAGTGTTGGGGGTTGAATGATGAGAATTGATGTTTGTGGATAGAGATTTGAAGATTGCAGATTGAGTATTGAGTATTGAAAACTGTGAATTGATTATATTCTATTGATAATTGAGAATTGACAACTGATTGTTGAGGACTGAGTTCTGAAGGTTGAGGATTCAGGATTGAGGATTCAGGTTTGAGTTTTGAGGATTGAGGATTGAGGATTGAGGATCGATAATTGAGGATTGAGGATTGAGGATTGAGGATTGAAGATTGAGGATTGGGTATTGCGGATTGAACATTGAGGATTGAGGATTGAGGATTGAGGACTGAGGACTGAAGATTGAATATTGATGATTGAAGATTGAGGATTGAGGACTGATTGTTGTGGATTGAGGACGAGGACTGAGGGTTGAGTATTGATGTTTGAGGTCTGTGGATTGAGGATTGAGTATTGAGAATTGAGGATTGAGGATTGAGGATTGAAGATTGAGTATTGGGTGTTGCGGATTGAAGAATGAGGATTGAGGATTGAGGATGGAGGATTGAGGATTGAAGGTTGAGTATTGAGGATTGAAGATTGAAGATTGAGGTCTGAGGATTGAGGATTGAGGATTGAAGATTGAGGATTGGGTGTTGAGGATCGAAGACTGAGGATTGAGGGCTGAGGATTGTGGACTGAGGATTGAAGATTGAGGATTGGGTATTGAGGATTGAAGATTGAGGATTGAGGGTTGAGGATTGAGGATTGAGGATTGCAGATTGAGTATTGAGGATTGAAGATTGAGGGTTGTGGATTGAGGATTGAGGATTGAGCATTGAGGATTGAGGATTGAGGATTGAGGATTGAGGATTGAAGATTAAGTATTGAGGATTGAAGATTGAGGATTGAGGATTGAGTATTGAGGATTGAGGACTGATAGTTGAGTACTGAGGACTGAAGGTTGATGATTGAAGATTGAGTATTGAGGATTCAGAATTGAGGTTTGAGGACTGAGGATTGAGGATTGAAGATTGAGTATTGAGGATTGAAGGTTGAGGATTGAGGATTGATAATTGAGGATTGAGGGTGAGGTCTGAGGGTTGAGGATTGAGGTTTGAGGGCTGAGGACTGAGAATTGAGGATGGAGGATTGAGAATGAGGGCTGAGTGTTGAGGATTGAGGTTTGAGGACTGAGGACTGAGGATTGAGGATTGAGAATTGAGGATTGAGGATTGAGGATTGAAGATTTAGGATTGGGTATTGAGGATTGTAGAATGAGGATAGAGGATTGAGGATTGAGGATTGAGGATTGAGGATTGAAGATTGAGTATTGAGGATTGAAAATTGAGGATTGAGTGTTGAGGATTGAGGATTGAGGATTGAGGATTGAGTATAGAGGATTGAAGTTTGAGGATTGAGGATTGAGGATTGAGGATTGAGTATTGAGGATTGAAGATTGAGGATTGGGGACAGAGTGTTGAGAGTTGAGTGATGAGAATTGATGTTGGTGGAAAGAAATTTGAAGATCGCAGATTGATTATTGAGTATTGAAAGCTGTGAATTGATAATATTCTATTGAGGATTGTGGATTGACGTCTGATTGTTCAGGTCTGAGGTCTGAAGATTGAGGATTGAGGATTGAGGATTCAGATTTGAGGTTTGATGACTGAGGATTGGGGATAGAGGATTGAGGCATGAGGATTGAGGATTGAAGATTGAAGATTGAGGATTTAGGATTGAGGATGGGGGCTGGGGGTTGACGATTGAGGTTTGAGGACTGAGGACTGAGGATTGAGGATTGAGAATTGAGGATTGAGGATTGAAGATTGAGTATCGAGGACTGAAGATTGAGGATTGAGGATTGATAATTGAGGATTGAGGATGAGGTCTGAGGGTTGAGGGTTGAGGTTTGGGGGCTGAGGACTGAGAATTGAAGATTGAGTATTGAAGATTGAGTATTGAGCATTGAGGAATGAAGATTGAGGATCGGGCATTGAGGATCGTAGAATGAGGATTCAGGATTGAGGATTGAGGATTGAGGATTGAGGATTGAAGATTGAGTATTGAGGATTGAAAATTGAGGATTGAGTATTGAGGATTGAGGATTGTGGATTGAGGATTGAGTATGGATGATTGAAGATTGAGGATTGAGGATTGAGGATTGAGGATTGAGGATTGAAGATTGAGGATTGGGGACTGAGTGTTGAGATTTGAGTGATGAGAATTGATGTTTGTGGATAGAAATTTGAAGATTGCAGATTGAGTATTGAGTATTGAAAACTGTGAATTGATAATATTCTATTGAGGATTGAGGACTGACATCTGATTGTTCAGGTCTGAGGTCTGAAGATTGAGGATTCAGGATTGAGGATTCAGGATTGGGGTTTGATGACAGAGGATTGAGGATTGAGGATTGAGGCACGAGGATTGAGGATTGAGGATTGAAGATTGAGGATTGAGGTTTGAGGATGAGGGCTGAGGGTTGACGATTGAAGTTTGAGGACTGAGGACTGAGGATTGAGGATTGAGGATTGAGGATTGAGGATTGAGGATTGAAGATTGAGGATTAGGTATTGAGGATTGAAGAATGAGGATTGAAGAATGGGGATTGAGGAATGAGGATTGAGGATTGAGGGTTGAAGATTGAGTATTGAGGATTGAATGCTGACGATTGAGGATTGAGGATTGAGGATTAAGGATTGAGGATGGAGGATAGAAGATTGAGTATTGAGGATTGAAGATTGAGGATTGAGGATTGAGGATTGAGGATTGAGTGTTGAAGATTGAGGATTGGGGACTGAGAGTTGAGGGCTGAATGATGAGAATTGATGTTTGTGGATAGAGATTTGAAGATTGCAGATTGAGTATTTAGTATTGAAAACTGTGAATTGATTATATTCTATTGATAATTGAGAATTGACAACTGATTGTTGATGACTGAGTTCTGAAGGTTGAGGATTCAGGATTGAGGATTCAGGTTTGAGCTTTGAGGATTGAGGATTGAGGATTGAGGATCGATAATTGAGGATTGAGGATTGAGGATTGAGGATTGAAGATTGAGGATTGGGTATTGCGGATTGAACATTGAGGATTGAGGATTGAGGATTGAGGATTGAGGATTGAGGACTGAAGATTGAATATTGATGATTGAAGATTGAGGACTGAGGATTGATTGTTGTGGATTGAGGACGAGGACTGAGGGTTGAGCATTGATGTTTGAGGTCTGGGGATTGAGGATTGAGGATTGAGAATTGAGGATTGAGGATTGATGATTGAGGATTGAGGATTAGGGTCTGAGTATTGAGGATTGATGATTGGGGATTGAGGATTCAGCATTAAGGTTTGAGGACTGAGGATTGAGGATTGAGGACTGAGGATTGAGGATTCAGTATTGAGGATTGAAGATTGAGGATTGGGTATTGCGTACTGAACATTGAGGATTGAGGATTGTGGATTGAGGACTGAGGACCGAGGACTGAGGATTGAGGATTGAAGATTGAGGATTGGGGACTGAGGATTGAATATCGAGGATTGAGGATTGAGGACTGAGGATTGAGGATTGTGGATTGAGGTTTGAGAATTGAGGATTGAGGATTGAGGATTGAAGATTGAGGATTGGGTACTGAGGATTGAAGGATGAGGATTGAGGATTGAGGATTGAGGATTGAAGATTGAGTATTGAGGATTGGAGCCTGACGATTGAGGATTGAGGATTGAGGATTGCGGATTGAGGACGGAGGATTGAAGATTGAGTATTGAGGATTGAAGATTGAGTTTTGAGGTTTGAGGACTGAGGATTGAGGATTGAGTATTGAGGATTGAGGATTGAGGATTGAGGATTGAGGATTGAAGATTGAGGATTGGGTATTGCGGATTGAACATTGAGGATTGAGGATTGAGGATTGAGGATTGAGGACTGAAGATTGAATATTGATGATTGAAGATTGAGGATTGAGGATTGATTGTTGCAGATTGAGGACGAGGACAGAGGGTTGATTATTGATGTTTAAGGTCTGAGGATTGAGGATTAAGGATTGAGAATTGAGGATTGAGGATTGAGGATTGAAGATTGAGGATTGCGTATTGAGGATTGAAGAATGAGGATTGAGGTTTGAGGATTGAGGATTGAGGATTGAAGACTGAGTATTGATGATTGATGGTTGAGGATTGAGGATTGAGGATTGAGGATTGAGGATTGAGGATTGAGGATTGAAGATTGAGTATTGAGGATTGAAGAATGAGGATTGAGGATCGAGGATTGAGGATTGAGGATTGAAGATTGAGGATTGGGGATTGAGGATCGACGATTGAGGATTGACTATTGAGGATTGAGAATTGAGGATTGAGGATTGAGGATTGAGGATTGAGGATTGAGGACTGAAGATCGAATATTGATGATTGAAGATTGAGGATTGAGTATTGATTGTTGTGGATTGAGGACGAGGACTGAGGGTTGAGTATTGATGTTTAACGTCTGAGGATTGAGGATTAAGGATTGAGAATTGAGGATTGAGGATTGAGGACAGAAGATTGAGGATAGTGTATTGAGGATTGAAGAATGAGTATTGAGGATTGAGGATTGAGGATTGAGGATTGAAGACTGAGTATGATGATTGAAGGTTGAGGGTTGAGGATTGATGATTGAGGATTGAGGATTGAGGATTGAGGATTGAAGATTGAGTATCGAGGATCGAAGGTTGAAGATTGAGCATTGAGGATTGAAGATTGAGGATTGGGGATTGAGTATCGACGATTGAGTATTGAGTATTGAGGATTGAGTATTGAGTATTGAGGATTGAGTATTGAGGATTGATTATTGAAGATTGAGTATTGAGGATTGAAGATTGAGGATTGAGGATTGAGTATTGAGGATTGAGGATGAGGGCTGATGGTTGAGGGTTGAGGTTTGAGAACTGAGGACTGAGGATTGAGCATTGAGAATTGAGGATTGAGGATTGAGGATTGAAGATTGAGGAATGGGTATTGAGGATTGAAGAATGAGGATTGAGGATTGAGGATTGAGGATTGAGGATTGAAGATTGAGGATTGAGGATTGAGGATTGAGGATTGAGAATTGAGGATTGAGCATTGAGGATTGAAGATTGAGGATTAGGTGTTGAGGATTGAAGAATGAGGATTGACGATTGAGGATTGAGGATTGAGGATGGAGGATTGAAGATTGAGTATTGAGACTTGAAGATTAAGGATTGAGGATTGAGAATTCAGGATTGAGTGTTTAAGATTGAGGATTGGGGACTGAGTGTTGAGGGTTGAATGATGAGAATTGATGTTTGTGGATAGAGATTTGAAGATTGCAGATTGAGTATTGAGTATTGAAAACTGTGAGTTGATTATAATCTATTGATAATTGAGAATTGACAACTGATTGTTGAGGACTGAGCTCTGAAGGTTGAGGATTCAGGATTGAGGATTGCGTATAGAGGATTGAAGAATGAGTATTGAGGTTTGAGGATTGAGGATTGAGGATTGAAGACTGAGTATTGATGATTGATGGTTGAGGATTGAGGATTGAGGATTGAGGATTGAGGATTGAGGATTGAAGATTGAGTATTGAGGATCGAAGATTGAAGATTGAGCATTGATGATTGAAGATTGAGGATTGGGGATTGAGTATCGACGATTGAGTATTGAGTATTGAGGATTGAGTATTGAGTATTGAGGATTGAGAATTGAGGATTGATTATTGAAGATTGAGTATTGAGGATTGAAGATTGAGGATTGAGGATTGAGTATTGAGGATTGAGGATGAGGGCTGATGGTTGAGGGTTGAGGTTTGAGAACTGAGGACTGAGGATTGAGCATTGAGAATTGAGGATTGAGGATTGAGGATTGAAGATTGAGGAATGGGTATTGAGGATTGAAGAATGAGTATTGAGGATTGAGGATTGAGGATTGAAGATTGAAGATTGAGTATTGAGGAATGAAGCCTGACGATTGAGGATTGAGGATTGAGGATTGAGGATTGAGGATTGAGGATTGAAGATTGAGTATTGAGGATTGAAAATTGAGGATTGTGTATTGAGGATTGAGGATTGAGGATTGAGGATTGAGTATAGATGATTGAAGATTGAGGATTGAGGATTGAAGATTGAGGATTGGGGACTAAGCGTTGAGGTTTGAGTGATGAGAATTGATGTTTGTGGATAGAAATGTGAAGATTGCAGATTGAGTATTGAGTATTGAAAACTGTGAATTGAAAATATTCTATTGAGGATTGAGGACTGACATCTGATTGTTCAGGTCTGAGGTCCGAAGATTGAGGATTCAGGATTGAGGATTCAGGATTGAGGTTTGATGACAGAGGATTGAGGATTGAGGATTGAGACATGAGGAATGAGGATTGAGGATTGAAGATTGAGGATTGAGGATTGAGGATGAGGGCTGAGGGTTGACGATTGAAGTTTGAGGACTGAGGACTGAGGATTGAGGATTGAGAATTGAGGATTGATTATTGAAGATTGAGTATTGAGGATTGAAGATTGAGGATTGAGGATTGAGTATTGAGGATTGAGGATGAGGGCTGATGGTTGAGGGTTGAGGTTTGAGAACTGAGGACTGAGGATTGAGCATTGAGAATTGAGGATTGAGGATTGAGGATTGAGACATGAGGATTGAGGATTGAGGATTGAAGATTGAGGACTGAGGATTGAGGATGAGGGCTGAGGGTTGACGATTGAAGTTTGAGGATTGAGGACTGAGGATTGTGGATTGAGAATTGAGGATTGAGGATTGAAGAATGAGGATTGAGGATTGAGGATTGAGGATTGAGGATTGAGGATTGCAGATTGAGTATTGAGGATTGAAGACTGAGTGTTGAGGATTGAGGATTGAGGATTGAAGATTGAGGATTGTGTGTTGAGGATTGAAGAATGAGGACTGAGGATTGAGGATTGAGGATTAAGGATTGAGGATGGAGGATTGAAGATTGAGTATTGAGGATTGAAGGTTGAGGATTGAGGATTGAGGATTGGGGACTGAGTGTTGAGGGTTGAATGATGAGAATTGATGTTTGTGGATAGAGATCTGAAGATTGCAGATTGAGTATTGAGTATTGAAAACTGTGAATTGATTATATTCTATTGATAATTGAGAATTGACAACTGATTGTTGAGGACTGAGCTCTGAAGGTTGAGGATTCAGGATTGAGGATTCAGGTTTGAGTTTTGAGGATTGAGGATTGAGGATTGAGGATCGATAATTGAGGATTGAGGATTGAGGATTGAGGATTGAGGATTGAGGATTTTGTATTGCGGATTGAACATTGAGGATTGAGGATTGAGGATTTAGGATTGAGGATTGAGGACTGAAGATTGAATATTGATGATTGAAGATTGAGGATTGAGGATTGATTGTTGTGGATTGAGGACGAGGACTGAGGGTTGAGTATTGATGTTTGAGGTCTGAGGATTGAGGATTGAGGATTGAGAATTGAGGATTGAGTATTGAGGATTGATGATTGAAGACTGAGTATTGAGGATTGAAGGTTGGGGATTGAGGATTCAGGATTAAGGTTTGAGGACTGAGGATTGAGGATTGAGGATTGAAGATTGAGGATTGTGGATTGAGTATAGAGGATTGAGGGTTAAGTGTTGAGGTTTGAGTATTCAATCCTGAGAATTCAGGATATTCTGTTGAGTATTGAGAATTGAGGGTTGATGCTTGAGTATTGAGGATTGAGGATCGAGGATGGAGGATTGAGTATTGAGGATTGAGGATTGAGGAGTGAAGATTGAATATTGATGATTGAAGATTGAGGATCGAGGATTGAGGGCTGTGGATTGAGGACGAGGACTGAGGGTTGAGTATTGATGTTTGAGGTCTGAGGATTGAGGATTGAGGATTGAGAATTGAGGATTGAAGATTGAGGATTGGATATTGAGGATTGAAGAATGAGGATTGAGGGTTGAGGATTGAGGATTGAGGATTGCAGATTGAGTATTGAGGATTGAAGATTGAGGGTTGTGGATTGAGGATTGAGGATTGAGCATTGAGGATTGAGGACTGAGGATTGAGGATTGAAGATTAAGTATTGAGGATTGAAGACTGAGGATTGAGGATTGAGTATTGAGGATTGAGGACTGATAGTTGAGTATTGAGGACTGAAGGTTGAGGATTGAAGATTGAGTATTGAGGATTCAGAATTGAGGTTTGAGGACTGAGAATTGAGGATTGAAGATTGAGTATTGTGGATTGAAGATTGAATATTGATGATTGAAGATTGAGGATTGAGGATTGATTGTTGTGGATTGAGGACGAGGACTGAGGGTTGAGTATAGATGTTTGATGTCTGACGATTGAGGATTGAGGATTGAGAATTGAGGATTGAGGATTGAGGATTGAAGATTGAGGATTGGGTGTTGAGGATTGAAGAATGAGGATTGAGGATTGAGGATTGAGGATTGAGGATTGAAGATTGAGTATTGAGGATTGAAGATTGAGGATTGAGGTCTGAAGATTGAGGATTGAGGATTGAAGATTGAGGATTGTGTGTTGAGGATTGAAGAATGAGGATTGCGGATTGAGGATTGAGGATTGAGGATTGAAGATTGAAGATTGGGTATTGAGGATTGAAGAATGAGTATTGAGGATTGAGGATTGAGAATGGAGGATTGAAGATTGAGTATTGAGGATTGAGGATTGAGGATTCAGGATTGAGGATTGAGGATTGAGAATTGAGGGTTGAGTGTTGAGGTTTGAGTACTGAATCCTGAGAATTCAGGATATTCTATTGTGTATTGAGAATTGAGGATTGATGGTTGAGTTTTGAGGATTGAGGATTGAGGATTGAGGATTGAGGATTGAGTATTGAGGATTGAGGATTGAGGATTGAAGATTGAATATTGATGACTGAAGATTGAGGATAGAGGATTGAGGGTTGCGGATTGAGGACGAGGACTGAGGGTTGAGTATTGATGTTCGAGGTCTGAGGATTGAGGATTGAGGATTGAGAATTGGGGATTGTGGATTGAGGATTGAAGATTGAGGATTGGGTGTTGAGGATTGAAGAATGAGGATTGAGGATTGAGGATTGAGGATTGAGGATTGAAGATTGAGTATTGAGGATTGAAGATTGAGGATTGAGGTCTGAGGATTGAGGATTGAGGATTGAAGATTGAGGATTGTGTGTTGAGGATTGAAGAATGAGGATTGAGGATTGAGGATTGAGGATTGAGGATTGAAGATTGAGGATTGGGTATTGAGGGTTGAAGATTGAGGATTGAGGATTGAGGATTGAGGATTGAGGATTGCAGATTGAGTATTGAGGATTGAAGATTGAGTGTTGAGGATTGAGGATTGAGGATTGAGCATTGAGGATTGCGGATTGAGGATCGAGTATTAAAGATTGAGTATTGAGGATTGGAGATTGAGGATTGAGGATTGAGTATTGAGAATTGAGGACTGATAGTTGAGTCTTGAGGACTGAAGGTTGAGGATTGAAGATAGAGTATTGAGGATTCAGAATTGAGGTTAGGGGACTGAGGATTGAGGATAGAAGATTGAATATTGAGGATTGAAGATTGAGAATTGAGGATTGAGGATTGAGGATTGAGGATTGAGGATTGAGAATTGAGGATTTAGGATTGAGGATTGAAGATTGCGGATTGGGTGTGGAGGATTGAAGATTGAGGATTGGGTGTTGAGGATTGAGCATTGAGTGTTGAGGATTGAGGATTGAGGATTGAGGATTAAGGATTGGGTATTGAGGATTGTAGAATGAGGATTGAGGATTGAGGATTGAGGATTGAGGATTGAGGATTGAAGACTGAGTATTGAGGATTGAATATTGAGGATTGAGGATTGAGGATTGAGGATTGAGGATTGAGGATTGAGGATTGAGTATAGAGGATTGAAGAATGAGGATTGAGGATTGAGTATTGAGGATTGAGGATTGAGGATTGAGGATTGAGGATTGAAGACTGAGTATTGAGGATTGAAGATTGGGGATTGAGGGTTCAGGATTAAGGTTTGAGGACTGAGGATTGAGGATTGAGGACTGAGGATTGAGGATTGAGTATTGAGGATTGAAGATTGAGGATTGGGTATTGCGTATTGAACATTGAGGATTGAGGATTGAGGATTGAGGACTGAGGATCGAGGACTGAGGATTGCGGATTGAAGATTGAGGATTGGGGACTGAGGATTGAAGATCGAGGATTGAGGATTGAAGGATGAGGATTGAGGATTCAGGATTGGGGATTGAAGATTGAGTATTGAGGATTGGAGCCTGACGATTGAGGATTGAGGATTGAGGATTGATTGTTGTGGATTGAGGACGAGGACTGAGGGTTGAGTATTGATGTTTAAGGTCTGAGGATTGAGGATTAAGGATTGAGAATTGATGATTGAGGATTGAGGATTGAAGATTGAGGATTAAAGAATGAGGATTGAGGATTGAAGATTGAGGATGGAGGATTGAATACTGAGTATTGATGATTGAAGGTTGAGGATTGAGGATTGATGATTGAGGATTGAGGATTGAGGATTGAGGATTGAAGATTGAGTATTGAGGATTGAAGATTGGGGATTGAGGATTGAGGATTGAGGATTGAGGATTGAGAATTGAGGATTGAGGATTGAGGATTGAAGATTGAGGACTGGGTATTGAGGGTTGAAGAATCAGGATTGAGGATTGAGGATTGAGGATTGAAGACTGAGTATTGAGGATTGAAGATTGGGGATTGACGATTAAGGATTAAGGTTTGAGGACTGAGGATTGAGGACTGAGGACTGAGGATTGAGGATTGAGAATTGAGGATTGAGGATTCAAGATTGAGTATCGAGGACTGAAGATTGGGGATTGAGGATTGATAATTGAGGATTGAGAATGAGGTCTGAGGGTTGAGGATTGAGGTTCGGGGGCTGAGTACTGAGAATTGAGGATTGAGGATTGAGGATTGAAGATTGAGTATTGAGGATTGATGCCTGACGATGGAGGATTGAGGATTGAGTGTTGTGGATTGAGGATGAAGGATTGAAGATTGAGTATTGAGGATTGAAGATTGAGGATTGAGGACTGAGTGTTGAGGGTTGAATGATGAGGATTGATGTTTGTGGATAGAGATTTGAAGATTGCAGATTGAGTATTGAGTATTGAAAACTGTGAATTGATTATATTCTCTTGAGGATTGAGAATTGACAGCTGATTATTGAGGACTTAGTTCTCAAGGTTGAGGATTCAGGATTGAGTATTCAGCTTTGTGTTTTGAGGACTGAGGATTGAGGATTGAGGATTGAGGATTCAGGATTGAGGATTGAGGATTGAAGATTGAGTATTGAGGATTGAAGCCTGACGATTGAGGATTGAGGATTGAGGATTGAGGATTGAGGAAGGAGGATTGAAGATTGAGTATTGGGGATTGAAGATTGAGGTTTGAGGATTGAGTATTGAGGATTGAGGATTGAGGATTGAGGTTTGAGGATTGAAGAATGAGGATTAAGGATTGAGGATTGGGGATTGAGGATCTAGGATTGGAGATTGATTATTGAGGATTGAAGATTGAGGATTGAGGATTGAGGATTGAGGATTGAGAATTGAGTATGAGGACCGAGGATTGAGGATTGAGGATTGAGGATTGAGGATTGAGGGTTGAAGATTGTGTATTGTGGATTGAGGATTGAGCATTGAGGATGAGGGCTGATGGTTGAGGGTTAATGTTTGAGTATTGAATCCTGAGAATTCCGGATATTCTATTGAGTATTGAGAATTGAGTATTGATACTTGAGTATTGAGGATTGAGGTTTGAATATTGAGGATTGAGGATTGAGTATTGAAGACTGAACATTGATGATTGTAGATTGAGGATCGAGGATTGAGGGTTGTGGATTGAGGACGAGGACTGAGGGTTGAGTGTTGATGTTTGAGGTCTGTAGGTTGAGGATTGAGGTTTGAGAATTGAGGATTTAGGATTGAGGATTGAAGATTGCGGATTGGGTGTTGAGGATTGAAGATTGAGGATTGGGTGTTGAGGATTGCGCATTGAGGGTTGAGCATTGAGGATTGAGGATTGAGGATTGAGGATTGGGTATTGAGGATTGTAGAATGAGGATTGAGGATTCAGGATTGAGGATTGGGGATTGAGGATTGAAGACTGAGTATTGAGGATTGAATATTGAGGATTGAGGATTGAGGATTGAGGATTGAGGACTGAGGATTGAGGATTGAGTATAGAGGATTGAAGAATGAGGATTGAGGATTGAGTATTGAGGATTGAGGATTGAAGATTGAGTATTGAGGATTGAAGATTGTGGATTGAGTATTCAGGAATGAGGATTGAGAATTGAGGATTGAGGATTGAGGATAGAAGATTGAGTATTGAGGATTGAAGATTGAGGATTGAGGATTGATAATTGAGGACTGAGGATGAGGTCTGATGGTTGAGGATTGTGGTTTGAGGGCTGAGGGCTGAGAATTGCGGATTGAGGTATTGAGAATGAGGGCTGAGGGTTGAGGATTGATGTTTGAGGACTGAGGACTGAGGATTGAGGGTAGAGAATTGAGGATTGAGGATTGAGGATTGATGATTGAATATTGATGATTGAAGATTGAGGATTGAGGATTGATTGTTGTGGATTGAGGACGAGGACTGAGGGTTGAGTATTGATGTTTGAGGTCTGAGGATTGAGGATTGAGGATTGAGAATTGAGGATTGAGGATTGAGGATTGAGGATTGAGGACTGGGTATTGAGGGTTGAAGCATCAGGATTGAGGATTGAGGATTGAGGATTGAGGATTGAGGATTGAAGACTGAGTATTGAGGATTGAAGATTGGGTATTGAGGATTCAGGATTAAGGCTTGAGGACTGAGGATTGAGGATTGAGGACTGAGGATTGAGGATTCAGTATTGAGGATTGAAGATTGAGGATTGGGTATTGCGTATTGAACATTGAGGATTGAGGATTGAGGATTGAGGACTGAGGGTCGAGGACTGAGGATTCAGGATTGAAGATTGAGGATTGGGGACTGAGGATTGAAGATCGAGGATTGAGGATTGAGGACTGAGGATTGAGGATTGAGAATTGAGGATTGAGGATTGAGGATTGAAGATTGAGGATTGGGTATTGAGGATTGAAGGATGAGGATTGAGGATTCAGGATTGAGGAATGAAGATTGAGTATTGAGGATTGGAGCCCGACGATTGAGGATTGAGGATTGAGGATTGCGGATTGAGGACGGAGGATTGAAGATTGAGTATTGAGGATTGCAGATTGAGTTTTGAGGTCTGAGGACTGAGGACTGAGGATTGAGTATTGAGGATTGGGGATTGAGGATTGAGGATTGAGGATTGAAGATTGAGGATTGGGTATTGCGGATTGAACATTGAGGATTGAGGATTGAGGATTGAGGATCGAGGATTGAGGACTGAAGATTGAATATTGATGATTGAAGATTGAGGATTGAGGATTGATTGTTGTGGATTGAGGACGAGGACTGAGGGTTGAGTATTGATGTTTAAGGTCCGAGGATTGAGGATTAAGGATTGACAATTGAGGATGGAGGGTTGAGGATTGAAGATTGAGCATTGCGTATTGAGGATTAAAGAATGAGGATTGAGGATTGAGGATTGAGGATTGAGGATTGAGGATTGAAGGCTGAGTATTGATGATTGATGGTTGAGGATTGAGGATTGAGGATTGAGGATTGAGGATGGAGGATTGAGGATTGAAGATTGAGTATTGAGGATTGAAGATTGAGGATTGAGGATTGAGGATTGAGGATTGAGGATTGAAGGTTGAGGTTTGGGTATTGAGGATCGACGATTGGGGATTGAGTATTGAGAATTGAGAATTGAGGATTGATTATTGAAGATTGAGTATTGAGGATTGAAGATTGAGGATTGAGGATTGAGTATTGAGGATTGAGGATGAGGGATGATGGTTGAGGGTTGAGGTTTGAGAACTGAGGACTGAGGATTGAGCATTGAGAATTGAGGATTGAGGATTTAGGATTGAAGATTGAGGATTGGGTATTGAGGATTGAAGGATGAGGATTGAGGATTGAGGATTGAGGATTGAGGATTGAAGATTGAGTATTGAGGATTGAAGCCTGACGATTGAGGATTGAGGATTGAGGATTGAGGATTGAAGACTGAGTATTGAGGATTGAAGATTGGGGATTGAGGATTCAGGATTAAGGTTTGAGGACTGAGGATTGAGGGTTGAGGACTGAGGATTGAGGATTCAGTATTGAGGATTGAAGATTGAGGATTGGGTATTGCGTATTGAACATTGAGGATTGAGGATTGAGGATTGAGGACTGAGGATCGAGGACTGAGGATTGAGGATTGAAGATTGAGGATTGGGGACTGAGGATTGAGGATGAGGGCTGAGGGTTGAGGGTTGAGGTTTGAGGACTAAGGACTGAGGATTGAGGTTTGAGAATTGAGGATTGAGGATTGAGGATTGAAGATTGAGGATTGGGGACTGAGGATTGAAGATCGAGGATTGAGGATTGAGGACTGAGGATTGAGGATTGAGGATTGAGGATTGAGGATTGAGGATTGAGGATGAGGGCTGAGGGTTGAGGGTTGAGGTTTGAGGACTAAGGACTGAGGATTGAGGTTTGAGAATTGAGGATTGAGGATTGAGGATTGAAGATTGAGGATTGGGTATTGAGGATTGAAGGATGAGGATTGAGGATTCAGTATTGAGGATTGAAGATTGAGGATTGGGTATTGCGTATTGAACATTGAGGATTGAGGATTGAAGATTGAGGATTGAGGATTGAGGATTGAGGATTGAGTGTTGAAGATTGAGGATTGGGGACTGAGTGTTGAGGGTTGAATGATGAGGATTGATGTTTGTGGATAGAGATTTGAAGATTGCAGATTGAGTATTGAGTATTGAAAACAGTGAATTGATTATATTCTCTTGAGGATTGAGAATTGACAGCTGATTATTGAGGACTGAGGATCGAGGACTGAGGATTGAGGATTGAAGATTCAGGATTGAGGATTGAGGATTGAGGATTGAGAATTGAGTATGAGGACTGTGGGTTGAGGATTGAGGATTGAGGATTGGGGATTGAGGATAGAATATTGAGTATTGAGGATTGAAGATTGAGGATTGAGGATTGAAGATTGAGGATTGGGTATTGAGGATTGTAGAATGAGGTTTGCGGATTGAGGATTGAGGACTGAGGATTGAAGATTGAGTATTGAGGATTGAAGACTGACGATTGAGGATTGAGGATTGAGGATTGAGGATTGAAGACTGAGTATTGAGGATTGAAGATTGGGGATTGAGGATTCAGGATTAAGGTTTGAGGACTGAGGCTTGAGGGTTGAGGACTGAGGATTGAGGATTCAGTATTGAGGATTGAAGATTGAGGATTGGGTATTGCGTATTGAACATTGAGGATTGAGGATTGAGGATTGAGGACTGAGGATCGAGGACTGAGGATTGAGGATTGAAGATTGAGGATTGGGGACTGAGGATTGAGGATGAGGGCTGAGGGTTGAGGGTTGAGGTTTGAGGACTAAGGACTGAGGATTGAGGTTTGAGAATTGAGGATTGAGGATTGAGGATTGAAGATTGAGGATTGGGGACTGAGGATTGAAGATCGAGGATTGAGGATTGAGGACTGAGGATTGAGGATTGAGGATTGAGGATTGAGGATTGAGGATTGAGGATGAGGGCTGAGGGTTGAGGGTTGAGGTTTGAGGACTAAGGACTGAGGATTGAGGTTTGAGAATTGAGGATTGAGGATTGAGGATTGAAGATTGAGGATTGGGTATTGAGGATTGAAGGATGAGGATTGAGGATTCAGGATTGAGGAATGAAGATTGAGTATTGAGGATTGAAGCCCGACGATTGAGGATTGAGGATTGAGGATTGAGGATTGAGGATTGAGTATAGAGGATTGAAGAATGAGGATTGAGGATTGAGTATTGAGGATTGAGGATTGACGATTGAGGACTGAGGATTGAAGACTGAGCATTGAGGATTGAAGATTGGGGATTGAGGGTTCAGGATTAAGGCTTGAGGACAGAGGATTGAGGATTGAGGACTGAGGGTTGAGGATTCGGTATTGAGGATTTAAGATTGAGGATTGGGTATTGCGTATTGAACATTGAGGATTGAGGATTGAGGATTGAGGACTGAGGATCGAGGACTGAGGATTGAGGATTGAAGATTGAGGATTGGGGACTGAGGATTGAAGATCGATGATTGAGGATTGAGGACTGAGGATTGAGGATTGAGGATTGAGGATTGAGGATTGAGAATTGAGGATGAGGGCTGAGGGTTGAGGGTTGAGGTTTGAGGACTAAGGACTGAGGATTGAGGTTTGAGAATTGAGGATTGAGGATTGAGGATTGAAGATTGAGGATTGGGTATTGAGGATTGAAGGATGAGGATTGAGGATTCAGGATTGAGGATTGAAGATTGAGTATTGAGGATTGGAGCCTGACGATTGAGGATTGAGTATTGAGGATTGATTGTTGTGGATTGAGGACGAGGACTGAGGGTTGAGTGTTGATGTTTAAGGTCTGAGGATTGAGGATTAAGGATTGAGAATTGAGGATTGAGGACTGAGGATTGAAGATTGAGGATTGTGTATTGAGGATTGAAGAATGAGGATTGAGGATTGAGGATTGAGGATGGAGGATTGAAGACTGAGTATTGATGATTGAAGGTTGAGGATTAAGGATTGATGATTGAGGACTGAGCATTGAGGATTGAGGATTGAAGATTGAGTATTGAGGATTGAAGATTGAGGATTGAGGATTGAGGATTGAGGATTGAGTATTGAGAATTGAGGACTGAGGATTGAGTATTGAAGATTGAGGACTGGGTATTGAGGGTTGAAGAATCAGGATTGAGGATTGAGGATTGAGGATTGAGGATTGAAGACTGAGTATTGAGGATTGAAGATTGGGGATTGAGGATTCAGGATTAAGGTTTGAGGACTGAGGATTGAGGATTGAGGACTGAGGATTGAGGATTGAGGATTGAGGATTGAGGATTGAAGATTGAGTATCGAGGACTGAAGATTGAGGATTGAGGATTGATAATTGAGGATTGAGAATGAGGTCTGAGGGTTGAGGATTGAGGTTTGGGGGCTGAGTACTGAGAATTGATGATTGAGGATTGAGGATTGAAGATTGAGTATTGAGGATTGATGCTTGACGATGGTGGATTGAGGATTGAGTGTTGTGGATTGAGGATGAAGGATTGAAGATTGAGTATTGAGGATTGAAGATTGAGGATTGAGGATTGAGGATTGAGGATTGAGTGTTGAAGATTGAGGATTGGGGACTGAGTGTTGAGGGTTGAATGATGAGGATTTATGTTTGTGGATAGAGATTTGAAGATTGCAGATTGAGTATTGAGTATTGAAAACAGTGAATTGATTATATTCTCTTGAGGATTGAGAATTGACAGCTGATTATTGAGGACTGAGGATCGAGGACTGAGGATTGAGGATTGAAGATTCAGGATTGAGGATTGAGGATTGAGGATTGAGAATTGAGTATGAGGACTGTGGGTTGAGGATTGAGGATTGAGGATTGGGGATTGAGGATAGAATATTGAGTATTGAGGATTGAAGATTGAGGATTGAGGATTGAAGATTGAGGATTGGGTATTGAGGATTGTAGAATGAGGTTTGCGGATTGAGGATTGAGGACTGAGGATTGAAGATTGAGTATTGAGGATTGAAGACTGACGATTGAGGATTGAGGATTTAGGATTTAGGATTGAGAATTGAAGATTGATAATTGAGGATTGAGGATTGAGGATTCAGGATTGAGGATTGAGGATTGTGGATTGAGTATTGAGGATTGAAGATTGAGGATTGAGAATTGAGGATTGAGGATTGATGATTGAAGATTGAGGATTGGGGACTGTGTGTTGAGGGTTGAGTGAAGAGAATTGATGTTTGTGGATAGAAATTTGAAGATTGCAGATTGAGAATAGAGTATTGAAAACTGTGAATTGATTATATTCTATTGATAATTGAGAATTGACAACTGATTGTTGAGGACTGAGTTCTGAAGGTTGAGGATTCAGGATTGAGGATTCAGGTTTGAGTTTTGAGGACTGAGGATTGATGATTGAGGATCGAGGATTGAGGATTGAGGATTGAGGATTGAGGATTGAAGATTGAGGATTGAGGATTGAGGATTGAAGACTGAGGATTGGGTATTGAGGATTCAGGATTAAGGTTTGAGGACTGAGGATTGAGGATTGAGGACTGAGGATTGAGGATTCAGTATTGAGGATTGAAGATTGAGGATTGGGTATTGCGTACTGAACATTGAGGATTGAGGATTGTGGATTGAGGACTGAGGACCGAGGACTGAGGATTGAGGATTGAAGATTGAGGATTGGGGACTGAGGATTGAATATCGAGGATTGAGGATTGAGGACTGAGGATTGAGGATTGTGGATTGAGGTTTGAGAATTGAGGATTGAGGATTGAGGATTGAAGATTGAGGATTGGGTATTGAGGATTGAAGGATGAGGATTGAGGATTGAGGATTGAGGATTGAAGATTGAGTATTGAGGATTGGAGCCTGACGATTGAGGATTGAGGATTGAGGATTGCGGATTGAGGACGGAGGATTGAAGATTGAGTATTGAGGATTGAAGATTGAGTTTTGAGGTTTGAGGACTGAGGATTGAGGATTGAGTATTGAGGATTGAGGATTGAGGATTGAGGATTGAGGATTGAAGATTGAGGATTGGGTATTGCGGATTGAACATTGAGGATTGAGGATTGAGGATTGAGGATTGAGGATTGAGGACTGAAGATTGAGTATTGATGATTGAAGATTGAGGATTGAGGATTGATTGTTGCAGATTGAGGACGAGGACAGAGGGTTGATTATTGATGTTTAAGGTCTGAGGATTGAGGATTAAGGATTGAGAATTGAGGATTGAGGATTGAGGATTGAAGATTGAGGATTGCGTATTGAGGATTGAAGAATGAGGATTGAGGTTTGAGGATTGAGGATTGAGGATTGAAGACTGAGTATTGATGATTGATGGTTGAGGATTGAGGATTGAGGATTGAGGATTGAGGATTGAAGACTGAGTATGATGATTGAAGGTTGAGGATTGAGGATTGATGATTGAGGATTGAGGATTGAGGATTGAGGATTGAAGATTGAGTATCGAGGATCGAAGGTTGAAGATTGAGCATTGAGGATTGAAGATTGAGGATTGGGGATTGAGTATCGACGATTGAGTATTGAGTATTGAGGATTGAGTATTGAGTATTGAGGATTGAGAATTGAGGATTGATTATTGAAGATTGAGTATTGAGGATTGAAGATTGAGGATTGAGGATTGAGTATTGAGGATTGAGGATGAGGGCTGATGGTTGAGGGTTGAGGTTTGAGAACTGAGGACTGAGGATTGAGCATTGAGAATTGAGGATTGAGGATTGAGGATTGAAGATTGAGGAATGGGTATTGAGGATTGAAGAATGAGGATTGAGGATTGAGGATTGAGGATTGAGGATTGAAGATTGAGGATTGAGGATTGAGGATTGAGGATTGAGAATTGAGGATTGAGGATTGAGGATTGAAGATTGAGGATTAGGTGTTGAGGATTGAAGAATGAGGATTGAGGATTGAGGATTGAGGATTGAGGATTGAAGATTGAAGATTGAGTATAGAGGATTGAAGATTGAGGATTGAGGTCTGAGGATTGAGGATTGAGGATTGAAGATTGAGGATTGTGTGTTGAGGATTGAAGAATGAGGATTGAGGATTGAGGATTGAGGATTGAGAATTGAGGATTGAGGATTGAGGATTGAAGATTGAGGATTGGGTATTGAGGATTGTAGAATGAGGATTGAGGATTGAGGATTGAGGATTGAAGATTGAGGATTGGGGACTGAGTGTTGAGATTTGAGTGATAAGAATTGATGTTTGTGGATAGAAATTTGATGATTGCAGATTGAGTATTGAGTATTGAAAACTGTGAATTGATAATATTCTATTGAGGATTGAGGACTGACATCTGAATGATCAGGTCTGAGGTCTGAAGATTGAGGATTCAGGATTGAGGATTCAGGATTGAGGTTTGATGACAGAGGATTGAGGATTGAGGATTGAGGCATGAGGATTGAGGATTGAGGATTGAAGATTGAGGATTGAGGATTGAGGATGAGGGCTGAGGGTTGACGATTGAAGTTTGAGTACTGAGTACTGAGGATTGAGGATTGAGAATTGAGGATTGAGGATTGAAGATTGAAGATTGAGGATTAGGTATTGAGGATTGAAGAATGAGGATTGAAGAATGAGGATGAAGGAATGAGGATTGAGGATTGAGGGTTGAAGATTGAGTATTGAGGATTGAAGCCTGACGATTGAGGATTGAGGATTGAGGATTAAGGATTGAGGATGGAGGATTGAAGATTGAGTATTGAGACTTGAAGATTAAGGATTGAGGATTGAGGATTCAGGATTGAGTGTTTAAGATTGAGGATTGGGGACTGAGTGTTGAGGGTTGAATGATGAGAATTGATGTTTGTGGATAGAGATTTGAAGATTGCAGATTGAGTATTGAGTATTGAAAACTGTGAGTTGATTATAATCTATTGATAATTGAGAATTGACAGCTGATTGTTGAGGACTGAGCTCTGAAGGTTGAGGATTCAGGATTGAGGATTGCGTATTGAGGATTGAAGAATGAGTATTGAGGTTTGAGGATTGAGGATTGAGGATTGAAGACTGAGTATTGATGATTGATGGTTGAGGATTGAGGATTGAGGATTGAGGATTGAGGATTGAGGATTGAAGATTGAGTATTGAGGATCGAAGATTGAAGATTGAGCATTGATGATTGAAGATTGAGGATTGGGGATTGAGTATCGACGATTGAGTATTGAGTATTGAGGATTGAGTATTGAGTATTGAGGATTGAGAATTGAGGATTGATTATTGAAGATTGAGTATTGAGGATTGAAGATTGAGGATTGAGGATTGAGTATTGAGGATTGAGGATGAGGGCTGATGGTTGAGGGTTGAGGTTTGAGAACTGAGGACTGAGGATTGAGCATTGAGAATTGAGGATTGAGGATTGAGGATTGAAGATTGAGGAATGGGTATTGAGGATTGAAGAATGAGGATTGAGGATTGAGGATTGAGGATTGAAGATTGAAGATTGAGTATTGAGGATTGAAGCCTGACGATTGAGGATTGAGGATTGAGGATTGAGGATTGAGGATTGAGGATTGAAGATTGAGTATTGAGGATTGAAAATTGAGGATTGTGTATTGAGGATTGAGGATTGAGGATTGAGGATTGAGTATAGATGATTGAAGATTGAGGATTGAGGATTGAGAATTGAGGATTGAGGATTGAAGATTGAGGATTGGGGACTAAGCGTTGAGGTTTGAGTGATGAGAATTGATGTTTGTGGATAGAACTTTGAAGATTGCAGATTGAGTATTGAGTATTGAAAACTGTGAATTGAAAATATTCTATTGAGGATTGAGGACTGACATGTGATTGTTCAGGTCTGAGGTCCGAAGATTGAGGATTCAGGATTGAGGATTCAGGATTGAGGTTTGATGACAGAGGATTGAGGATTGAGGATTGAGACATGAGGAATGAGGATTGAGGATTGAAGATTGAGGATTGAGGATTGAGGATGAGGGCTGATGGTTGAGGGTTGAGGTTTGAGAACTGAGGACTGAGGATTGAGCATTGAGAATTGAGGATTGAGGATTGAGGATTGAGACATGAGGATTGAGGACTGAGGATTGAGGATTGAGAATTGAGGATTGAGGATTGAAGATTGAAGATTGAGGATTGGGTATTGAGGATTGAAGAATGAGGATTGAAGAATGAGGATTGAGGAATGAGGATTGAGGATTGAGGATTGAAGATTGAGTATTGAGGATTGAAGCCTGACGATTGAGGATTGATGATTGAGGATTAAGGATTGAGGATGGAGGATTGAAGATTGAGTATTGAGGATTGAAGATTGAGGATTGAAGATTGAGGATTGGGTATTGAGGATTGAAGGATGAGGATTGAGGATTCAGGATTGAGGATTGAAGATTCAGTATTGAGGATTGGAGCCTGACGATTGAGGATTGAGGATTGAGGATTGCGGATTGAGGACGGAGGATTGATGTTTGAGTATTGAGGATTGAAGATTGAGTTTTGAGGTTTGAGGACTGAGGATTGAGGATTGAGGATTGAGGATTGTGGATTGAGGATTGAAGATTGAGGATTGAAGATTGAGGATTGAGGATTGATTGTTGTGGATTGAGGACGAGGACTGAGGGTTGAGTATTGATGTTTAAGGTCTGAGGATTGAGGATTAAGGATTGAGAATTGAGGATTGAGGATTGAGGATTGAAGATTGAGGATTGTGTATTGAGGATTGAAGAATGAGGATTGAGGATTTAGGTTTGAGGATTGAGGATTGAAGACTGAGTATTGATGATTGAAGGTTGAGGATTGAGGATTAATAACTGAGGATTGAGGATTGAGGATTGAGGATTGAAGATTGGGTATTGAGGATTGAAGATTGAGGATTGAGGATTGAGGATTGAGGATTGAGGATTGAAGATTGAGGATTGGGGATTGAGTATCGACGATTGAGTATTGAGTATTGAGGATTGAGTATTGAGTATTGAGGATTGAGAATTGAGAATTGAGGATTGATTATTGAAGATTGAGTATTGAGGATTGAAGATTGAGTATTGAGGATTGAGTATTGAGGAGTGAGGATGAGGGCTGATGGTTGAGGGTTGAGGTTTGAGAACTGAGGACTGAGGATTGAGCATTGAGAATTGAGGATTGAGGATTGAGGATTGAAGATTGAGGAATGGGTATTGAGGATTGAAGAATGAGGATTGAGGATTGAGGATTGAGGATTGAGGATTGAGGATTGAAGATTGAGGATTCAGAATTGAGGATCGAGGATTGAATATTGAGTATTGAGGATTGAAGATTGAGGGTTGAGGATTGAGGATTGAGGATTCAGCATTGAGGATTGAGGATTGAGGATTGAGGATTGAAGATCGAGTATTGAGGATTGAAGATTGAGGATTGAGGATTGAGTATTGAGGATTGAGGGTGAAGTATGAGGTTTGGGGATTAAGGATTGATTATTGAAGATTGAGTATTGAGGATTGAAGATTGAGGATTGACGATTGAGTATTGAGGATTGAGGATGAGGGCTGGTGGTTGAGGGTTGAGGTTTGAGAACTGAGGACTGAGGATTGAGCATTGAGAATTGAGGATTGAGGATTGAGGGTTGAAGATTGAGGAATGGGTATTGAGGATTGAAGAATGAGGATTGAGGATTGAGGACTGAGGATTGAAGATTGACGATTGAGTATTGAGGATTGAAGCCTGACGATTGAGGATTGAGGATTGAGGATTGAGGATTGAGGATTGAAGATTGAGTATTGAGGATTGAAAATTGAGGATTGTGTATTGAGGATTGAGGATTGAGGATTGAGGATTGAGGATTGAGTATAGATGATTGAAGATTGAGGACTGAGGATTGAGAATTGAGGATTGAGGATTGAGAATTGAGGATTGAGGATTGAAGATTGAGGATTGGGGACTAAGTGTTGAGGTTTGAGTGATGAGAATTGATGTTTGTGGATAGAAATTTGAGGATTGCAGATTGAGTATTGAGTATTGAAAACTGTGAATTGAAAATATTCTATTGAGGATTGAGGACTGACATCTGATTGTTCAGGTCTGAGGTCTGAAGATTGAGGATTCAGGATTGAGGATTCAGGATTGAGGTTTGATGACAGAGGATTGAGGATTGAGGATTGAGACATGAGGATTGAGGATTGAGGATTGAAGATTGAGGATTGAGGATTGAGGATGAGGGCTGAGGGTTGACGATTGAAGTTTGAGGACTGAGGACTGAGGATTGAGGATTGCGAATTGAGGATTGAGGATTGAAGATTGCAGATTGAGTATTGAAGGTTGAGGTTTGGGTATTGAGGATCGACGATTGGGGATTGAGTATTGAGGATTGAGAATTGAGGATTGATTATTGAAGATTGAGTATTGAGGATTGAAGATTGAGGATTGAGGATTGAGTATTGAGGATTGAGGATGATGGATGATGGTTGAGGGTTGAGGTTTGAGAACTGAGGACTGAGGATTGAGCATTGAGAATTGAGGATTGAGGATTTAGGATTGAAGATTGAGGATTGGGTATTGAGGATTGAAGGATGAGGATTGAGGATTGAGGATTGAGGATTGAGGATTGAAGATTGAGTATTGAGGATTGAAGCCTGACGATTGAGGATTGAGGATTGAGGATTGAGGATTGAAGACTGAGTATTGAGGATTGAAGATTGGGGATTGAGGATTCAGGATTAAGGTTTGAGGACTGAGGATTGAGGATTGAGGACTGAGGATTGAGGATTCAGTATTGAGGATTGAAGATTGAGGATTGGGTATTGCGTATTGAACATTGAGGATTGAGGATTGAGGATTGAGGACTGAGGATCGAGGACTGAGGATTGAGGATTGAAGATTGAGGATTGTGTGTTGAGGATTGAAGAATGAGGATTGAGGATTGAGGATTGAGGATTGAGAATTGAGGATTGAGGATTGAGGATTGAAGATTGAGGATTGGGTATTGAGGATTGTAGAATGAGGATTGAGGATTGAGGATTGAGGATTGAAGATTGAGGATTGGGGACTGAGTGTTGAGATTTGAGTGATAAGAATTCATGTTTGTGGATAGAAATTTGATGATTGCAGATTGAGTATTGAGTATTGAAAACTGTGAATTGATAATATTCTATTGAGGATTGAGGACTGACATCTGAATGATCAGGTCTGAGGTCTGAAGATTGAGGATTCAGGATTGAGGATTCAGGATTGAGGTTTGATGACAGAGGATTGAGGATTGAGGATTGAGGCATGAGGAGTGAGGATTGAGGATTGAAGATTGAGGATTGAGGATTGAGGATGAGGGCTGAGGGTTGACGATTGAAGTTTGAGTACTGAGTACTGAGGATTGAGGATTGAGAATTGAGGATTGAGGATTGAAGATTGAAGATTGAGGATTAGGTATTGAGGATTGAAGAATGAGGATTGAAGAATGAGGATTGAGGAATGAGGATTGAGGATTGAGGGTTGAAGATTGAGTATTGAGGATTGAAGCCTGACGATTGAGGATTGAGGATTGAGGATTAAGGATTGAGGATGGAGGATTGAAGATTGAGTATTGAGACTTGAAGATTAAGGATTGAGGATTGAGGATTCAGGATTGAGTGTTTAAGATTGAGGATTGGGGACTGAGTGTTGAGGGTTGAATGATGAGAATTGATGTTTGTGGATAGAGATTTGAAGATTGCAGATTGAGTATTGAGTATTGAAAACTGTGAGTTGATTATAATCTATTGATAATTGAGAATTGACAACTGATTGTTGAGGACTGAGCTCTGAAGGTTGAGGATTCAGGATTGAGGATTGCGTATTGAGGATTGAAGAATGAGTATTGAGGTTTGAGGATTGAGGATTGAGGATTGAAGACTGAGTATTGATGATTGATGGTTGAGGATTGAGGATTGAGGATTGAGGATTGAGGATTGAGGATTGAAGATTGAGTATTGAGGATCGAAGATTGAAGATTGAGCATTGATGATTGAAGATTGAGGATTGGGGATTGAGTATCGACGATTGAGTATTGAGTATTGAGGATTGAGTATTGAGTATTGAGGATTGAGAATTGAGGATTGATTATTGAAGATTGAGTATTGAGGATTGAAGATTGAGGATTGAGGATTGAGTATTGAGGATTGAGGATGAGGGCTGATGGTTGAGGGTTGAGGTTTGAGAACTGAGGACTGAGGATTGAGCATTGAGAATTGAGGATTGAGGATTGAGGATTGAAGATTGAGGAATGGGTATTGAGGATTGAAGAATGAGGATTGAGGATTGAGGATTGAGGATTGAAGATTGAAGATTGAGTATTGAGGATTGAAGCCTGACGATTGAGGATTGAGGATTGAGGATTGAGGATTGAGGATTGAGGATTGAAGATTGAGTATTGAGGATTGAAAATTGAGGATTGTGTATTGAGGATTGAGGATTGAGGATTGAGGATTGAGTATAGATGATTGAAGATTGAGGATTGAGGATTGAGAATTGAGGATTGAGGATTGAAGATTGAGGATTGGGGACTAAGCGTTGAGGTTTGAGTGATGAGAATTGATGTTTGTGGATAGAACTTTGAAGATTGCAGATTGAGTATTGAGTATTGAAAACTGTGAATTGAAAATATTCTATTGAGGATTGAGGACTGACATCTGATTGTTCAGGTCTGAGGTCCGAAGATTGAGGATTCAGGATTGAGGATTCAGGATTGAGGTTTGATGACAGGGGATTGAGGATTGAGGATTGAGACATGAGGAATGAGGATTGAGGATTGAAGATTGAGGATTGAGGGTTGAGGATGAGGGCTGATGGTTGAGGGTTGAGGTTTGAGAACTGAGGACTGAGGATTGAGCATTGAGAATTGAGGATTGAGGATTGAGGATTGAGACATGAGGATTGAGGACTGAGGATTGAGGATTGAGAATTGAGGATTGAGGATTGAAGATTGAAGATTGAGGATTGGGTATTGAGGATTGAAGAATGAGGATTGAAGAATGAGGATTGAGGAATGAGGATTGAGGATTGAGGATTGAAGATTGAGTATTGAGGATTGAAGCCTGACGATTGAGGATTGATGATTGAGGATTAAGGATTGAGGATGGAGGATTGAAGATTGAGTATTGAGGATTGAAGATTGAGGATTGAAGATTGAGGATTGGGTATTGAGGATTGAAGGATGAGGATTGAGGATTCAGGATTGAGGATTGAAGATTCAGTATTGAGGATTGGAGCCTGACGATTGAGGATTGAGGATTGAGGATTGCGGATTGAGGACGGAGGATTGATGTTTGAGTATTGAGGATTGAAGATTGAGTTTTGAGGTTTGAGGACTGAGGATTGAGGATTGAGGATTGAGGATTGAGGATTGAGGATTGAAGATTGAGGATTGAAGATTGAGGATTGAGGATTGATTGTTGTGGATTGAGGACGAGGACTGAGGGTTGAGTATTGATGTTTAAGGTCTGAGGATTGAGGATTAAGGATTGAGAATTGAGGATTGAGGATTGAGGATTGAAGATTGAGGATTGTGTATTGAGGATTGAAGAATGAGGATTGAGGATTTAGGATTGAGGATTGAGGATTGAAGACTGAGTATTGATGATTGAAGGTTGAGGATTGAGGATTAATAACTGAGGATTGAGGATTGAGGATTGAGGATTGAAGATTGGGTATTGAGGATTGAAGATTGAGGATTGAGGATTGAGGATTGAGGATTGAGGATTGAAGATTGAGGATTGGGGATTGAGTATCGACGATTGAGTATTGAGTATTGAGGATTGAGTATTGAGTATTGAGGATTGAGAATTGAGAATTGAGGATTGATTATTGAAGATTGAGTATTGAGGATTGAAGATTGAGGATTGAGGATTGAGTATTGAGGAGTGAGGATGAGGGCTGATGGTTGAGGGTTGAGGTTTGAGAACTGAGGACTGAGGATTGAGCATTGAGAATTGAGGATTGAGGATTGAGGATTGAAGATTGAGGAATGGGTATTGAGGATTGAAGAATGAGGATTGAGGATTGAGGATTGAGGATTGAGGATTGAGGATTGAAGATTGAGGATTCAGAATTGAGGATCGAGGATTGAATATTGAGTATTGAGGATTGAAGATTGAGGGTTGAGGATTGAGGATTGAGGATTCAGCATTGAGGATTGAGGATTGAGGATTGAGGATTGAAGATCGAGTATTGAGGATTGAAGATTGAGGATTGAGGATTGAGTATTGAGGATTGAGGGTGAAGTATGAGGTTTGGGGATTAAGGATTGATTATTGAAGATTGAGTATTGAGGATTGAAGATTGAGGATTGACGATTGAGTATTGAGGATTGAGGATGAGGGCTGGTGGTTGAGGGTTGAGGTTTGAGAACTGAGGACTGAGGATTGAGCATTGAGAATTGAGGATTGAGGATTGAGGGTTGAAGATTGAGGAATGGGTATTGAGGATTGAAGAATGAGGATTGAGGATTGAGGATTGAGGATTGAAGATTGACGATTGAGTATTGAGGATTGAAGCCTGACGATTGAGGATTGAGGATTGAGGATTGAGGATTGAGGATTGAAGATTGAGTATTGAGGATTGAAAATTGAGGATTGTGTATTGAGGATTGAGGATTGAGGATTGTGGATTGAGTATAGATGATTGAAGATTGAGGACTGAGGATTGAGAATTGAGGATTGAGGATTGAGAATTGAGGATTGAGGATTGAAGATTGAGGATTGGGGACTAAGTGTTGAGGTTTGAGTGATGAGAATTGATGTTTGTGGATAGAAATTTGAGGATTGCAGATTGAGTATTGAGTATTGAAAACTGTGAATTGAAAATATTCTATTGAGGATTGAGGACTGACATCTGATTGTTCAGGTCTGAGGTCTGAAGATTGAGGATTCAGGATAGAGGATTCAGGATTGAGGTTTGATGACAGAGGATTGAGGATTGAGGATTGAGACATGAGGATTGAGGATTGAGGATTGAAGATTGAGGATTGAGGATTGAGGATGAGGGCTGAGGGTTGACGATTGAAGTTTGAGGACTGAGGACTGAGGATTGAGGATTGAGAATTGAGGATTGAGGATTGAAGATTGCAGATTGAGTATTGAAGGTTGAGGTTTGGGTATTGAGGATCGACGATTGGGGATTGAGTATTGAGGATTGAGAATTGAGGATTGATTATTGAAGATTGAGTATTGAGGATTGAAGATTGAGGATTGAGGATTGAGTATTGAGGATTGAGGATGATGGATGATGGTTGAGGGTTGAGGTTTGAGAACTGAGGACTGAGGATTGAGCATTGAGAATTGAGGATTGAGGATTTAGGATTGAAGATTGAGGATTGGGTATTGAGGATTGAAGGATGAGGATTGAGGATTGAGGATTGAGGATTGAGGATTGAAGATTGAGTATTGAGGATTGAAGCCTGACGATTGAGGATTGAGGATTGAGGATTGAGGATTGAAGACTGAGTATTGAGGATTGAAGATTGGGGATTGAGGATTCAGGATTAAGGTTTGAGGACTGAGGATTGAGGATTGAGGACTGAGGATTGAGGATTCAGTATTGAGGATTGAAGATTGAGGATTGGGTATTGCGTATTGAACATTGAGGATTGAGGATTGAGGATTGAGCACTGAGGATCGAGGACTGAGGATTGAGGATTGAAGATTGAGGATTGGGGACTGAGGATTGAGGATGAGGGCTGAGGGTTGAGGGTTGAGGTTTGAGGACTAAGGACTGAGGATTGAGGTTTGAGAATTGAGGATTGAGGATTGAGGATTGAAGATTGAGGATTGGGGACTGAGGATTGAAGATCGAGGATTGAGGATTGAGGACTGAGGATTGAGGATTGAGGAATGAGGATTGAGGATTGAGGATTGAGGATGAGGGCTGAGGGTTGAGGGTTGAGGTTTGAGGACTAAGGACTGAGGATTGAGGTTTGAGAATTGAGGATTGAGGATTGAGGATTGAAGATTGAGGATTGGGTATTGAGGATTGAAGGATGAGGATTGAGGATTCAGGATTGAGGAATGAAGATTGAGTATTGAGGATTGAAGCCCGACGATTGAGGATTGAGGATTGAGGATTGAGGATTGAGGATTGAGTATAGAGGATTGAAGAATGAGGATTGAGGATTGAGTATTGAGGATTGAGGATTGACGATTGAGGACTGAGGATTGAAGACTGAGCATTGAGGATTGAAGATTGGGGATTGAGGGTTCAGGATTAAGGCTTGAGGACAGAGGATTGAGGATTGAGGACTGAGGGTTGAGGATTCGGTATTGAGGATTTAAGATTGAGGATTGGGTATTGCGTTTTGAACATTGAGGATTGAGGATTGAGGATTGAGGACTGAGGATCGAGGACTGAGGATTGAGGATTGAAGATTGAGGATTGGGGACTGAGGATTGAAGATCGATGATTGAGGATTGAGGACTGAGGATTGAGGATTGAGGATTGAGGATTGAGGATTGAGAATTGAGGATGAGGGCTGAGGGTTGAGGGTTGAGGTTTGAGGACTAAGGACTGAGGATTGAGGTTTGAGAATTGAGGATTGAGGATTGAGGATTGAAGATTGAGGATTGGGTATTGAGGATTGAAGGATGAGGATTGAGGATTCAGGATTGAGGATTGAAGATTGAGTATTGAGGATTGGAGCCTGACGATTGAGGATTGAGTATTGAGGATTGATTGTTGTGGATTGAGGACGAGGACTGAGGGTTGAGTGTTGATGTTTAAGGTCTGAGGATTGAGGATTAAGGATTGAGAATTGAGGATTGAGGACTGAGGATTGAAGATTGCGGATTGTGTATTGAGGATTGAAGAATGAGGATTGAGGATTGAGGATTGAGGATGGAGGATTGAAGACTGAGTATTGATGATTGAAGGTTGAGGATTAAGTATTGATGATTGAGGACTGAGCATTGAGGATTGAGGATTGAAGATTGAGTATTGAGGATTGAAGATTGAGGATTGAGGATTGAGGATTGAGGATTGAGTATTGAGAATTGAGGACTGAGGATTGAGGATTGAAGATTGAGGACTGGGTATTGAGGGTTGAAGAATCAGGATTGAGGATTGAGGATTGAGGATTGAAGACTGAGTATTGAGGATTGAAGATTGGGGATTGAGGATTCAGGATTAAGGTTTGAGGACTGAGGATTGAGGATTGAGGACTGAGGATTGAGGATTGAGGATTGAGGATTGAGGATTGAAGATTGAGTATCGAGGACTGAAGATTGAGGATTGAGGATTGATAATTGAGGATTGAGAATGAGGTCTGAGGGTTGAGGATTGAGGTTTGGGGGCTGAGTACTGAGAATTGAGGATTGAGGATTGAGGATTGAAGATTGAGTATTGAGGATTGATGCTTGACGATGGTGGATTGAGGATTGAGTGTTGTGGATTGAGGATGAAGGATTGAAGATTGAGTATTGAGGATTGAAGATTGAGGATTGAGGATTGAGGATTGAGGATTGAGTGTTGAAGATCGAGGATTGGGGACTGAGTGTTGAGGGTTGAATGATGAGGATTGATGTTTGTGGATAGAGATTTGAAGATTGCAGATTGAGTATTGAGTATTGAAAACAGTGAATTGATTATATTCTCTTGAGGATTGAGAATTGACAGCTGATTATTGAGGACTGAGGATCGAGGACTGAGGATTGAGGATTGAAGATTCAGGATTGAGGATTGAGGATTGAGGATTGAGAATTGAGTATGAGGACTGTGGGTTGAGGATTGAGGATTGAGGATTGGGGATTGAGGATAGAATATTGAGTATTGAGGATTGAAGATTGAGGATTGAGGATTGAAGGTTGAGGTTTGGGTATTGAGGATCGACGATTGGGGATTGAGTATTGAGGATTGAGAATTGAGGATTGATTATTGAAGATTGAGTATTGAGGATTGAAGATTGAGGATTGAGGATTGAGTATTGAGGATTGAGGATGATGGATGATGGTTGAGGGTTGAGGTTTGAGAACTGAGGACTGAGGATTGAGCATTGAGAATTGAGGATTGAGGATTTAGGATTGAAGATTGAGGATTGGGTATTGAGGATTGAAGGATGAGGATTGAGGATTGAGGATTGAGGATTGAGGATTGAAGATTGAGTATTGAGGATTGAAGCCTGACGATTGAGGATTGAGGATTGAGGATTGAGGATTGAAGTCTGAGTATTGAGGATTGAAGATTGGGGATTGAGGATTCAGGATTAAGGTTTGAGGACTGAGGATTGAGGATTGAGGACTGAGGATTGAGGATTCAGTATTGAGGATTGAAGATTGAGGATTGGGTATTGCGTATTGAACATTGAGTATTGAGGATTGAGGATTGAGGACTGAGGATCGAGGACTGAGGATTGAGGATTGAAGATTGAGGATTGGGGACTGAGGATTGAGGATGAGGGCTGAGGGTTGAGGGTTGAGGTTTGAGGACTAAGGACTGAGGATTGAGGTTTGAGAATTGAGGATTGAGGATTGAGGATTGAAGATTGAGGATTGGGTATTGAGGATTGAAGGATGAGGATTGAGGATTCAGGATTGAGGAATGAAGATTGAGTATTGAGGATTGAAGCCCGACGATTGAGGATTGAGGATTGAGGATTGAGGATTGAGGATTGAGTATAGAGGATTGAAGAATGAGGATTGAGGATTGAGTATTGAGGATTGAGGATTGACGATTGAGGACTGAGGATTGAAGACTGAGCATTGAGGATTGAAGATTGGGGATTGAGGGTTCAGGATTAAGGCTTGAGGACAGAGGATTGAGGATTGAGGACTGAGGGTTGAGGATTCGGTATTGAGGATTTAAGATTGAGGATTGGGTATTGCGTATTGAACATTGAGGATTGAGGATTGAGGATTGAGGACTGAGGATCGAGGACTGAGGATTGAGGATTGAAGATTGAGGATTGGGGACTGAGGATTGAAGATCGATGATTGAGGATTGAGGACTGAGGATTGAGGATTGAGGATTGAGGATTGAGGATTGAGAATTGAGGATGAGGGCTGAGGGTTGAGGGTTGAGGTTTGAGGACTAAGGACTGAGGATTGAGGTTTGAGAATTGAGGATTGAGGATTGAGGATTGAAGATTGAGGATTGGGTATTGAGGATTGAAGGATGAGGATTGAGGATTCAGGATTGAGGATTGAAGATTGAGTATTGAGGATTGGAGCCTGACGATTGAGGATTGAGTATTGAGGATTGATTGTTGTGGATTGAGGACGAGGACTGAGGGTTGAGTGTTGATGTTTAAGGTCTGAGGATTGAGGATTAAGGATTGAGAATTGAGGATTGAGGACTGAGGATTGAAGATTGAGGATTGTGTATTGAGGATTGAAGAATGAGGATTGAGGATTGAGGATTGAGGATGGAGGATTGAAGACTGAGTATTGATGATTGAAGGTTGAGGATTAAGGATTGATGATTGAGGACTGAGCATTGAGGATTGAGGATTGAAGATTGAGTATTGAGGATTGAAGATTGAGGATTGAGGATTGAGGATTGAGGATTGAGTATTGAGAATTGAGGACTGAGGATTGAGGATTGAAGATTGAGGACTGGGTATTGAGGGTTGAAGAATCAGGATTGAGGATTGAGGATTGAGGATTGAAGACTGAGTATTGAGGATTGAAGATTGGGGATTGAGGATTCAGGATTAAGGTTTGAGGACTGAGGATTGAGGATTGAGGACTGAGGATTGAGGATTGAGGATTGAGGATTGAGGATTGAAGATTGAGTATCGAGGACTGAAGATTGAGGATTGAGGATTGATAATTGAGGATTGAGAATGAGGTCTGAGGGTTGAGGATTGAGGTTTGGGGGCTGAGTACTGAGAATTGAGGATTGAGGATTGAGGATTGAAGATTGAGTATTGAGGATTGATGCTTGACGATGGTGGATTGAGGATTGAGTGTTGTGGATTGAGGATGAAGGATTGAAGATTGAGTATTGAGGATTGAAGATTGAGGATTGAGGATTGAGGATTGAGGATTGAGTGTTGAAGATTGAGGATTGGGGACTGAGTGTTGAGGGTTGAATGATGAGGATTGATGTTTGTGGATAGAGATTTGAAGATTGCAGATTGAGTATTGAGTATTGAAAACAGTGAATTGATTATATTCTCTTGAGGATTGAGAATTGACAGCTGATTATTGAGGACTGAGGATCGAGGACTGAGGATTGAGGATTGAAGATTCAGGATTGAGGATTGAGGATTGAGGATTGAGAATTGAGTATGAGGACTGTGGGTTGAGGATTGAGGATTGAGGATTGGGGATTGAGGATAGAATATTGAGTATTGAGGATTGAAGATTGAGGATTGAGGATTGAAGATTGAGGATTGGGTATTGAGGATTGTAGAATGAGGTTTGCGGATTGAGGATTGAGGACTGAGGATTGAAGATTGAGTATTGAGGATTGAAGACTGACGATTGAGGATTGAGGATTTAGGATTGAGGATTGAGAATTGAAGATTGATAATTGAGGATTGAGGATTGAGGATTCAGGATTGAGGATTGAGGATTGTGGATTGAGTATTGAGGATTGAAGATTGAGGATTGAGAATTGAGGATTGAGGATTGATGATTGAAGATTGAGGATTGGGGACTGTGTGTTGAGGGTTGAGTGAAGAGAATTGATGTTTGTGGATAGAAATTTGAAGATTGCAGATTGAGAATAGAGTATTGAAAACTGTGAATTGATTATATTCTATTGATAATTGAGAATTGACAACTGATTGTTGAGGACTGAGTTCTGAAGGTTGAGGATTCAGGATTGAGGATTCAGGTTTGAGTTTTGAGGACTGAGGATTGATGATTGAGGATCGAGGATTGAGGATTGAGGATTGAGGATTGCGGATTGAGGACGGAGGATTGAAGATTGAGTATTGAGGATTGAAGATTGAGTTTTGAGGTTTGAGGACTGAGGATTGAGGATTGAGTATTGAGGATTGAGGATTGAGGATTGAGGATTGAGGATTGAAGATTGAGGATTGGGTATTGCGGATTGAACATTGAGGATTGAGGATTGAGGATTGAGGATTGAGGATTGAGGATTGAGGACTGAAGATTGAATATTGATGATTGAAGATTGAGGATTGAGGATTGATTGTTGCAGATTGAGGACGAGGACAGAGGGTTGATTATTGATGTTTAAGGTCTGAGGATTGAGGATTAAGGATTGAGAATTGAGGATTGAGGATTGAGGATTGAAGATTGAGGATTGCGTATTGAGGATTGAAGAATGAGGATTGAGGTTTGAGGATTGAGGATTGAGGATTGAAGACTGAGTATTGATGATTGATGGTTGAGGATTGAGGATTGAGGATTGAGGATTGAGGATTGAGGATTGAGGATTGAAGATTGAGTATTGAGGATTGAAGAATGAGGATTGAGGATCGAGGATTGAGGATTGAGGATTGAAGATTGAGGATTGGGGATTGAGGATCGACGATTGAGGATTGACTATTGAGGATTGAGAATTGAGGATTGAGGATTGAGGATTGAGGATTGAGGATTGAGGCCTGAAGATCGAATATTGATGATTGAAGATTCAGGATTGAGTATTGATTGTTGTGGATTGAGGACGAGGACTGAGGGTTGAGTATTGATGTTTAAGGTCTGAGGATTGAGGATTAAGGATTGAGAATTGAGGATTGAGGATTGAGGACAGAAGATTGAGGATAGTGTATTGAGGATTGAAGAATGAGTATTGAGGATTGAGGATTGAGGATTGAGGATTGAAGACTGAGTATGATGATTGAAGGTTGAGGATTGAGGATTGATGATTGAGGATTGAGGATTGAGGATTGAGGATTGAAGATTGAGTATCGAGGATCGAAGGTTGAAGATTGAGCATTGAGGATTGAAGATTGAGGATTGGGGATTGAGGATTGAAGATTGAGTATCGAGGATCGAAGGTTGAAGATTGAGCATTGAGGATTGAAGATTGAGGATTGGGGATTGAGTATCGACGATTGAGTATTGAGTATTGAGGATTGAGTATTGAGTATTGAGGATTGAGAATTGAGGATTGATTATTGAAGATTGAGTATTGAGGATTGAAGATTGAGGATTGAGGATTGAGTATTGAGGATTGAGGATGAGGGCTGATGGTTGAGGGTTGAGGTTTGAGAACTGAGGACTGAGGATTGAGCATTGAGAATTGAGGATTGAGGATTGAGGATTGAAGATTGAGGAATGGGTATTGAGGATTGAAGAATGAGGATTGAGGATTGAGGATTGAGGATTGAGGATTGAAGATTGAGGATTGAGGATTGAGGATTGAGGATTGAGAATTGAGGATTGAGGATTGAGGATTGAAGATTGAGGATTAGGTGTTGAGGATTGAAGAATGAGGATTGAGGATTGAGGATTGAGGATTGAGGATTGAAGATTGAAGATTGAGTATAGAGGATTGAAGATTGAGGATTGAGGTCTGAGGATTGAGGATTGAGGATTGAAGATTGAGGATTGTGTGTTGAGGATTGAAGAATGAGGATTGAGGATTGAGGATTGAGGATTGAGAATTGAGGATTGAGGATTGAAGATTGAGGATTGGGTATTGAGGATTGTAGAATGAGGATTGAGGATTGAGGATTGAGTATTGAAGATTGAGGATTGGGGACTGAGTGTTGAGATTTGAGTGATAAGAATTGATGTTTGTGGATAGAAATTTGATGATTGCAGATTGAGTATTGAGTATTGAAAACTGTGAATTGATAATATTCTATTGAGGATTGAGGACTGACATCTGAATGATCAGGTCTGAGGTCTGAAGATTGAGGATTCAGGATTGAGGATTCAGGATTGAGGTTTGATGACACAGGATTGAGGATTGAGGATTGAGGCATGAGGATTGAGGATTGAGGATTGAAGATTGAGGATTGAGGATTGAGGATGAGGGCTGAGGGTTGACGATTGAAGTTTGAGTACTGAGTACTGAGGATTGAGGATTGAGAATTGAGGATTGAGGATTGAAGATTGAAGATTGAGGATTAGGTATTGAGGATTGAAGAATGAGGATTGAAGAATGAGGATTGAGGAATGAGGATTGAGGATTGAGGGTTGAAGATTGAGTATTGAGGATTGAAGCCTGACGATTGAGGATTGAGGATTGAGGATTAAGGATTGAGGATGGAGGATTGAAGATTGAGTATTGAGACTTGAAGATTAAGGATTGAGGATTGAGGATTCAGGATTGAGTGTTTAAGATTGAGGATTGGGGACTGAGTGTTGAGGGTTGAATGATGAGAATTGATGTTTGTGGATAGAGATTTGAAGATTGCAGATTGAGTATTGAGTATTGAAAACTGTGAGTTGATTATAATCTATTGATAATTGAGAATTGACAACTGATTGTTGAGGACTGAGCTCTGAAGGTTGAGGATTCAGGATTGAGGATTGCGTATTGAGGATTGAAGAATGAGTATTGAGGTTTGAGGATTGAGGATTGAGGATTGAAGACTGAGTATTGATGATTGATGGTTGAGGATTGAGGATTGAGGATTGAGGATTGAGGATTGAGGAATGAAGATTGAGTATTGAGGATCGAAGATTGAAGATTGAGCATTGATGATTGAAGATTGAGGATTGGGGATTGAGTATCGACGATTGAGTATTGAGTATTGAGGATTGAGTATTGAGTATTGAGGATTGAGAATTGAGGATTGATTATTGAAGATTGAGTATTGAGGATTGAAGATTGAGGATTGAGGATTGAGTATTGAGGATTGAGGATGAGGGCTGATGGTTGAGGGTTGAGGTTTGAGAACTGAGGACTGAGGATTGAGCATTGAGAATTGAGGATTGAGGATTGAGGATTGAAGATTGAGGAATGGGTATTGAGGATTGAAGAATGAGGATTGAGGGTTGAGGATTGAGGATTGAAGATTGAAGATTGAGTATTGTGGATTGAAGCCTGACGATTGAGGATTGAGGATTGAGGATTGAGGATTGAGGATTGAGGATTGAAGATTGAGTATTGAGGATTGAAAATTGAGGATTATGTATTGAGGATTGAGGATCGAGGATTGAGGATTGAGTATAGATGATTGAAGATTGAGGATTGAGGATTGAGAATTGAGGATTGAGGATTGAAGATTGAGGATTGGGGACTAAGCGTTGAGGTTTGAGTGATGAGAATTGATGTTTGTGGATAGAACTTTGAAGATTGCAGATTGAGTATTGAGTATTGAAAACTGTGAATTGAAAATATTCTATTGAGGATTGAGGACTGACATCTGATTGTTCAGGTCTGAGGTCCGAAGATTGAGGATTCAGGATTGAGGATTCAGGATTGAGGTTTGATGACAGAGGATTGAGGATTGAGGATTGAGACATGAGGAATGAGGATTGAGGATTGAAGATTGAGGATTGAGGATTGAGGATGAGGGCTGATGGTTGAGGGTTGAGGTTTGAGAACTGAGGACTGAGGATTGAAGAATGAGGATTGAGGATTGAGGATTGAGGATTGTAGATTGAAGATTGAGTATTGAGGATTGAAGCCTGACGATTGAGGATTGAGGATTGAGGATTGAGGATTGAGGATTGAGGATTGAGGATTGAGGATTGAAGATTGAGTATTGAGGATTGAAAATTGAGGATTATGTATTGAGGATTGAGGATCGAGGATTGAGGATTGAGTATAGATGATTGAAGATTGAGGATTGAGGATTGAGAATTGAGGATTGAGGATTGAAGATTGAGGATTGGGGACTAAGCGTTGAGGTTTGAGTGATGAGAATTGATGTTTGTGGATAGAACTTTGAAGATTGCAGATTGAGTATTGAGTATTGAAAACTGTGAATTGAAAATATTCTATTGAGGATTGAGGACTGACATCTGATTGTTCAGGTCTGAGGTCCGAAGATTGAGGATTCAGGATTGAGGATTCAGGATTGAGGTTTGATGACAGAGGATTGAGGATTGAGGATTGAGACATGAGGAATGAGGATTGAGGATTGAAGATTGAGGATTGAGGATTGAGGATGAGGGCTGATGGTTGAGGGTTGAGGTTTGAGAACTGAGGACTGAGGATTGAGCATTGAGAATTGAGGATTGAGGATTGAGGATTGAGACATGAGGATTGAGGACTGAGGATTGAGGATTGAGAATTGAGGATTGAGGATTGAAGATTGAAGATTGAGGATTGGGTATTGAGGATTGAAGAATGAGGATTGAAGAATGAGGATTGAGGAATGAGGATTGAGGATTGAGGATTGAAGATTGAGTATTGAGGATTGAAGCCTGACGATTGAGGATTGATGATTGAGGATTAAGGATTGAGGATGGAGGATTGAAGATTGAGTATTGAGGATTGAAGATTGAGGATTGAAGATTGAGGATTGGGTATTGAGGATTGAAGGATGAGGATTGAGTATTCAGGATTGAGGATTGAAGATTCAGTATTGAGGATTGGAGCCTGACGATTGAGGATTGAGGATTGAGGATTGCGGATTGAGGACGGGGGATTGATGTTTGAGTATTGGGGATTGAAGATTGAGTTTTGAGGTTTGAGGACTGAGGATTGAGGATTGAGGATTGAGGATTGAGGATTGAGGATTGAAGATTGAGGATTGAAGATTGAGGATTGAGGATTGTTTGTTGTGGATTGAGGACGAGGACTGAGGGTTGAGTATTGATGTTTAAGGTCTGAGGATTGAGGATTAAGGATTGAGAATTGAGGATTGAGGATTGAGGATTGAAGATTGAGGATTGTGTATTGAGGATTGAAGAATGAGGATTGAGGATTTAGGATTGAGGATTGAGGATTGTAGACTGAGTATTGATGATTGAAGGTTGAGGATTGAGGATTAATAACTGAGGATTGAGGATTGAGGATTGAGGATTGAAGATTGGGTATTGAGGATTGAAGATTGAGGATTGAGGATTGAGGATTGAGGATTGAGGATTGAAGATTGAGGATTGGGGATTGAGTATCGACGATTGAGTATTGAGTATTGAGGATTGAGTATTGAGTATTGAGGATTGAGAATTGAGAATTGAGGATTGATTATTGAAGATTGAGTATTGAGGATTGAAGATTGAGGATTGAGGATTGAGTATTGAGGAGTGAGGATGAGGGCTGATGGTTGAGGGTTGAGGTTTGAGAACTGAGGACTGAGGATTGAGCATTGAGAATTGAGGATTGAGGATTGAGGATTGAAGATTGACGAATGGGTATTGAGGATTGAAGAATGAGGATTGAGGATTGAGGATTGAGGATTGAGGATTGAGGATTGAAGATTGAGGATTGAGAATTGAGGATCGAGGATTGAATATTGAGTATTGAGGATTGAAGATTGAGGGTTGAGGATTGAGGATTGAGGATTCAGCATTGAGGATTGAGGATTGAGGATTGAGGATTGAAGATCGAGTATTGAGGATTGAAGATTGAGGATTGAGGATTGAGTATTGAGGATTGAGGGTGAAGTATGAGGTTTGGGGATTAAGGATTGATTATTGAAGATTGAGTATTGAGGATTGAAGATTGAGGATTGACGATTGAGTATTGAGGATTGAGGATGAGGGCTGGTGGTTGAGGGTTGAGGTTTGAGAACTGAGGACTGAGGATTGAGCATTGAGAATTGAGGATTGAGGATTGAGGGTTGAAGATTGAGGAATGGGTATTGAGGATTGAAGAATGAGGATTGAGGATTGAGGATTGAGGATTGAAGATTGACGATTGAGTATTGAGGATTGAAGCCTGACGATTGAGGATTGAGGATTGAGGATTGAGGATTGAGGATTGAAGATTGAGTATTGAGGATTGAAAATTGAGGATTGTGTATTGAGGATTGAGGATTGAGGATTGAGGATTGAGTATAGATGATTGAAGATTGAGGACTGAGGATTGAGAATTGAGGATTGAGGATTGAGAATTGAGGATTGAGGATTGAAGATTGAGGATTGGGGACTAAGTGTTGAGGTTTGAGTGATGAGAATTGATGTTTGTGGATAGAAATTTGAGGATTGCAGATTGAGTATTGAGTACTGAAAACTGTGAATTGAAAATATTCTATTGAGGATTGAGGACTGACATCTGATTGTTCAGGTCTGAGGTCTGAAGATTGAGGATTCAGGATTGAGGATTCAGGATTGAGGTTTGATGACAGAGGATTGAGGATTGAGGATTGAGACATGAGGATTGAGGATTGAGGATTGAAGATTGAGGATTGAGGATTGAGGATGAGGGCTGAGGGTTGACGATTGAAGTTTGAGGACTGAGGACTGAGGATTGAGGATTGAGAATTGAGGATTGAGGATTGAAGATTGCAGATTGAGTATTGAAGGTTGAGGTTTGGGTATTGAGGATCGACGATTGGGGATTGAGTATTGAGGATTGAGAATTGAGGATTGATTATTGAAGATTGAGTATTGAGGATTGAAGATTGAGGATTGAGGATTGAGTATTGAGGATTGAGGATGATGGATGATGGTTGAGGGTTGAGGTTTGAGAACTGAGGACTGAGGATTGAGCATTGAGAATTGAGGATTGAGGATTTAGGATTGAAGATTGAGGATTGGGTATTGAGGATTGAAGGATGAGGATTGAGGATTGAGGATTGAGGATTGAGGATTGAAGATTGAGTATTGAGGATTGAAGCCTGACGATTGAGGATTGAGGATTGAGGATTGAGGATTGAAGACTGAGTATTGAGGATTGAAGATTGGGGATTGAGGATTCAGGATTAAGGTTTGAGGACTGAGGATTGAGGATTGAGGACTGAGGATTGAGGATTCAGTATTGAGGATTGAAGATTGAGGATTGGGTATTGCGTATTGAACATTGAGGATTGAGGATTGAGGATTGAGGACTGAGGATCGAGGACTGAGGATTGAGGATTGAAGATTGAGGATTGGGGACTGAGGATTGAGGATGAGGGCTGAGGGTTGAGGGTTGAGGATTGAGGACTAAGGACTGAGGATTGAGGTTTGAGAATTGAGGATTGAGGATTGAGGATTGAAGATTGAGGATTGGGGACTGAGGATTGAAGATCGAGGATTGAGGATTGAGGACTGAGGATTGAGGATTGAGGAATGAGGATTGAGGATTGAGGATTGAGGATGAGGGCTGAGGGTTGAGGGTTGAGGTTTGAGGACTAAGGACTGAGGATTGAGGTTTGAGAATTGAGGATTGAGGATTGAGGATTGAAGATTGAGGATTGGGTATTGAGGATTGAAGGATGAGGATTGAGGATTCAGGATTGAGGAATGAAGATTGAGTATTGAGGATTGAAGCCCGACGATTGAGGATTGAGGATTGAGGATTGAGGATTGAGGATTGAGTATAGAGGATTGAAGAATGAGGATTGAGGATTGAGTATTGAGGATTGAGGATTGACGATTGAGGACTGAGGATTGAAGACTGAGCATTGAGGATTGAAGATTGGGGATTGAGGGTTCAGGATTAAGGCTTGAGGACAGAGGATTGAGGATTGAGGACTGAGGGTTGAGGATTCGGTATTGAGGATTTAAGATTGAGGATTGGGTATTGCGTATTGAACATTGAGGATTGAGGATTGAGGATTGAAGATTGAGGATTGAGGATTGAGGATTGAAGACTGAGGATTGGGTATTGAGGATTCAGGATTAAGGTTTGAGGACTGAGGATTGAGGATTGAGGACTGAGGATTGAGGATTCAGTATTGAGGATTGAAGATTGAGGATTGGGTATTGCGTACTGAACATTGAGGATTGAGGATTGTGGATTGAGGACTGAGGACCGAGGACTGAGGATTGAGGATTGAAGATTGAGGATTGGGGACTGAGGATTGAATATCGAGGATTGAGGATTGAGGACTGAGGATTGAGGATTGTGGATTGAGGTTTGAGAATTGAGGATTGAGGATTGAGGATTGAAGATTGAGGATTGGGTATTGAGGATTGAAGGATGAGGATTGAGGATTGAGGATTGAGGATTGAAGATTGAGTATTGAGGATTGGAGCCTGACGATTGAGGATTGAGGATTGAGGATTGCGGATTGAGGACGGAGGATTGAAGATTGAGTATTGAGGATTGAAGATTGAGTTTTGAGGTTTGAGGACTGAGGATTGAGGATTGAGTATCGACGATTGAGTATTGAGTATTGAGGATTGAGTATTGAGTATTGAGGATTGAGAATTGAGGATTGATTATTGAAGATTGAGTATTGAGGATTGAAGATTGAGGATTGAGGATTGAGTATTGAGGATTGAGGATGAGGGCTGATGGTTGAGGGTTGAGGTTTGAGAACTGAGGACTGAGGATTGAGCATTGAGAATTGAGGATTGAGGATTGAGGATTGAAGATTGAGGAATGGGTATTGAGGATTGAAGAATGAGGATTGAGGATTGAGGATTGAGGATTGAGGATTGAAGATTGAGGATTGAGGATTGAGGATTGAGGATTGAGAATTGAGGATTGAGGATTGAGGATTGAAGATTGAGGATTAGGTGTTGAGGATTGAAGAATGAGGATTGAGGATTGAGGATTGAGGATTGAGGATTGAAGATTGAAGATTGAGTATAGAGGATTGAAGATTGAGGATTGAGGTCTGAGGATTGAGGATTGAGGATTGAAGATTGAGGATTGTGTGTTGAGGATTGAAGAATGAGGATTGAGGATTGAGGATTGAGGATTGAGAATTGAGGATTGAGGATTGAGGATTGAAGATTGAGGATTGGGTATTGAGGATTGTAGAATGAGGATTGAGGATTGAGGATTGAGGATTGAAGATTGAGGATTGGGGACTGAGTGTTGAGATTTGAGTGATAAGAATTGATGTTTGTGGATAGAAATTTGATGATTGCAGATTGAGTATTGAGTATTGAAAACTGTGAATTGATAATATTCTATTGAGGATTGAGGACTGACATCTGAATGATCAGGTCTGAGGTCTGAAGATTGAGGATTCAGGATTGAGGATTCAGGATTGAGGTTTGATGACAGAGGATTGAGGATTGAGGATTGAGGCATGAGGATTGAGGATTGAGGATTGAAGATTGAGGATTGAGGATTGAGGATGAGGGCTGAAGGTTGACGATTGAAGTTTGAGTACTGAGTACTGAGGATTGAGGATTGAGAATTGAGGATTGAGGATTGAAGATTGAAGATTGAGGATTAGGTATTGAGGATTGAAGAATGAGGATTGAAGAATGAGGATTGAGGAATGAGGACTGAGGATTGAGGGTTGAAGATTGAGTATTGAGGATTGAAGCCTGACGATTGAGGATTGAGGATTGAGGATTAAGGATTGAGGATGGAGGATTGAAGATTGAGTATTGAGACTTGAAGATTAAGGATTGAGGATTGAGGATTCAGGATTGAGTGTTTAAGATTGAGGATTGGGGACTGAGTGTTGAGGGTTGAATGATGAGAATTGATGTTTGTGGATAGAGATTTGAAGATTGCAGATTGAGTATTGAGTATTGAAAACTGTGAGTTGATTATAATCTATTGATAATTGAGAATTGACAACTGATTGTTGAGGACTGAGCTCTGAAGGTTGAGGATTCAGGATTGAGGATTGCGTATTGAGGATTGAAGAATGAGTATTGAGGTTTGAGGATTGAGGATTGAGGATTGAAGACTGAGTATTGATGATTGATGGTTGAGGATTGAGGATTGAGGATTGAGGATTGAGGATTGAGGATTGAAGATTGAGTATTGAGGATCGAAGATTGAAGATTGAGCATTGATGATTGAAGATTGAGGATTGGGGATTGAGTATCGACGATTGAGTATTGAGTATTGAGGATTGAGTATTGAGTATTGAGGATTGAGAATTGAGGATTGATTATTGAAGATTGAGTATTGAGGATTGAAGATTGAGGATTGAGGATTGAGTATTGAGGATTGAGGATGAGGGCTGATGGTTGAGGGTTGAGGTTTGAGAACTGAGGACTGAGGATTGAGCATTGAGAATTGAGGATTGAGGATTGAGGATTGAAGATTGAGGAATGGGTATTGAGGATTGAAGAATGACGATTGAGGATTGGGGATTGAGTATCGACGATTGAGTATTGAGTATTGAGGATTGAGTATTGAGTATTGAGGATTGAGAATTGAGGATTGATTATTGAAGATTGAATATTGATGATTGAAGATTGAGAATAGAGGATTGAGGGTTGCGGATTGAGGACGAGGACTGAGGGTTGAGTATTGATGTTCGAGGTCTGAGGATTGAGGATTGAGGATTAAGAATTGGGGATTGTGGATTGAGGATTGAAGATTGAGGATTGGGTGTTGAGGATTGAAGAATGAGGATTGAGGATTGAGGATTGAGGATTGAGGATTGAAGATTGAGTATTGAGGATTGAAGATTGAGGATTGAGGTCTGAGGATTGAGGATTGAGGATTGAAGATTGAGGATTGTGTGTTGAGGATTGAAGAATGAGGATTGAGGATTGAGGATTGAGGATTGAGGATTGAAGATTGAGGATTGGCTATTGAGGGTTGAAGATTGAGGATTGAGGATTGAGGATTGAGGATTGAGGATTGCAGATTGAGTATTGAGGATTGAAGATTGAGTGTTGAGGATTGAGGATTGAGGATTGAGCATTGAGGATTGCGGATTGAGGATCGAGTATTGAAGATTGAGTATTGAGGATTGGAGATTGAGGATTGAGGATTGAGTATTGAGAATTGAGGACTGATAGTTGAGTCTTGAGGACTGAAGGTTGAGGATTGAAGATAGAGTATTGAGGATTCAGATTTGAGGTTAGGGGACTGAGGATTGAGGATAGAAGATTGAATATTGAGGATTGAAGATTGAGAATTGAGGATTCAGGATTGAGGATTGAGGATTGAGGATTGAGAATTGAGGATTTAGGATTGAGGATTGAAGATTGCGGATTGGGTGTGGAGGATTGAAGATTGAGGATTGGGTGTTGAGGATTGAGCATTGAGTGTTGAGGATTGAGGATTGAGGATTGAGGATTGAGGATTGGGTATTGAGGATTGTAGAATGAGGATTGAGGATTGAGGATTGAGGATTGAGGATTGGGGATTGAAGACTGAGTATTGAGTATTGAATATTGAGGATTGAGGATTGAGGATTGAGGATTGAGGATTGAGGATTGAGGATTGAGTATAGAGGATTGAAGAATGAGGATTGAGGATTGAGTATTGAGGATTGAGGATTGAGGATTGAGGATTGAGGATTGAAGACTGAGTATTGAGGATTGAAGATTGGGGATTGAGGGTTCAGGATTAAGGTTTGAGGACTGAGGATTGAGGATTGAGGACTGAGGATTGAGGATTGAGTATTGAGGATTGAAGATTGAGGATTGGGTATTGCGTATTGAACATTGAGGATTGAGGATTGAGGATTGAGGACTGAGGATCGAGGACTGAGGATTGCGGATTGAAGATTGAGGATTGGGGACTGAGGATTGAAGATCGAGGATTGAGGATTGAGGACTGAGGATTGAGGATTGAGGATTGAGGATTGAGGATTGAGAATTAAGGATGAGGGCTGAGGGTTGAGGGTTGAGGTTTGAGGACTAAGGACTGAGGATTGAGGTTTGAGAATTGAGGATTGAGGATTGAGGGTTGAAGATTGAGGATTGGGTATTGAGGATTGAAGGATGAGGATTGAGGATTCAGGATTGGGGATTGAAGGTTGAGTATTGAGGATTGGAGCCTGACGATTGAGGATTGAGGATTGAGGATTGAGGATTGAGGATTGAGAATTGAGGATTGAGGATTGAGGATTCAAGATTGAGGACTGGGTATTGAGGGTTGAAGAATCAGGATTGAGGATTGAGGATTGAGGATTGAAGACTGAGTATTGAGGATTGAAGATTGGGGATTGAGGATTCAGGATTAAGGTTTGAGGACTGAGGATTGAGGGCTGAGGACTGAGGATTGAGGATTGAGAATTGAGGATTGAGGATTCAAGATTGAGTATCGAGGACTGAAGATTGAGGATTGAGGATTGATAATTGAGGATTGAGAATGAGGTCTGAGGGTTGAGGATTGAGGTTCGGGGGCTGAGTACTGAGAATTGAGGATTGAGGATTGAGGATTGAAGATTGTGTATTGAGGATTGATGCCTGACGATGGAGGATTGAGGATTGAGTGTTGTGGATTGAGGATGAAGGATTGAAGATTGAGTATTGAGGATTGAAGATTGAGGATTGAGGATTGATGATTGAGGATTGAGTGTTGAAGATTGAGGATTGGGGACTGAGTGTTGATTGTTGAATGATGAGGATTGATGTTTGTGGATAGAGATTTGAAGATTGCAGATTGAGTATTGAGTATTGAAAACTGTGAACTGATTATATTCTCTTGAGGATTGAGAATTGACAGCTGATTATTGAGGACTTAGTTCTCAAGGTTGAGGATTCAGGATTGAGGATTCAGCTTTGTGTTTTGAGGACTGAGGATTGAGGATTGAGGATTGAGGATTCAGGATTGAGGATTGAGGATTGAAGATTGAGTATTGAGGATTGAAGCCTGACGATTGAGGATTGAGGATTGAGGATTGAGGATTGAGGACGGAGGATTGAAGATTGAGTATTGGGGATTGAAGATTGAGGTTTGAGGACTGAGTATTGAGGATTGAGGATTGAGGATTGAGGTTTGAGGATTGAAAAATGAGGATTAAGGATTGAGGATTGGGGATTGAGGATCTAGGATTGGAGATTGATTATTGAGGATTGAAGATTGAGGATTGAGGATTGAGGATTGAGGATTGAGAATTGAGTATGAGGACCGAGGATTGAGGATTGAGGATTGAGGATTGAGGATTGAGGATTGAAGATTGCGGATTGGGTGTTGAGGATTGAAGATTGAGGATTGGGTGTTGAGGATTGCGCATTGAGGGTTGAGGATTGAGGATTGAGGATTGAGGATTGAGGATTGGGTATTGAGGATTGTAGAATGAGGATTGAGGATTCAGGATTGAGGATTGGGGATTGAGGATTGAAGACTGAGTATTGAGGATTGAATATTGAGGATTGAGGATTGAGGATTGAGGATTGAGGACTGAGGATTGAGGATTGAGTATAGAGGATTGAAGAATGAGGATTGAGGATTGAGTATTGAGGATTGAGGATTGAAGATTGAGTATTGAGGATTGAAGATTGAGGATTGAGTATTCAGGAATGAGGATTGAGAATTGAGGATTGAGGGTTGAGGATTGAGGATAGAAGATTGAGTATTGAGGATTGAAGATTGAGGATTGAGGATTGATAATTGAGGACTGAGGATGAGGTCTGATGGTTGAGGATTGAGGTTTGAGGGCTGATGGCTGAGAATTGCGGATTGAGGTTTGAGAATGAGGGCTGAGTGTTGAGGATTGATGTTTGAGGACTGAGGACTGAGGATTGAGGGTAGAGAATTGAGGATTGAGGATTGAGGATTGATGATTGAATATTGATGATTGAAGATTGAGGATTGAGGATTGATTGTTGTGGATTGAGGACGAGGACTGAGGGTTGAGTATTGATGTTTGAGGTCTGAGGATTGAGGATTGAGGATTGAGAATTGAGGATTGAGGATTGAGGATTGAGGATTGAGGACTGGGTATTGAGGGTTGAAGCATCAGGATTGAGGATTGAGGATTGAGGATTGAGGATTGAGGATTGAAGACTGAGTATTGAGGATTGAAGATTGGGGATTGAGGATTCAGGATTAAGGCTTGAGGACTGAGGATTGAGGATTGAGGACTGAGGATTGAGGATTCAGTATTGAGGATTGAAGATTGAGGATTGGGTATTGCGTATTGAACATTGAGGATTGAGGATTGAGGATTGAGGACTGAGGGTCGAGGACTGAGGATTCAGGATTGAAGATTGAGGATTGGGGACTGAGGATTGAAGATCGAGGATTGAGGATTGAGGACTGAGGATTGAGGATTGAGAATTGAGGATTGAGGATTGAGGATTGAAGATTGAGGATTGGGTATTGAGGATTGAAGGATGAGGATTGAGGATTCAGGATTGAGGAATGAAGATTGAGTATTGAGGATTGGAGCCCGACGATTGAGGATTGAGGATTGAGGATTGCGGATTGAGGACGGAGGATTGAAGATTGAGTATTGAGGATTGAAGATTGAGTTTTGAGGTCTGAGGACTGAGGACTGAGGATTGAGTATTGAGGATTGAGGATTGAGGATTGAGGATTGAGGATTGAAGATTGAGGATTGGGTATTGCGGATTGAACATTGAGGATTGAGGATTGAGGATTGAGGATCGAGGATTGAGGACTGAAGATTGAATATTGATGATTGAAGATTGAGGATTGAGGATTGATTGTTGTGGATTGAGGACGAGGACTGAGGGTTGAGTATTGATGTTTAAGGTCCGAGGATTGAGGATTAAGGATTGACAATTGAGGATGGAGGATTGAGGATTGAAGATTGAGCATTGCGTATTGAGGATTAAAGAATGAGGATTGAGGATTGAGGATTGAGGATTGAGGATTGAGGATTGAAGGCTGAGTATTGATGATTGATGGTTGAGGATTGAGGATTGAGGATTGAGGATTGAGGATGGAGGATTGAGGATTGAAGATTGAGTATTGAGGATTGAAGATTGAGGATTGAGGATTGAGGATTGAGGATTGAGGATTGAGGGTTGAGGTTTGGGTATTGAGGATCGACGATTGGGGATTGAGTATTGAGGATTGAGAATTGAGGATTGATTATTGAAGATTGAGTATTGAGGATTGAAGATTGAGGATTGAGGATTGAGTATTGAGGATTGAGGATTGAGGATTTAGGATTGAAGATTGAGGATTGGGTATTGAGGATTGAAGGATGAGGATTGAGGATTGAGGATTGAGGATTGAGGATTGAAGATTGAGTATTGAGGATTGAAGCCTGACGATTGAGGATTGAGGATTGAGGATTGAGGATTGAAGACTGAGTATTGAGGATTGAAGTTTGGGGATTGAGGATTCAGGATTAAGGTTTGAGGACTGAGGATTGAGGATTGAGGACTGAGGATTGAGGATTCAGTATTGAGGATTGAAGATTGAGGATTGGGTATTGCGTATTGAACATTCAGGATTGAGGATTGTGGATTGAGGACTGAGGATCGAGGACTGAGGATTGAGGATTGAAGATTGAGGATTGGGGACTGAGGATTGAAGATCGAGGATTGAGGATTGAGGACTGAGGATTGAGGATTGAGGATTGAGGATTGAGGATTGAGGATTGAGGATGAGGGCTGAGGGTTGAGGGTTGAGGTTTGAGGACTAAGGACTGAGGATTGAGGTTTGAGAATTGAGGATTGAGGATTGAGGATTGAAGATTGAGGATTGGGTATTGAGGATTGAAGGATGAGGATTGAGGATTCAGGATTGAGGAATGAAGATTGAGTATTGAGGATTGAAGCCCGACGATTGAGGATTGAGGATTGAGGACTGAGGATTGAGGATTGAGGATTGAGGATTGAGGATTGAGGATTGAAGATTGTGTATTGTGGATTGAGGATTGAGGATGAGGGTTGATGGTTGAGGGTTAAGGTTTGAGTATTGAATCCTGAGAATTCAGGATATTCTATTGAGTATTAAGAATTGAGAATTGATAGTTGAGTATTGAGGATTGAGGATTGAGAGTTGAGGACTGAGGATTGAGGATTGAAGACTGAGTATTGAGGATTGAATATTGAGGATTGAGGATTGAGGATTGAGGATTGAGGATTGAGTATTGAGGATTGAGTATAGAGGATTGAAGAATGAGGATTGAGGATTGAGTGTTGAGGATTGAGGATTGACGATTGAGGACTGAGGACTGAAGACTGAGCATTGAGGATTGAAGATTGGGGATTGAGGGTTCAGGATTAAGGCTTGAGGACAGAGGATTGAGGATTGAGGACTGAGGGTTGAGGATTCGGTATTGAGGATTGAAGATTGAGGATTGGGTATTGCGTATTGAACATTGAGGATTGAGGATTGAGGATTGAGGACTGAGGATCGAGGACTGAGGATTGAGGATTGAAGATTGAGGATTGGGGACTGAGGATTGAAGATCGATGATTGAGGATTGAGGACTGAGGATTGAGGACTGAGGATTGAGGATTGAGGATTGAGAATTGAGGATGAGGGCTGAGGGTTGAGGGTTGAGGTTTGAGGACTAAGGACTGAGGATTGAGGTTTGAGAATTGAGGATTGAGGATTGAGGATTGAAGATTGAGGATTGGGTATTGAGGATTGAAGGATGAGGATTGAGGATTCAGGATTGAGGATTGAAGATTGAGTATTGAGGATTGGAGCCTGACGATTGAGGATTGAGTATTGAGGATTGATTGTTGTGGATTGAGGACGAGGACTGAGGGTTGAGTGTTGATGTTTAAGGTCTGACGATTGAGGATTAAGGATTGAGAATTGAGGATTGAGGACTGAGGATTGAAGATTGAGGATTGTGTATTGAGGATTGAACAATGAGGATTGAGGATTGAGGATTGAGGATGGAGGATTGAAGACTGAGTATTGATGATTGAAGGTTGAGGATTAAGGATTGATGATTGAGGACTGAGCATTGAGGATTGAGGATTGAAGATTGAGTATTGAGGATTGAAGATTGAGGATTGAGGATTGAGGATTGAGGATTGAGGATTGAGGATTGAGTATTGAGAATTGAGGACTGAGGATTGAGGATTGAAGATTGAGGACTGGGTATTGAGGGTTGAAGAATCAGGATTGAGGATTCAGGATTGAGGATTGAAGACTGAGTATTGAGGATTGAAGATTGGGGATTGAGGATTCAGGATTAAGGTTTGAGGACTGAGGATTGAGGATTGAGGACTGAGGATTGAGGATTGAGGATTGAGGATTGAGGATTGAAGATTGAGTATCGAGGACTGAAGATTGAGGATTGAGGATTGATAATTGAGGATTGAGAATGAGGTCTGAGGGTTGAGGATTGAGGTTTGGGGGCTGAGTACTGAGAATTGAGGATTGAGGATTGAGGATTGAAGATTGAGTATTGAGGATTGATGCCTGACGATGGTGGATTGAGGATTGAGTGTTGTGGATTGAGGATGAAGGATTGAAGATTGAGTATTGAGGATTGAAGATTGAGGATTGAGGATTGAGGATTGAGGATTGAGTGTTGAAGATTGAGGATTGGGGACTGAGTGTTGAGGGTTGAATGATGAGGATTGATGTTTGTGGATAGAGATTTGAAGATTGCAGATTGAGTATTGAGTATTGAAAACTGTGAATTGATTATATTCTATTGATAATTGAGAATTGACAACTGATTGTTGAGGACTGAGTTCTGAAGGTTAAGGATTCAGGATTGAGGATTCAGGTTTGAGTTTTGAGGACTGAGGATTGATGATTGAGGATCGAGGATTGAGGATTGAGGATTGAGGATTGAGGATTGAAGATTGAGGATTGAGGATTGAGGATTGAAGACTGAGGATTGGGTATTGAGGATTGAGGATTGAGGATTGAGGATTGAGGATTGAAGATTGAGGATTGATGATTGAGGATTGAGGAATGAGGATGAGGGCTGAGGGTTGGTGATTCAGGTTTGAGGTCTGAGGACTGAGGATTGAGGATTGAGAATTGAGGATTGAGGATTGAAAATTGAAGACTGAGGATTGGGTATTGAGTATTGAAGCCTGACGATTAGAGGATTGAGAATTGATGATTGAGGATTGAGGATGGAGTGTTGGAGATTGAGTATTGAGGATTGAGGATTGAAGATTGAGGATTGGGTATTGCGGATTGAACATTGAGGATTGAGGATTGAGGATTGAGGATCGAGGATTGAGGACTGAAGATTGAATATTGATGATTGAAGATTGAGGATTGAGGATTGATTGTTGTGGATTGAGGACGAGGACTGAGGGTTGAGTATTGATGTTTAAGGTCCGAGGATTGAGGATTAAGGATTGACAATTGAGGATGGAGGATTGAGGATTGAAGATTGAGCATTGCGTATTGAGGATTAAAGAATGAGGATTGAGGATTGAGGATTGAGGATTGAGGATTGAGGATTGAAGGCTGAGTATTGATGATTGATGGTTGAGGATTGAGGATTGAGGATTGAGGATTGAGGATGGAGGATTGAGGATTGAAGATTGAGTATTGAGGATTGAAGATTGAGGATTGAGGATTGAGGATTGAGGATTGAGGATTGAAGGTTGAGGTTTGGGTATTGAGGATCGACGATTGGGGATTGAGTATTGAGGATTGAGAATTGAGGATTGATTATTGAAGATTGAGTATTGAGGATTGAAGATTGAGGATTGAGGATTGAGTATTGAGGATTGAGGATTGAGGATTTAGGATTGAAGATTGAGGATTGGGTATTGAGGATTGAAGGATGAGGATTGAGGATTGAGGATTGAGGATTGAGGATTGAAGATTGAGTATTGAGGATTGAAGCCTGACGATTGAGGATTGAGGATTGAGGATTGAGGATTGAAGACTGAGTATTGAGGATTGAAGTTTGGGGATTGAGGATTCAGGATTAAGGTTTGAGGACTGAGGATTGAGGATTGAGGACTGAGGATTGAGGATTCAGTATTGAGGATTGAAGATTGAGGATTGGGTATTGCGTATTGAACATTCAGGATTGAGGATTGAGGATTGAGGACTGAGGATCGAGGACTGAGGATTGAGGATTGAAGATTGAGGATTGGGGACTGAGGATTGAAGATCGAGGATTGAGGATTGAGGACTGAGGATTGAGGATTGAGGATTGAGGATTGAGGATTGAGGATTGAGGATGAGGGCTGAGGGTTGAGGGTTGAGGTTTGAGGACTAAGGACTGAGGATTGAGGTTTGAGAATTGAGGATTGAGGATTGAGGATTGAAGATTGAGGATTGGGTATTGAGGATTGAAGGATGAGGATTGAGGATTCAGGATTGAGGAATGAAGATTGAGTATTGAGGATTGAAGCCCGACGATTGAGGATTGAGGATTGAGGACTGAGGATTGAGGATTGAGGATTGAGGATTGAGGATTGAGGATTGAAGATTGTGTATTGTGGATTGAGGATTGAGGATGAGGGTTGATGGTTGAGGGTTAAGGTTTGAGTATTGAATCCTGAGAATTCAGGATATTCTATTGAGTATTAAGAATTGAGAATTGATAGTTGAGTATTGAGGATTGAGGATTGAGAGTTGAGGACTGAGGATTGAGGATTGAAGACTGAGTATTGAGGATTGAATATTGAGGATTGAGGATTGAGGATTGAGGATTGAGGATTGAGTATTGAGGATTGAGTATAGAGGATTGAAGAATGAGGATTGAGGATTGAGTGTTGAGGATTGAGGATTGACGATTGAGGACTGAGGACTGAAGACTGAGCATTGAGGATTGAAGATTGGGGATTGAGGGTTCAGGATTAAGGCTTGAGGACAGAGGATTGAGGATTGAGGACTGAGGGTTGAGGATTCGGTATTGAGGATTGAAGATTGAGGATTGGGTATTGCGTATTGAACATTGAGGATTGAGGATTGAGGATTGAGGACTGAGGATCGAGGACTGAGGATTGAGGATTGAAGATTGAGGATTGGGGACTGAGGATTGAAGATCGATGATTGAGGATTGAGGACTGAGGATTGAGGACTGAGGATTGAGGATTGAGGATTGAGAATTGAGGATGAGGGCTGAGGGTTGAGGGTTGAGGTTTGAGGACTAAGGACTGAGGATTGAGGTTTGAGAATTGAGGATTGAGGATTGAGGATTGGGTATTGCGTATTGAACATTCAGGATTGAGGATTGAGGATTGAGGACTGAGGATCGAGGACTGAGGATTGAGGATTGAAGATTGAGGATTGGGGACTGAGGATTGAAGATCGAGGATTGAGGATTGAGGACTGAGGATTGAGGATTGAGGATTGAGGATTGAGGATTGAGGATTGAGGATGAGGGCTGAGGGTTGAGGGTTGAGGTTTGAGGACTAAGGACTGAGGATTGAGGTTTGAGAATTGAGGATTGAGGATTGAGGATTGAAGATTGAGGATTGGGTATTGAGGATTGAAGGATGAGGATTGAGGATTCAGGATTGAGGAATGAAGATTGAGTATTGAGGATTGAAGCCCGACGATTGAGGATTGAGGATTGAGGACTGAGGATTGAGGATTGAGGATTGAGGATTGAGGATTGAGGATTGAAGATTGTGTATTGTGGATTGAGGATTGAGGATGAGGGTTGATGGTTGAGGGTTAAGGTTTGAGTATTGAATCCTGAGAATTCAGGATATTCTATTGAGTATTAAGAATTGAGAATTGATAGTTGAGTATTGAGGATTGAGGATTGAGAGTTGAGGACTGAGGATTGAGGATTGAAGACTGAGTATTGAGGATTGAATATTGAGGATTGAGGATTGAGGATTGAGGATTGAGGATTGAGTATTGAGGATTGAGTATAGAGGATTGAAGAATGAGGATTGAGGATTGAGTGTTGAGGATTGAGGATTGACGATTGAGGACTGAGGACTGAAGACTGAGCATTGAGGATTGAAGATTGGGGATTGAGGGTTCAGGATTAAGGCTTGAGGACAGAGGATTGAGGATTGAGGACTGAGGGTTGAGGATTCGGTATTGAGGATTGAAGATTGAGGATTGGGTATTGCGTATTGAACATTGAGGATTGAGGATTGAGGATTGAGGACTGAGGATCGAGGACTGAGGATTGAGGATTGAAGATTGAGGATTGGGGACTGAGGATTGAAGATCGATGATTGAGGATTGAGGACTGAGGATTGAGGACTGAGGATTGAGGATTGAGGATTGAGAATTGAGGATGAGGTCTGAGGGTTGAGGGTTGAGGTTTGAGGACTAAGGACTGAGGATTGAGGTTTGAGAATTGAGGATTGAGGATTGAGGATTGAAGATTGAGGATTGGGTATTGAGGATTGAAGGATGAGGATTGAGGATTCAGGATTGAGGATTGAAGATTGAGTATTGAGGATTGGAGCCTGACGATTGAGGATTGAGTATTGAGGATTGATTGTTGTGGATTGAGGACGAGGACTGAGGGTTGAGTGTTGATGTTTAAGGTCTGACGATTGAGGATTAAGGATTGAGAATTGAGGATTGAGGACTGAGGATTGAAGATTGAGGATTGTGTATTGAGGATTGAACAATGAGGATTGAGGATTGAGGATTGAGGATGGAGGATTGAAGACTGAGTATTGATGATTGAAGGTTGAGGATTAAGGATTGATGATTGAGGACTGAGCATTGAGGATTGAGGATTGAAGATTGAGTATTGAGGATTGAAGATTGAGGATTGAGGATTGAGGATTGAGGATTGAGGATTGAGGATTGAGTATTGAGAATTGAGGACTGAGGATTGAGGATTGAAGATTGAGGACTGGGTATTGAGGGTTGAAGAATCAGGATTGAGGATTCAGGATTGAGGATTGAAGACTGAGTATTGAGGATTGAAGATTGGGGATTGAGGATTCAGGATTAAGGTTTGAGGACTGAGGATTGAGGATTGAGGACTGAGGATTGAGGATTGAGGATTGAGGATTGAGGATTGAAGATTGAGTATCGAGGACTGAAGATTGAGGATTGAGGATTGATAATTGAGGATTGAGAATGAGGTCTGAGGGTTGAGGATTGAGGTTTGGGGGCTGAGTACTGAGAATTGAGGATTGAGGATTGAGGATTGAAGATTGAGTATTGAGGATTGATGCCTGACGATGGTGGATTGAGGATTGAGTGTTGTGGATTGAGGATGAAGGATTGAAGATTGAGTATTGAGGATTGAAGATTGAGGATTGAGGATTGAGGATTGAGGATTGAGTGTTGAAGATTGAGGATTGGGGACTGAGTGTTGAGGGTTGAATGATGAGGATTGATGTTTGTGGATAGAGATTTGAAGATTGCAGATTGAGTATTGAGTATTGAAAACTGTGAATTGATTATATTCTATTGATAATTGAGAATTGACAACTGATTGTTGAGGACTGAGTTCTGAAGGTTAAGGATTCAGGATTGAGGATTCAGGTTTGAGTTTTGAGGACTGAGGATTGATGATTGAGGGTCGAGGATTGAGGATTGAGGATTGAGGATTGAGGATTGAAGATTGAGGATTGAGGATTGAGGATTGAAGACTGAGGATTGGGTATTGAGGATTGAGGATTGAGGATTGAGGATTGAGGATTGAAGATTGAGGATTGATGATTGAGGATTGAGGAATGAGGATGAGGGCTGAGGGTTGGTGATTCAGGTTTGAGGTCTGAGGACTGAGGATTGAGGATTGAGAATTGAGGATTGAGGATTGAAAATTGAAGACTGAGGATTGGGTATTGAGTATTGAAGCCTGACGATTAGAGGATTGAGAATTGATGATTGAGGATTGAGGATGGAGTGTTGAAGATTGAGTATTGAGGATTGAGGATTGAAGATTGAGGATTGGGTATTGCGGATTGAACATTGAGGATTGAGGATTGAGGATTGAGGATCGAGGATTGAGGACTGAAGATTGAATATTGATGATTGAAGATTGAGGATTGAGGATTGATTGTTGTGGATTGAGGACGAGGACTGAGGGTTGAGTATTGATGTTTAAGGTCCGAGGATTGAGGATTAAGGATTGACAATTGAGGATGGAGGATTGAGGATTGAAGATTGAGCATTGCGTATTGAGGATTAAAGAATGAGGATTGAGGATTGAGGATTGAGGATTGAGGATTGAGGATTGAAGGCTGAGTATTGATGATTGATGGTTGAGGATTGAGGATTGAGGATTGAGGATTGAGGATGGAGGATTGAGGATTGAAGATTGAGTATTGAGGATTGAAGATTGAGGATTGAGGATTGAGGATTGAGGATTGAGGATTGAAGGTTGAGGTTTGGGTATTGAGGATCGACGATTGGGGATTGAGTATTGAGGATTGAGAATTGAGGATTGATTATTGAAGATTGAGTATTGAGGATTGAAGATTGAGGATTGAGGATTGAGTATTGAGGATTGAGGATTGAGGATTTAGGATTGAAGATTGAGGATTGGGTATTGAGGATTGAAGGATGAGGATTGAGGATTGAGGATTGAGGATTGAGGATTGAAGATTGAGTATTGAGGATTGAAGCCTGACGATTGAGGATTGAGGATTGAGGATTGAGGATTGAAGACTGAGTATTGAGGATTGAAGTTTGGGGATTGAGGATTCAGGATTAAGGTTTGAGGACTGAGGATTGAGGATTGAGGACTGAGGATTGAGGATTCAGTATTGAGGATTGAAGATTGAGGATTGGGTATTGCGTATTGAACATTCAGGATTGAGGATTGAGGATTGAGGACTGAGGATCGAGGACTGAGGATTGAGGATTGAAGATTGAGGATTGGGGACTGAGGATTGAAGATCGAGGATTGAGGATTGAGGACTGAGGATTGAGGAT